>NC_141875.1:233112185-233422899 GCF_056163025.1 Triticum urartu
CTGGTGCGGAACGTGTCCTTGCGGAACTTCGAATTTCAGTAGGATCTTGATCAGAAGTATCTTGATCATCATCATTAACTTCCTCTCTTGTCGGTGCAGGCACCTCAGAAACATTTTCTTGAGTTGCGCCATTTTCCGGTTCAAGAGGTAATACTTCATCAAGTTCTACTTTCCTCCCACTTACTTCTTTCGAGAGAAACTCCTTCTCTAGAAAGGATCCATTTCTGGCAACAAAGATCTTGCCTTCGGATCTGAGGTAGAAGGTATACCCAATAGTTTCTTTAGGGTATCCTATGAAGACGCATTTTTCCGATTTGGGTTCGAGCTTTTCAGGTTGAAGTTTCTTGACATAAGCATCGCATCCCCAAACTTTTAGAAACAACAGCTTAGGTTTCTTCCCAAACCATAATTCAAACGGTGTCGTCTCAACGGATTTCGACGGAGCCCTATTTAAAGTGAATGCGGCAGTCTCTAAAGCATAGCCCCAAAAAGATAGCGGTAAATCGGCAAGAGACATCATAGATCGCACCATATCTAATAGAGTGCGATTATGAAGTTCGGACACACCATTACGCTGAGGTGTTCCAGGCGGCGTGAGCTGTGAAACTATTCCACATTTTCTTAGGTGTGTGCCAAACTCGTGACTCAAGTATTCTCCTCCACGATCTGATCGTAGAAACTTGATTTTTTCTGTCACGTTGATTCTCAACCTCACTCTGAAATTCGTTGAACTTTTCAAAGGTCTCAGACTTGTGTTTCATTAAGTAGACATACCCATATCTACTCAAGTCATCAGTGAGGGTGAGAACATAACGATAGCCACCGCGAGCCTCAGCACTCATTGGACCGCACACCATAGAATAATAATAAATGAAAAGACTATCTCTATATGCAAATTTAGCTCGTGGAGGCTCTAAGTTTTATTTTGCATAATAATTTTACCCTACAACAAAGGAACAATTTTTTGGTTCCTCCAACTCAATCCCAAAATTCCCAAGTTATTAGTAACCCAATAATTTCATTAAATAGAGTGATGAGATCAACCAATAATTCCCTTCTAGATACTCAAGTTGTCCATAACCGGGGACACGGCTAATCATGATTAGTTTGTACACTCTGCAAAGGTTTGCGCACTTTTCCCCACAAGACTCGACCACCTCCATGATCGGAAGATCGAGACATAGCCTTTCTGAAGTATTTCCTCCAAACCCTGGGTAGACCGGTACACCTACTTTCCCCTACATCCGCTAGTCTACCACGGAAAAAGGTCACACAACTTACTCAGCTATGCCAGAGCCCATAATGGCTTGTGGCTACACATGGAAGTTTCTAGGCATGAAATATCTTATGATCCCTTTGAGCCTGGGTGGCGGACCTAGGGTAATCACACGGGTACTCCGGGATTCCCCTTGGGCAAGCACTGGTTACTCCAGATGCCCCAAACAATCCACCCAGATGTCTATTAAAGTTTCCACCTTAAGTTGTCCCAAATTATTATCTCTTGCAACTTGCATGAATCTCACATACCGATCCCCGTCTAAAAGCATGGCTAAGCAACATATGGCATAACGAATATTCTCGGGGTGATCAAAGTCAAAGGTTCCTACCACATGAACTACAAAGCATAACCACATGTTCCCAATCCTACTCATGCAATCTTTGAGGGTGAAACTAATGCATAGTAAAAACTGGGTATTGAAAAAAATATGATCAAAGTGTGAACTTGCCTTGCTGACGATCGTTGAACTCTAAAGATTTGTAGTAGCAAGCTTCGCACTCCGGATGATCTAGCATAAGCAAGCAATAACATACATAAGCATACAACCAAAGATCCAAAAAGAAAACAAATGAAAGACTTCGAAAAACTCCAAAACATCCAAATAAAGTTTATTTATAGAACGTAATTTTTACAGCGACAAAAATAAATGGTTTTGGTTTTAACAGAAAGTACACGTTACGAGCTTCAATTTGCAAAAAGAAACACCTAAAACAGATTTACGAAACTCGAGATACGGCCTAACGAAGTTTGAATTCAGATCTCTTTGAATTCAAATTTTAAAATTTTCAAAAATATTTTTGGTTTGGTTCTCTGGATAGAGGGGATTGTATGAAACCGTAGGAAAAATAATCAACTAATTCGGATCTATAGATTAAAAGATACGCTAAAAGAAAAATCTGACAGAAATCTGAAATAGGAATTTTTCTGAAAAAAACTAATTTCGGCCGGCGACAAATGGCGCTCTATGGTTGGCTGGGAGGGTGTTTGTGCTAGATTAGGAGAGGGCGCCTAATCTGTAACATAGAAGGTTTTTTTTACTGGAACGAACTGAAGCGTACACGTACACTTACAGAGAAGTACATGAGGAGATGGAGGCGATTGGCCATGGTGGTGGTGGCTCCGGCAGTCGTGGGCGGCGGCGGGGTGTCTAGGTGATGCGGTGGAGAGTGGCTCGTCCGGTGGTTGAGTCGGTGAAGATCGGTGACGATGAACGGTGACAAAACCAAGCGATGAAACTCGCTAACTCCGGGTGCTCCGGTGAAGACAACATGGTCGGTATGGCCTCTGTAGATGGAGAGGGATCAAAGGACCTTGTCAAAACGACTGTAGGGATCGAGAGAAGTCGGAACACAAAAGGATAAGGCTTGGGACGGCTCACCGGCGTCGGAATCTGACGATGAACTGCGGCTTCTAAGGCAAGATTGGAACGTCGAGTGCGTCGTCTAGAGATGGTTATGCGTGGGATTTTCGACTGAATCGGTCGAGGAGAGTCGTGTCTATTTATAGGACTTCTTTCTTGGACGTGAAGTGGGATGGAGAATTGATTTCCAGGAATTGGAAACGAAGGGGCTTCGGGAGCCATGTACGCATACGTTTCTAGTCGTGGGAGAGGAAGAAGATGAGGTGCGCGGGGCCCAGGCGCAGAGAAAAAAAGTCAACGAGGGAGGGAGAGGGAGTCAGGCGGGCGAGGGGGAATCATGCGATGGCGCTCGTCCTCTTTTTTTTATTGAAGCACGTGGACGCTGCTGGTGGCTCTCGCTCGCTGGTGGCTGGCTGGCGATCGGCCTGCCTGGGCCATGTCCTTGCTGGCAGCTGGCTGGGCCGACTGGCTTGGCCTGGTGGCTCCATTTTTAAATAAATACGTTTTCTTTTTGACAGAAGCAATTTAGGGCATACAAATACAATAAAATAACTCCTAAAAATCCTAGAAAAATTCACATAGATATATGGTCTTATATATGACCTTGTGAACTTTTATCTGGCCTAAGATGCAAGTTTTCAAAAAAAACTTTTTGCTATGCTAATAAATTGCAAATAAAACTCAACAAATATATTTTGATTCCAAATTCAATTTCCAATATTTTCCTTCTATTTTTGAAGAAGTCATTTTATCTTCTCTCTTTATTTTATTTTTTGATATAATGGAAATGAATTTTGGTGAAACCAAATTTGATCCAAATCCCAACTTCGAAAAAAATTCAAAATTGGTTTTTAGGGAAACTTCCAACTCTCTCTTTTGGTCCTTGAGTTGCTCAAAGTTCCTTGGATCAAAAATCAAATAAAACAAATGGGGCAAAAATGCATAAATCATGGATGCATATGAATGATCTATTATAAACATCCAAATTGAAAATTGGGATGTTACAAATATGTATATACCCACGCCCACAACTCCTTTGTGTTCTACTCGTGCATATAACATCTACGCATACACCTGTCTCTGATACCATTGTTGGGGAACGCATTATTTGAAAAAAAATCCTACGATCATGTAAGATCTATCTAGGGATGCATAGCAATGAGAGGGGAGAGTATGTCTACGTACCCTCTTAGACCGAAAGAGGAAGCGTTAAGTAACGCGGTTGATGTAGTACCGAACATCTTCGTGATCCAACCGATCAAATACCGAACGCATGGCACCTCCGTGATCTGCACATGTTCCGCTCGGTGATGTCCCTCGAACTCTAGATCCAGCTAAGGCCAAGGGAGAGTTTCGTCAGTACGACGGCGTGTTGATGGTGATGATGAAGTTACCAATGCAGGGTTTTGCCTAAGCACTACGACAATATGACCGAGGTGGGAATCTGTGGAGGAGGGCACCACACATGGCTAAGAGATCAACTTGTGTGTCTATGGGGTGCCCCCTCCCCCGTATATAAAGGAGTGGAGGAGGGGAGGGCCGGCCTCCTATGGCGCACCCCAAGGGGGGGATTCCTACTCCTAGTAGGGGTAGGTTCCCCCCTTCCCTAGTTGGATTATGAGAAGAAAGAAGAGGGAGAGGGAGAGAAGGAAAGGGGGGCTGACCCCCCTCCCAATTCGGATTGGGCTTGGGGGGCGCGCACCTCCTCCTCTCTCCCACCATGGCCCATTAAGGCCCATTAACTCCCCGGGGGGTTCCGGTAACCCCCCGGTACTCCGGAAAATGCCCGAACCTATCCAAAACCTTTTCGGTGTCCAAACATAGCCTTCCAATATATCAATCTATATGTCTCGACCATTTCGAGACTCCTCGTCATGTCCGTGATCACATCCGGGACTCTGAACTATCTTTGAAACATCAAATCACATACCTCATAATACATATCATCATCGAACGTTAAGCGTGCGGACCCTACGGGTTCGAGAACTATGTAGACATGACCAAGACTCATCTCCGGTCAATAACAAATAGCGGAACATGTATGCTCATATTGGTTCCTACATATTCTACGAAGATCTTTATCGGTCAAACTGCATAACAACATACCTTTGTTCCCTTTGTCATCGGTATGTTACTTGCCCGAGATTCGATCGTCGGTATCATCATACCTAGTTCAATCTCATTACTGGCAAGTCTCTTTACTCATTCCGTAATGCAACATCCAGCAACTAACTCATTAGTCACATTGCTTGCAAGGCTTATAGTGATGTGCACTGCCAAGAGGGCCCAGAGATACCTTTCCGACAATCGGAGTGACAAATCCTAATCTCGATCTATGACAACTAAACAAACACCATCGGAGACACCTGTAGAGCATCTTTATAACCACCCAGTTACGTTGTGACGTCTGATAGCACACTAAGTGTTCCTCCGGTATTCAGGAGTTGCATAATCTCATAGTCATAGGAACATGTATAAGTTATGAAGAAAGCAATAGCAATAAACTAAACGATCATAGTGCTAAGCTAATGGATGGGTCAAGTCAATCACATCATTCTCTAATGATGTGATCACGTTCATCAAATGACTACTCATGTCTATGGCTAGGAAACTTAACCATCTTTGATTAACGAGCTAGTTAAGTAGAGGCATACTAGTGACACTCTGTTTGTCTATGTATTCACACATGTACTAAGTTTCCGGTTAATACAATTCTAGCATGAATAATAAACATTTATCATGATATAAGGAAATATAAATAACAACTTTATTATTGCCTCTAGGGCATATTTCCTTCACTTCTTGATGACGATCTCTTCGTAGCAAGAACGGGCTGGAGACGGTTCGAAGCTTCATCCCCGGCAGATTCACCAAAAAGTGTGTTCGCACACGAATACGTCACGGTGTACCCTCGACACCGAGGGCGATGCACCGCAGCTCACGTCGAAGGATACCGTCCATAAGCGCGGTACACAAGCAATCCGGCGGGCACTTTTGTAGACCCAAAATCCCACACGCCCGGGAGGGACCTCGTCAGGGCACGCGGCAGTTATGGGCTGCCCTAGGTTGGCCTGACCGCCCCTAGGGCCTCGAGTTCGCCGCCCTGCAACAAGAAGAGCGAACGAAGAATGAGGAAGAAGAAGAACAAGAGAGAGATAAAAGTAAAGGTAAAAGGGGTAGATGATTTTGTCGATTGTGTGTTGTTTTTTCAATCGGCCATCACCTCTCATCTATTTATGAGGCGGCTGGACTTCCCGTACAAGAAAAGGACTCCAAATCCCGTCCAAATCTTTTCAAAATTAACCGAACTCGGATTTAGGCAAGTCTAAAACAACTGTTCTATTTTTTGGGTCTCATAGGCCGCAAACGACCTCGGATGAAGGCACACCCAAAAGAAAATTTAACCGCTTCAACGAGACGGACAACTTCTGTGTTGAACATTTTTTTATTCGAGGCCATCTTGAAGGCCTAACCTCCCCCACAAGTATCAGATTCGTAGAGATACATGATTTTGGTTCGGACCGTACTGTCCGCTCGACCAAACCAGACCGTCCGGTCACAACAGATGGTTTTGACGTGTTTCTCACCCAACACCGGATAGTCTGGTCCCAATTACCGGAAAGTCCTGTAGCAACAGGAGGTTTTGGACGTCCGGCCATCTCCATGATGTCTGCAACATTGCACTTTTTTGCTCTAACTTTTGCATACGATCTCAGATTAAGACGATTTATATATGAAAATCATCAGATTCGATGAGGCAAAGAACTTTCATGTTGAAACTTTTCCCATCCGAGGTGATCTTAATTACATTTCATGCCATTTCATAATCTGATGTCAACACGAGCATCTCTGAAATTGCCATACTTCTTATATCCGAGCTCCGTTTTGGACTATCTTTGTATCCATCTTGATCTTCTCGAAGAGAGCCATCCAATGGTGACTTCCAATCAGAAATTTGACCTCATCTTGCTACAGATTCAAGCCACTCCTTGTGATCGTGCCATTTTTTAGCGTCAACATTCTCTAAAATTCATTTCTTTTGTTGATTCTTCGTAAGAAGAAGACCACGATAAAAAATGTTGAGTGGCTCTCATATGCATTATCGTTGATCTAACAAAGAGCCCATATTACCTTGTCTTCTCTTTTGAATAAAATGTTTGTAGATTCCATCTTAGTCCACGACTCTCTTGCACTTTTATAATTTTCATATTATTCGGTCGTGCAAGTGAAAGGAAAAAATGACGATAATTTGATGAAGTGACTGTGGCAAGGAAAAGCGGGTATGAACTCAACTGTTTTTGTTTTTGTAAATATTTTTAACTCAGTATCCATGATTCAACATATTATGAGTAAACATGTTCATGATGACAATTAAAGATTATAGTTGATCATGCCATGCTTAAGTAGCTAGGGGTGGATAATGATTTATCTTGGTTGTCAACATGTGTTAAAATGGTTATGATGTAGTATGATGGTATGGTATCATCCTTTGAATGCTTTAAGTGGCTTGACTTGGCACATGTTCACGCATGTAGTTGATTCAAAACCAACATAGCCTCCACGATATTTGTGTTCATGGTGTTTATATCCTACTCATGCTAGTATTCAATGTTAATTATTCATAATGCATGGTTATGATCAGTGTCGCTCTCTAGTTGGTCGCTTCTTAATCTATTTGCTAGCCTTCGCCTGTACTAAGTGGGAATATTGCTTGTGCATCCAAATTCCTAAACCAAAGTTGTTCCAGATGAGTCCACTATATCTACCTATATGCGATATTACTCTGCCATTCTAAGTAAATTTGTATGTGCCACCTCTAAACATTCATATAAGCATATATTTTGTGTGCCTGTACCGCTCATGGAGTGACGGGGGGCGGTCAATATATTTCATGCTAAACGGGTCATTCTCATGATAAGTGTTTATTCACTTGTCCTTACATGAGAGGGGCTAGTATTCGGGATGCCCAGTCCCACGATCAAATCACAAATGAATGAAACAAACTCCCCCGGGAAGTTATTGGTATGGAGGGCACCCGAGGATTCGGCTAGCCATGGCTTGTATTTGTTGGCCGAGGGGGAGTAAACTTTACCGTTCTGCTTGGGAACCGCCGCTAATGTGTTTAGAATGGAGGATATTGAAAACTTTCGGTCGTGACATCGACAGGCAAGGCATACCTCCCAAAATTATATTCATCTCTGTTTTAAGCATTGAGCTCTGGCGCCTCCACAAATCCCTGGTTCCCTCTGCGAAGGGCCTATCCATTTACTTTTATGTTGTTTTATATTTTATTGTTGAGTCATCACCTTCTCAGTTAAAGCACTAGTCCTGGGAGCACTATTGTCATTCTCATGCATTGTGTATAGTTAATATTGTGTGCATCATGAATGGATCTCCTCTACCATGAATTACAATGTTTAGTCACTGCTTGAACTTTGGAGGTGCTCTGCATTTATGTTTTGCGATTTCAGACAGGGCTAGCGAGATACCATGTTGTCATATTATATCATGATTGTTTTGACAAAGTGTTGGCATTTGAGATATGTTATTATTGCTCACTAGTTGATTATGCCATTGATATTAGTGAATATAATCTCTAAGAGTTATCATTTGCATGGTTAGTTATGATCTTTGCTGAAAACTTGGGTACTATTTAAGCTTATATACGGATACAAGAACCAAAGAGTTCGTAAAAGTTTTTATTTATCACTTTCTATTTGTCAACTGAATTGTTTGAGGATAAACAATGAGTTAAGCTTGGGGGAGTTGATACGTCTCTGTCGTATCTACTTTTCCAAACACTTTTGCTCTTGTTTTGGACCCTAATTTGTATGATTTGAATGAAACTAACCCAGACTGACGTTGTTTTCAGCTGAACTACCATGATGTTATTTTTGTGCAAAAATAAAAGTTCTCGGAATTGGACAAAACTTTTTGGAGATTTTTTATGGAATATGTAGAAAATATTGGAGCGAAGATCAATAGGAGGGGACCCACCAGTGGCCCACGAGGCACATGGGCGCGGCCAACCCCTGGGCACACCCATGTGGCTCGTGGGGCCCACGTGGCTCTACTGACCCTAATCTCAAGCATATAAATTCTTATTTTTAGAGAAAAATAAGAGAAGAAGTTTCATCATGTTTTATGATACGGAGCCAACGCCATCTCCTGTTCCAAATCGGGAGGCTGGATCAGGACTCCGTTCGGGGCTCCAGAGAGGGGGATTCGTCGCCATCATCATCACCAACCCTTCTTCATCACCAATTTCATGATGCTCACCACCAGGAGTGAGTAATTCCTTCATAGACTTGCTAGACGGTGATATGGTTGGATCAGATTTATCATGTAATCCAGTCAATTTGTTAGGGCTTGATCCTAGTATCCACTATGTTCTGAGATTGATGTTGCTATGACTTTGCTATGCTTAATGCTTGTTACTAGGTCCCGAGTGCCATGATTTCAGATCTGAAACCATTACATTTTCATGAATATATTTGAGTTCATGATCCTATGTTGCAAGTTATACGCACCTATTACGTGTTATGATCCGGATACACCAAGGTGACAATAACTAGGATTCTTTCCGGTGATTACCATAGTTTGAGGAGCTCATATATTTACTATGTGTTAATGCTTTGTTCCGGTTCTCTATTAAAAGGAGGCCTTGATATCCCTTAGTTTTCTTATGGACCCCGCTGCCACGGGAGGGTAGGACAAAAGATGTCATGCAAGTTCTTATTATATGAATGTATGACTATATACGGAACACATTCCTACATTACATTGATGAATTGGAGCTAGTTTTGTGTCGCTCTAGGTTGTGACTGTTATATGATGAATGTCATCCAACACAATTATCCATCACCGATCCAATGCCTACATGTTTCATATATTGATCTTTGCTAAGTTACTACTATTACTATTGTTGTTACAATTGCTACAAAACTGCTACTGCTACTATTACCATTACTGATGCTATCGTTACTACCGCTATCAAACTATCATATTACTGTGCTACTGATCACTCTGCTGCAGATATTTAGTTCTCCAGGTGTGGTTGAATTGACAGCTCAACTCCTAATACTTGCAAATATTCTTTGGCTCCCCTTGTGTCCAATCAATAAATTTGGGTTGAATACTCTATCCTCGAAAATTGTTGTGATCCCATATACTTGTGGGTTATCACTCGCTTCTTAACGAACAGATCCAATCATCGATTTCATCTTGTTAAGCATAACGAGCTTAGTGAAAGACCTAACAAGTTTAACAAGTAGCTCGTTAAGCTAGTTAGTAACAACACAACACATATTTTCATCTTGTATCATAGATTTTTTATAGCACCTCAGCCATCTATTCAATCTAATCTACATACGAAGCAACAAACTAGTGCATTTCCTCTTGTGTAGTCACCATCTTCCTTCTTAGGAACCACATGTACACACTCAACCCGTAGACCTGACACATAAGAATTTGTTAATGTGCGATCACGAGCTTAACGAGCTTCAAACGAACCAAGCCAAGTAGGGTTTTCTGCTCGTTAATCTTAACAAGCTTAATGAGACAAGCCTTAACAAGCATGAGCTTAACGAGCACGAGCCGTGCAACTTATTAATCCACCTCTAACCAAGACTTATCTCCTGTCAATAACCAATAGCAGGACCTAGATGCCCATATATATTGTTCCCCACATATTCCATGTAGATCTTTATAGGTTGAACCGCGATGTCAAGGATTTAGTTACTCCCATATACAATTCCCTTTGTTCGGCCGTATGTTACTTGCCTGGCATTCGATCGTCGGTATCTCCATACCTAGTTCAATCTTCTTACCGGCAAGTCTCTTTACTCGTCCCGTAATACAAGATCCCGTGACTAAACTCATTAGTCACATGCTTGCAAACTTCTTGTGATGTTGTATTACCGAGAGGGCCCAAAGATATCTCTCTGATACGTCTCCGTCGTATCTATAATTTTTATTCTTCCATGCCAATATTATACAACTTTCATATACTTTTGGCAACTTTTTATACTATTTTGGGAGTAACATATTGATCCAATGCCCAGTGCCAGTTCCTGTTTGTTGCATGTTTTTGCTTCGCAGAAAATCCATATCAAACGGAGTCCAAATGGGATAAAAACTGACGGAGATTTTTTTTTTGGAATATATGTGATTTTTGGGAAGAAGAATCAACGCGAGACGATGCCCGAGGGGGGCACGAGGCAGGGGGCGCGCCCTGGGCCCTCGTGGCCACCCCGTAAGGCGGTTGGCGCCCTTCTTTCGCTGCAAAAAGCTAATATCCAGATATAGATCGTGGCCAAAATTCATCCCAATCGGAGTTATGGATCTCCGAGAATTTAAGAAACGGTGGAAGGGCAGAATCAGGGAACGCAGAAACAGAGAGAGACAGATCCAATCTCGGAGGGGCTCTCGCCCCTCCACTGTCATGGAGACCAAGGACAAGAGGGGAAACCCTTCTCCCATCTAGGGAGAAGGTCAAGGAATAAGAAGAAGAAGGGGGCCTCTCTCCCCCTCTCTTCCGGTGGCGCCGGAACGCCGCCGGGGCCATCATCATCACCGCAATCTACACCAACAACTTCACCGCCATCATCACCAACTCTTCCCCCCTCTATGCAGCGGTGTAACCTCTCTTTTACCCGCTGTAATCTCTACTTAAACATGGTGCTCAATGCTATATATTATTTCCCAATGATGTATGGATATCCTATGATGTTTGAGTAGATCCGTTTTGTCCTATGGGTTAATTGATGATCGTGATTGGTTTGAGTTGCATGTTTTATTGTTGGTGATGTCCTATGGTTCTCTCTGTGTCGCACAAGCATGAGGGATCCCTACTGTAGGGTTTGCAATATGTTCATGATTTGCTTATGGTGGGTGGTGTGAGTGATAGAAACACAGACCCGAGTAAGTAGGTTGTTTGCATATGGGAATATAGAGGACTTGATGCCTTATAATGCTATGGTTGGGTCTTACCTTAATGATCTTTGGTAGTTGAGGATGCTTGCTAGAGTTCCAATCATAAGTGCATATGATCCAAGAAGAGAAAGTATGTTAGCTTATTCCTCTCCCTCAAATAAAATTGCAATAATGATTACCGGTCTAGTTATCAATTGCCTAGGGACAAATAACTTTCTCATGACAAAAAGCACTCTACTAAAACTAACTTAGTTGTGTCTGAAGGAAATATGCCCTAGAGGCAATAATAAGTTTGTTATTTATATTCCCTTATATCATGATAAATGTTTATTATTCATGCTAGAATTGTATTAACCGGAAACTTAATACATGTGTGAATACATAGACAAACAGATTATCAATAGTATGCCTCTACTTGACTAGCTTGTTGAACCAATGATGGTTATGTTTCCTAACCATAGACATGAGTTGTCATTTGATTAATGGGATCACATCATTAGAGAATGATGTGATTGACTTGACCCATCCGTTAGCTTAGCACGATGATCGTTTAGTTTGTTGCTATTGCTTTCTTCATGACTTACACATGTTCCTATGACTATGAGATTATGCAAACTCCGGAATACCGGAGGAACACTTTGTGTGCTACCAAACGTCACAACGTAACTGGGTGATTATAAAGGTGCTCGATAGGTGTCTCCGATGGTACTTGTTGAGTTGGCATAGATCAAGATTAAGATTTGTCACTCCGATTGTCGGTAGGTATCTCTAGGCCCTCTCGGTAATGCACATCACTTTAATCCTTGCAAACAATGCAACTAATGAGTTAGTTGCGGGATGATGTATTACAGAACAAGTATAGAGACTTGCCGGTAACGAGATTGAACTAGGTATTGAGATACCGATGATCGAATCTCGAGCATCCAGGTTCCACTATTGGTTATTGACCGGAGACGAGTCTCGGTCATGTCTACATAGTTCTCGAACCCGTAGGGTCCGCACGCTTAATGTTCGGTGAAGATCTATAATATGAGTTTATGTGTTTTGATGTACCGAAGGTAGTTCGGAGTCCTGGATGAGATCGGGGACATGATGAGGAGTCTCGAAATGGTCGAGACATAAAGATCGATATATTGGACGAATATATTCGGACATCGGAAAGGTTTCGAGTGATTCGGGTATTTTTCGGAGTACCGAAGAGTTACAGGAATTCGCCGGAGATTATATGGGCCTTATTGGGCTTTAGGGGAAAGAGAGAGAGGAGGCTGCGCGCCCCCCAAGGCCTAGTCCGGATTTGACTAGGGGGAGGGGCGGCGCCCCCTCCTTCCTTCTCTTCTCTTTTCCCTTTCCTTTCCTCCTACTCCTACTGCATGGAAGGGGGGAATCCTACTCTCGGTGGGAGTAGGACTCCCCAGGGCGTACCATAGTAGAGGGCCGGCCCTCCCCTCCTCCACTCCTTTATATACGGGAGGGGGCACCCCATGGAGACACAAGTTGATTATTCCAAGCCGTGTGCGGTGCCCCCCTCCACCATAATCCACCTCGATCATATCGTAGCGGTGCTTAGGTGAAGCCCTGCGTCGGTAGCAACATCATCACCGTCATCACGCTGTCGTGCTGACGGAACTCTCCCGTGAAGCTCTGCTGGATCGGAGTTCGTGGGACGTCATCGAGCTGAACATGTGTTGAACTCGGAGGTGCCGTGCGTTCGGTACTTGGATCGGTCGGATCGTGAAGACGTTCGACTACATCAACCGTGTTCTCATAACGCTTCTGCTTACGGTCTACGATGGTACGTATATGATACTCTCCCCTCTCGTTGCTATGCATCACCATGATCTTGCGTGTGCGTAGGAAATTTTTGAAATTACTGCGTTCCCCAACAGTGTCTTTATCTAAACAGCCCCTAGCTATTATTTACGCGCTCTTTATTATCTTGCAAACCTATCCAACCTCACCCACAAAGTACTTCTAGTTTCATACTTGTTCTAGGTAAAGCGAACGTTAAGCGTGCCTAGAGTTGCATTGGTGGTCGATAGAACTTGAGGGAATATTTGTTCTACCTTTAGCTCCTCGTTGGGTTCGACACTCTTATTTATTGAAAGAGGCTACAATTGATCCCCTATACTTGTGGGTTATCAAGACCTTTTTCTGGCACCGTTGCCGGGGAGTTATAGCGTGGGGTGAATATTCTCGTGTGTGCTTGTTTGCTTTATCACTAAGTAGTTTTTATTTGCCGTTATAAGTTGTTCTCTATCTTTAGTTATGGATATGGAACACGAAATACCAAAAAAAATAGGTTTACTTGCTACTCATGGAGATGGGGAACCTCCTAAAACCCTCGATGCTCATTATGTGAAAGATATTATGTACTACTTTGATAATCCTGAGAAAACCCCATTCAACTTTATAATGGGAGTAACATTGGATCAACGTGAATAGTTTAGGGATTATCGCTTGACTCAAAAAGGGAAACTATTATGGGATCAAATTTATATGTTGCATTGGTATGCTCGACAACTGTGCTTGAGATATGATTATACTTGTTGCTATAGGATGAAGGCTCCAAACCTTCCCTTTTCATGTGAATTTAATGATGATGTAACCTTGGCTTCTTATTCTAATTGTATATATGATTATTATGATGTGGAACAAATAGAAGAATTCGTTGCTTTTATGGGTGCTTATAAATTGAATCTTTGTTTAAAGAGTTTGAAGATTTTGATGATTCGGTTTACATACCTGAAAATTTAGCTATCCTTAAATATTGCTATTAGAATTATAAATACAATTATGATATTGATGAATTTATTGAGAAAGTCTCCGCTATCCGAGAAGAGATTAATATTTTACAGGAGTCTATGGAATAAGAAACTGATGAAACTGTGAGCTCATTGGATGAAAAAGATGAGGAGGAGATCGAAGAACAAAAGGAGGAAGAGCGGATTAGCTACCCGTTCCCACCTTCTAATGAGAGTAACTCTTCAACTCATACATTGTTTAATTTCCCTTCGTGCTTACCGAAGGATGATTGCTATGATGATTGTTATGATCCCGTTGATTCTTTTGAAATATCCCTTTTTGATGATGCTTGCTATGCTTGTGTACGAGATGCCAATATGAATTATGCTTATGGAGATGAACTTGATATAGTTCCTTATGTTAAACATGAAATTGTTGCTATTGCACCCACGCATGATAGTCCTATTATCTATTTGAATTCTCCCGACTACACTATATCGGAGAAGTTTGCCCTTATTAAGGATTATATTGATGGGTTGTGTTTCACTACTACACACGATGATTTTGATAGATATAATATGCATGTGCTTTCTGCTCCTACTTGTAATTATTATGAGAGAGGAACAACATCTTCGCCTCTTTATGTTTCCAACACGATAGAATTGCAAGAAACTGCTTATGCTATGTATTGGCCTTTACTTGATGTGCATGAATTGTTCTTGTATGACATGCCGATGCATAGGAAGAGAGTGAGACTTCGTCATTGCTTGATATATGTTACTTTGTGCTCACTACTAAATAACAAATCATTGTTAATTAAAATTGGCTTTGATATACCTTGGGATCCGGGTGGATTTATTACTTGAGCACCTTGTGCCTAGCTTAATGGCTTTAAAGAAAGCGCTGGCAGGGAGACAACCCAGAAGTTTTAGAGAGTCATTTATTTCTGTTGAGTGCCTTTATATAGTTTAAAAAAAGAGGGGAACCCAAAACTTTTCAAAAAGGAAAGTGAAAGTGAGAAAGACGAGCATTGTTAAAGTGGGAGCTAGCCTTGAACTTTGTTCATGCTCACGGAAACTTGGTGAATCTTGATTATAGCAACTTTTCAACAAAAGTAATTATCCCCTTGTACAATTCCATTGTATTATAAAAATAATGTGCCAAGATTTGTGATACGTCTCCAAGGTATCTATAATTTTTGATTGTTCCATGCTATATCATATCCCGTTTTGGACATTATTGGGCTTTATTATACACTTTTATATTATTTTTGGGACTAACCTATTAACCAGAGGCCCAGCCTAGAATTGCTGTTTTTTTGCCTATTTTAGGGTTTTGCAGAAAAAGAATATCAAATGGAGTCCAAATGGAATGAAACCTTCGGGAACGTGAATTTTGGAACGAACATGATCCATAGGACTTGGACCCTACGTCAAGCAATCAACGAGGAAGGCATGAGGTAGGGGGCGCGCCTACCCCCCCCCCCCCCCCCCACCCAGGCGCGCCCTCCACCCTCGTGGGGCCCATGTTGCTCCACCGACGTACTCCTTCCTCCTATATATACCTATGTACCCCCAAACTACCAGATACAGAGCCAAAACCCTAATTCCACTGCCGTAACTTTCTGTATCCACGAGATCCCATCTTGGGGCCTTTTCCGGAGCTCCGCTGGAGGGGGTATCGATCACGGAGGGCTTCTACATCAACACCATAGCCTCTAAGATGAAGTGTGAGTAGTTTACTTCAGACCTGCGGGTCCATAGTTATTAGCTAAATGGCTTCTTCTCTCTTTTTGGATCTCAATACAAAGTTCTCCCCCTCTCTTGTGGAGATCTATTCGATGTAATCTTCTTTTGCGATGTGTTTGTTGAGATCAATGAATTGTGGGTTTATGATCAAGTTTATCTATGAACAATATTTGAATCTTCTCTGAATTCTTTTATGTATGATTGGTTATCTTTGCAAGTCTCTTAGAATTATCAGTTTGGTTTGGCCTACTAGATTGATCTTTCTTGCAATGGGAGAAGTGCTTAGCTTTGGGTTCAATCTTGCGGTGTCCTTTCCCAGTGACAGTAGGGGCAGCAAGGCACGTATTGTATTGTTGCCATCGAGGATAACAAGATGGGGTTTATATCATATTGCATGAGTTTATCCCTCTACATCATGTCATCTTGCTTAAAGCGTTACTCTGTTCTCTTGAACTTAATACTCTAGATGCATGCTGGATAGCGATCGATGTGTGGAGTAATAGTAGTAGATGCAGGCAGGAGTCGGTCTACTTGTTTTGGACGTGATGCCTATATACATGATCATGCCTAGATATTCTCATAACTATGCTCAATTCTGTCAATTGCTCAACAGTAATTTGTTCACCCACCATGATAATTATGCTCTCGAGAGAAGCCTCTAGTGAAACCTATGGCCCCTAGGTCTATTATCCATCATATTAATCTTCCAATACTTAGTTATTTCCTTTGTCATTTATTTTACTTGCATCTTTATTTCTCTTTATCATAAAAATACCAAAAATATTATCTTATCATATCTATCAGATCTCACTCTCGTAGGTGATCGTGAAGGGATTGACAACCCCTTTATCGCGTTGGTTGCAAGGAGTTTATTTGTTTGTGTAGGTGCGAGGGACTCGTGCGTGGCCTCCTACTGGATTGATACCTTGGTTCTCAAAAACTGAGGGAAATACTTACGCTGGTCTACTGCATCACCCTTTCATCTTCAAGGGAAAACTAACACGGTGCTCAAGAGGTAGCAATTTGCCTTTAGGATGTTTACATTACTTGTTGGATTGTGCGGTGTAGAGCAGAAATTTGTCTGTAGTGCGCAATTTTACATTTTTTACTCGAATGTCAAACGGTTATGAAACTTTTTGCACTATCTTTCTATTAAAATTTTTTATTTTTCCTAATTTTTGCCGAATTTTTTGGAGTACCATAATTATGGTGAATGTTCAGATTACTACAGACTGTCCTGTTTAAGACAGATTCTGTTTTTGATGCATAGTTTGCTTGTTTTGATAAAGCTGTCAATTTCTATCAGTGGCATAAGCCATGGAAAAGTTATATTATAGTAGCTACAATGCAAAAATAAAATATGAATTGGTTTGCAATAGAACTTAGAGTAGTGATTTGCTTTATTATACTAACGGATCTTACCGAGTTTTCTGTTGAGTTTTGTGTGGATGAAGTGTTCGAAGATCGAGGAGGTCTCGATGTGAGGAGAAGGACGAGAGGAAAGAGATCAAGCTTGGGGATTCCCAAGGCTCCCCAAGTAAATATTCAAGGAGACTCAAGCGTCTAAGCTTGGTGATGCCCCGGAAGGCATCCCATCTTTCTTCAACAAGTATAGGTATGTTTTCGGATTTGTTTCATTCATGCGATATGTGCAAATCTTGGAGCATCTTTTGCATTTAGTTTTCACTTTTATTTTATGCACCATGCTGGTATGAGATAGTCTTTGGTTGATTTATAGAATGCTCATTGCACTTCACTTATATCTTTTGAGTATGGCTTTATAGAATGCTTCATGTGCTTCACGTATATCATTTGAAGTTTGGATTGCCTGTTTCTCTTCACATAGAAAACCGCCATTTATAGAATGCTCTTTTTCTTCACTTATATTTGTTAGAGCGTGGGCATATCTTTTGTAGAAAGAATTAAACTCTCTTGCTTCACTTATATCTATTTAGAGAGATGACAGGAACACATGGTTAGTCATAAAATCCTACATAAAACTTGTAGATCACTGAATATGATATGTTTGGTTCCTTGCAATAGTTTTGCGATATAAAGGTGGTGATATTAGAGTCGTGCTAGTGGGTAGTTGTGAAATTGAGAAATACTTGTGTTGAGGTTTGCAAGTCCCGTAGCATGCATGTATGGTAAACATTGTGTGACAAATTTGAAGCATGGGGTGTTCTTTGATTGCTTTCCTTATTAGTGGCGGTCGGGGACGAGCGATGGTCTTTTCCCACCAATCTATCCCCCTTGGGGCATGCATAGTATTACTTTGCTTCGAGGACTAATAAACTTTTGCAATAAGTATACGAGTTCTTTATGACTAATGTTGAGTCCATGGATTATACGCACTCTCACCCTTCCATCATTGCTAGCCTCTTCTGTACCGTGCATTGCCCTTTCTCACCTTGAGAGTTGGTGCAAACTTCGCCGGTGCATCCAAACCCCGTGATATGATACGCTCTATCACACATAAACCTCCTTATATCTTCCCCAAAACAGCCACCATACCTACCTATCATGGCATTTCCATAGCCATTCTGAGATATATTTCCATGCAACTTCCATCATCATCATATACATGACTTGAGCATTTATTGTCATATTGCTTTGCATGATCGTAAGATAGCTAGCATGATGTTTTCATGGCTTGTTCCTTTTTGATGTCATTGCTACGCTAGATCATTGCACATCCCGGTAGACCACCGGAGGCATTCATATAGAGTCGTATCTTTGTTTTAGTATCGAGTTGTAATATTGAGTTGTAAGTAAATAAAAGTGTGATGATCATCATTATTAGAACATTGTCCCATGTGAGGTTATCAAAAAAAATAGGCCAAAGAATCCCAAATAAAAAAATAGGCCAAAGAAGCCCACCCAAAAAAAGAGAAAAAAAAATGAGAGAAAAAGATAGAAGGGACAATGTTACTATCCTTTTACCACACTTGTGCTTCAAAGTAGCACCATGTTCTTCATATAGAGAGTCTCATTGAGTTATTAATTTCATATACTAGTGGGAATTTTCATTATAGAACTTGGCTTGTATATTCCGATGATGGGCTTCCTCAAATGCCCGAGGTCTTCATGAGCAAGCAAGTTGGATGCACACCCACTTAGTTTTGGTTTTGGGCTTTCATATACTTATAGCTCTAGTGCATCCGTTGCATGGCAATCCCTACTCCTCACATTGACATCAATTGATGGGCATATCCATAGCCCATTGATTAGCCACGTCGATGTGAGACTTTTCTCCCTTTTTGTCTTCTCCACACAAACTCCGCCATCATATTCTATTCCACCTATAGTGCTATGTCCATGGCTCACGCTCATGTATTGCGTGAGGGTTGAAAAGGCTGAAGCACGTTAAAAAGTATGAACCAATTGCTCGGCTTGTCATCGGGGTTGTGCATGATGGGAGCATTTTGTGTGACGAAAATGAAGCATGGCCAAACTATATGATTTTTTAGGGATGAGCTTTTTTGGCTATGCTATTTTGAGAGGACACGATTGCTTTATTAGTATGCTCGAAGTATTATTGTCTTAATGTCAAATGATAGACTATTTCTTTGAATCACTCGTGTCTTAATATTCATGCCATGATTAGATTACATGATCAAGACTATGCTAGGTAGCATTCCACATCAAAAATTATATTTTTCATCATTTACCTACTCGAGGATGAGCAGGAATTAAGCTTGGGGATGCTGATACGTCTCCGTCGTATCTGTAATTTTTGATTGTTCCATGCCAATATTATACAACTTTCATATACTTTTGGCAACTCTTTATACTATTTTTAGGACTAACATATTGATCTAGTGCCCAGTGCCAGTTCCTGTTTGTTGCATGTTTTTTGTTTCGCAGAAAATCCATATGAAATGGAGTCCAAATGGGATAAAAACTGACGGAGATTTTTTTTGGAATATATGTGATTTTTGGGAAGAAGAATCAACGCGAGACGATGCCCGAGGGGGCCACGAGGTAGGGGGCGCGCCCCAGGGGGTCAGGCGCTCCCTGGGCCCTCGTGGCCACCCCGTAAGGCTGTTGGTGCCCTTCTTTCGCCGCAAGAAAGCTAATATCCGGATAGAGATCATGTAAAAAATTCAGCCCAATGGGAGTTACGGATCTCCAGGAATTTAAGAAACGGTGAAAGGGCAGAATCAGGGAACGTAGAAATAGAGAGAGACAGAGAGACACATCCAATCTCGGAGGGGCTCTCGCCCCTCCGCCGCCATGGAGACCAAGGACCAGGAGGGAAAACCTTCTCCCATCTAGGGAGAAGGTCAAGGAAGAAGAAGAAGAAGGGGGGCTCTCTCCCCCTCTCTTCCGGTGGCGCTGGAACACCGCCGGGGCCATCATCATCACCGCAATCTACACCAACAACTTCACCGCCATCATCACCAACTCTTCCCCCCTCTATGCAGCGGTGTAACCCCTCTTTTACCCGTTGTAATCTCTACTTAAACATGGTGCTCAACGCTATATATTATTTCCCAATGATGTATGGCTATCCTATTGTAACACCCCGAGAATCATGGTACAGTAATCTTTCCCTAATGGTGGCCATGTCATCATGGTTAACTATGCAAATTTCCACTTGTCCAAAATCAAAACCAAATTTAAATTGCAAGTGAAATTATAATTTTTCCGAATAGTAAAACTGAAATGTTCTAATTATTCTATAAATTACTTTGATCATTTTCATGTTGAAACCAACTTAAATTGAAACACAAATAAATTCCTAGGAATTTAATAAGAGGCCCAAAGGCATTTAAATTGGCCCTTTTCAAAATAAACAAAAATCTCAACCTTTGCAAATGCCCCGAAAACTTTTGTGCAGCCCTAGAATATTGCATAGCATTTTTGTGCAAAGTTTGAGCTCCAACAAAATTCAATTGTTATCTGACTAAATAGGAAACGGTAGCATTTTTATTAAAAAAAAGAGAAGAAAATGGAAAGCTTACCTGTTGGGCTGGGGCCTTAAGTCAACAGTGCAGGCCCAGCCCAATTTCTCCCAGTTGTCTTCAACCTCCTGTTCACAGGAGGCTCCGTGGCCGCTGTTTTTTTTGGAAAAGGGGTGATACCCCGGCCTCTGCATCAAAAAGATGCATACGGCCCTTTTATTAACCAAAAGGTAGTGTCCACAAGGTGCCAAAAGTCTCAAAAAATCAAAGCACAAACAGCTCACACAGAGCCAAAAAGGGGCTAGAAACACCAACTAGCCTAGAAAAGGCGCCATAACCGGCTGGCTAAAAATAAATAGGAGATCAAGCTATCCTATTACATGACCGCCATCCAAACCGGTTGAAAATATCCCGAGCTACCATCTCCCATCGGAATGACCCAGTAACCAAATGCTCCCTGGCCTCCGTCTGGGTGAGTAGCGACCACGAACGGATCAGTCCCGTAGTTCGGAATATGACCTGCAAAAAGTGAATACATGATATTCTGTTAAAACCAAATCATTTCTGCAAGTCCAGATAGTCCACAGTAAAGCACAAACTCCAACCCGAATATGTCTCGCTAAGTTACGCTCAATCCCATTAAGCCATGTCCCAAATAACGCAGAAACAGAATTCGGTGGAGTGATACTAAAAGCAATGTGGATCGTCTGCCAAAGTACCTTGGCTAACGGGCAATCAAAAAAGAGATGTTTGATAGTCTCATCCCGATCACAGAAACTACACCTAGTAGGTCCTGTCCAATTACGCTTCAAGAGATTGTCCTTCGTTAAAATAACTTGTTTATGGACAAACCACATAAACACTTCTATTTTCAAAGGAACTTTGACATCCCAAACATACTTGGACGTAGGTATGGATTGTGAGTTGATAACATCAATATACATTGATTTAACCGTAAATACTCCAGATTTAGTCGGTTTCCAGCGTAATTCATCGGGTTGTTGTGTAAGCTGGACTTCCATCAGCCTCCTAACTAGATGGATCCATTGTTCCCAACGATTCCCCGCTAGCGTGCGTCTAAACTGAATATTAAGGGGGATCGATTGAAAGACCGATGCAATGAACACCTCACTTCGTTGCACAATACGGTATAACGACGGATATTGGATAGCCAATGGTGTGTCGCCGAGCCAAGTATCTTCCCAGAAACGTGTACTCGAGCCGTTTCCAATAACAAACTTCGTCCTATTGAAGAAAGATTGTTTGACTTTCATCAAGCCTTTCCAGAACGGTGAATCGGTCGGCCTAACCGTGGCCGCTGTTACCTCGTCCACGCCTCGGATCACCACGTGCAGGTCATCCCGTGGCCTCCCCATCATCTCCCCACGTGTATATGGTCGCCGTCGACCCCCTGGCCAACACTAACCCTCATATCCCCTTCCCCATCTCGATTTCTTCCTCCCGCACAGCTCCCCCCCCCCGCCCTCGGACTGTGCCCGGCCGCTCCGTCATCATCCACTACATCATCCTAGAAGAGCACATCGAGCAGGAGAGCCCCACGTCGCTGGATCGAGTCGATCCCCTCCTCTACTGTGCCGGCGCCCGTCGCCAAATCCGGCCGCCGCTGCCGCTCCTAGCCTTCCAACGAGCGATCGTGCGCTCCTATGTAAGCCCCCCAACATTTCTCCTCCTCTACCACCGTCGATTTCATCCTCTAGCCGCCTTCTTCTTCTAGCCCGTGGCTGCGCCACCGCGGAAGTCGATGTCGTTGACTGCTCCGGCCATCCCTGCTTGTGCTGCGTGCACTGGAAGACGCACCTCATCCTGCTTGTCCGATAGGAGGGCGCGGCCACCCATTTGGTCACCAGGACCACCAGCCCCATGCATTGTCGCTGCCGTCATGTGCTCACCATAGCCGCGGCCGGAGCTCTGCTCCCACGCGCCGTGCCTCGCTCTCTAGCCGCGCACTGCCGCGTCCCCGCGCCAGTTCGTGCGTGCCCGCGCGTGGAGATGCCCCCGCTGCTCTCCTGTTGCTACTTCTACTCCATGTCGCTGCTCTGCTGCTGCGTATTCTGCTGCTCTGCTACAGTAACTGAATGTTCCTGTAGCAGTAGCTAGCTTTGCTGCTGCTACATTGGTTAGCCATCTAGACAGCCCCTAAACAGCGTCTAAACAACTGATAACATGAGTAAAAATAATATGCATAGAAAATATACTTGACAAACTCCATTTTACTCACTGGACCAAATCCATTTGTTCCACGAATTAAATCCTATAAAAATCACAAAATCCTATGTTCGTATATTTTAGCAGTTTCTGGAATTAACATCAAGTGACACTTTTCAAGCGCAGTTTTGATTAACCAAATGAACTCTAACATTGATGCAATTGATACCATCTTGTAGGTCACAGGAAAGTGATCAATTTTGATATAAGGCACTAATCCATAGATTATACCGTTTGGAAAACAGCTAAGTAATGTTCAAAAACTGAGCAATCCTCAAACTTAGCCAATTTTCAGGAATTTCGAATAACTGTTTAAATCTTCGGAAATTCGTAAAAATTCATCTGTATCTCGGATAAAAATACTTTGTACATGAAAGTTGCTCAGGACGACGAGACGAATCTGGATACGTAACCCGTTCGTCCGTCACACATCCCAAGCATAGCGAACACGCAACTTTCCCCCTCCGGTTCATCTGTCCGAAAACGTGAAACACCGGGAATACTTTCCCGGATGTTTTCCCCCTTCGCCGGTATCACCTCTTACCGCGTTAGGGCACACCTAGCACCGCTCATTGTCCTGTCATGCATCGGCATGCTTATGTTTGCATTATATTTATTGTTTCTTCCGCCTCTTCTCTCGTTAGACATCGAGACCGACGCCGCCGCTACCCAGTGCGACTATGGTGTTGACGACCTTTCCTTATCGGCTAAGCTTCTAGGCAAGCCCCCCCTTGATCACCAGATATCGCCTATTCCTTCTCTCTACTGCTTGCATTAGAGTAGTGTAGCATGTTACAGTTTTCGGTTAATCCTATTCTGATGCATAGCCTGTCTTTGCTACTACTGTTGTTACCTTTACCTGCAATCCTAATGCTTAGTATAGGATGCTAGTATTTCATCAGTGGCCCTACATTCTTGTCCGTCTGCTATGCTATACTATCGGGCCGTGATCACTCGGGAGTTGATCATGGGTATATACTTATATACATAATACTTGATGCTTGTGGTGACTAAAGTTGGGCTCGTTGAGTACCCGCGGTTGATTCACGGATTGGGAGCTGAAAGGACATACTTTCCCGATGACCCTCTGTGTGGATCTTTGTGGCGGAGCGACAGGGCAGGTTGAGACCACCTAGGTGAGAGGTGGGCCTGGCCCTGGTCGGCGTCCGTGATTACTTCAAAATAACATGATTAACAAGATCTTTGTATATGATATGAGTCTGGCCACTGGCCTATACGCACTAACCAACTACCCGGGAACAGTTATGGGCACTCGACGTCGTGGTATCAGCCGAAGCCTTCCTGACGTCAGCGCGCACCGGATTGGACTGGAACGCATGCTCTTGTATTAGGGAGGCTAGGTCTGCTTACCGGCCGCGTTCGCAACGTGCAGGTGTGCAACGGGCGATGGGCCCAGACCCCTGCGCCATAGGATTTAGACCGGCGTGTTAACCTCTCTGTTGTGCCTAGGTAGGGCTGCGACGTGTTGATCTTCCGTGGCCGGGCATGACCCAGGAAAGTGTGTCCGGCCAAAGGGGATCGGGCATGTTGGGAAATGCGGTGCACCCCTGCAGGGAAGTTTATCTATTCGAATAGCCGTGTCCCTCGGTAAAAGGACGACCCGGAGTTGTACCTTGACCTAATGACAACTATAACCAAATACTTAATAAAACACACCCTTCCAAGTGCCAGATACAACCGGTGATCTCTCTCTCATAGGGCGACGGTGGGAGGATCACCGGGTAGGGTTATGCTATGCGATGTTACTTGGTGAACTTACCATGTACTCTCTTCTACATGCTGCAAGATAGAGGCGACCAGAAGCGTAGTCTTCGACAGGACTAGCTATCCCCCTCTTATTCCGGCATTCTGCAGTTCAGTCCACATATATTACCCCCTTTCTTGATACCAATGCATATGTAGTGTAGCTCCTTGCTTGCGAGTACTTTGGATGAGTACTCACGGTTGCTTTGTTCCCCCTTTTCCCCCTTTATATATCCGATTGTTGCGACCAAACGTTGGAGTCCAGGAGCCAGACGCCACTATCGATAACGACTGCTACTACTCGGGAGGTGCCTACTGATGGGGAACATAGTAATTTCAAAACAATTCCTACGCACACGCAAGATCATGGTGATGCATAGCAACGAGAGGGGAGAGTGTGATCTACGTACCCTTGTAGACCGACAGCGGAAGCGTTAGCACAACGCGGTTGATGTAGTCGTACGTCTTCACGGCCCGACCGATCAAGCACCGAAACTACGACACCTCCGAGTTTTAGCACACGTTCAGCTCGATGACGATCCCCGGACTCCGATCCAGCAAAGTGTCGGGGAAGAGTTCCGTTAGCACGACGGCGTGGTGACGATCTTGATGTTCTACTGTCGCAGGGCTTCGCCTAAGCACCGCTACAATATTATCGAGGATTATGGTGGAAGGGGGCACCGCACACGGCTAAGAAAACGATCACGTGGATCAACTTGTGTGTCTAGGGGTGCCCCCTGCCCCCGTATATAAAGGAGCAAGGGGAGGAGGCCGGCCGGCCCTATTGGTGCGCCAAGGAGGAGTCCTCCTCCTAGTAGGAGTAGGACTCCTACTAGGAGGGGGAAAGGAAGTGGGGAGGGAGAAGGAAAGGGGGGCGCCGCCCCCCCTCTCCTAGTCCAATTCGGACCAGGGGGAGAAGGCGCGCGGCCCACCCTGGCTGCCCTTCTCTCTCTCCACTAAGGCCCATATGGCCCATTACTTCTCCCGGGGGGTTCCGGTAAACCTCCAGTACTCCGGTTTTCTCTGAAATCACCCGGAACACTTCCGATGTCCAAATATATCCGTCCAATATATCAATCTTTATGTCTCGACCATTTCGAGACTCCTCGTTATGTCCGTGATCACATCCGAGACTCCGAACTAACTTCGGTACATCAAAACTCATAAACTCATAATATAACTATCATCGAAACCTTAAGCGTGCGGACCCTACGGGTTCGAGAACAATGTAGACATGACCGAGACATGTCTCCGGTCAATAACCAATAGCGGAACCTGGATGCTCATATTGGCTCCCACATATTCTATGAAGATCTTTATCGGTCAGACCACATAACAACATACGTTGTTCCCTTTGTCATTGGTATGTTACTTGCCCGAGATTCGATCGTCGGTATCTCAATACCTAGTTCAATCTCATTACCGGCAAGTCTTTTACTCATTTCGTAATACAACATCTCGCAACTAACACATTAGTTGCAATGCTTGCAAGGCTTATGTGATGTGCATTACCGAGAGGGCCCAGAGATACCTCTCCGACAATCGGAGTGACAAATCCTAATCTCGAAATACGCCAACCCAACATTTACCTTTGGAGACACCTGTAGAGCTCCTTTATAATCACCCAGTTACGTTGTGACGTTTGGTAGCACACAAAGTGTTCCTCTGACAAACGGGAGTTGCATAATCTCATAGTCATAGGAACATCTATAAGTCATGAAGAAAGCAATAGCAACATACTAAACGATCGGGTGCTAAGCTAATGGAATGGGTCATGTCAATCACATCATTCTCCTAATAATGTGATCCCGTTAATCAAATGACAACACATGTCTATGGTTAGGAAACATAACCATCTTTGATTAACGAGCTAGTCAAGTAGAGGCATACTAGTGACGTTTAGTTTGTCTATGTATTCACAAAAGTATTATGTTTCCAGGTAATACAATTCTAGCATGAACAATAAACATTTATCATGATATAAGGAAATAAAATAATAACTTTATTATTTCCTCTAGGGCATATTTCCTTCAGTCTCCCACTTGCACTAGAGTCAATAATCTAGATTACACAGTAATGATTCTAACACCCATGGAGCTTTGGTGTTGATCATGTTTTGCTCGTGGAAGAGGCTTAGTCAATGGGTCTGCTACATTCAGATCCGTATGTATCTTGCAAATCTCTATGTCTCCCACCTAGACTAGATCCCGGATGGAATTGAAGTGTCTCTTGATGTGCTTGGTTCTCTTGTGAAATCTGGATTCCTTTGCCAAGGCAATTGCACTAGTATTGTCACAAAAGATTTTCATTGGACACGATGTACTAGGTATGACACCTAGATCGGATATGAACTCCCTCATCCAGACTCCTTCGTTTGCTGCTTCCGAAGCAGCTATGTACTCCGCTTCACATGTAGATCCCGGCACAATGCTTTGTTTAGAACTGCACCAACTGACAACTCCACCGTTTAATGTAAACACGTATCCGGTTTGCGATTTTGAATCGTCCGGATCAGTGTCAAAGCTTGCATCAACGTAACCATTTACGATGAGCTCTTTGTCACCTCCATATATGAGAAACATATCCTTAGTCCTTTTCAGGTATTTCAGGATGTTCTTGACCGCTGTCCAGTGATCCACTCCTGGATTACTTTGGTACCTCCCTGCTAGACTTATAGCAAGACACACATCAGGTCTGGTACATAGCATTGCATACATGATAGAGCCTATGGCTGAAGCATAGGGAACATCTTTCATTTTCTCTCTATCTTCTGCATTGGTCGGGCATTGTGTCTTACTCAATTTCACACCTTGTAACACAGGCAAGAATCCTTTCTTTGCTTGATCCATTTTGAACTTCTTCAAAATTTTGTCAAGGTATGTGCTTTGTGAAAGTCCAATTAAGCGTCTTGATCTATCTCTATAGATCTTAATGCCCAATATGTAAGCAGCTTCACCGAGGTCTTTCATTGAAAAACTCTTATTCAAGTATCCCTTTATGCTATTCAGAAATTCTATATCATTTCCGATTAGTAATATGTCATCTACATATAATATCAGAAATGCTATAGAGCTCCCACTCACTTTCTTGTAAATACAGGCTTCTCCAAAAGTCTCTACAAAACCAAATGCTTTGATCACACTATCAAAGCGTTTATTCCAACTCCGAGAAGCTTGCACCAGTCCATAAATGGATCGCTGGAGCTTGGACACTTTGTTAGCTCCCTTTGGATCAAAAAAACCTTCCGGTTGCATCATATACAACTCTTCTTCCAGAAATCCATTCAGGAATGCAGTTTTGACATCCATCTGCCAAATTACATAATTAAAAAATGCAGCAATTGCTAACATGATTTGGACAGACTTAAGCATCGCTACGGGTGAGAAGGTCTCATCGTAGTCAATCCCTTAAACTTGTCGAAAACCTTTTGCGACAAGTCGAGCTTTATTGAAAGTAACATTACCGTCAGCGTCAGTCTTCTTCTTGAAGATACATTTATTCTCAATTGCTTGCCGATCATTGGGCAAGTCAACCAAAGTCCATACTTTGTTCTCATACATGGATCCCATCTCAGATTTCATGGCTTCAAGCCATTTTGCGGAATCTGGGCTCACCATCGCTTCTCCATAGTTCGTAGGTTCATCATGATCTAGTAGCATGACTTCCAGAACAGGATTACCGTACCACTCTGGTGCGGATCTTACTCTGGTTGATCTACGAGGTTCAGTAGTATCTTGTTCTGAAGTTTCATGATCATCATCATTAGCTTCCTCGATAATTGGTGTAGGTGTCACAGAAACTGATTTCTGTGATGTACTACTTTCCAATAAGGGATCAGGTACAGTTACCTCATCAAGTTCTACTTTCCTCCCACTCACTTCTTTCGAGAGAAACTCCTTCTCTAGAAAGTTTCCGAATTTAGCAACAAAAGTCTTGCCTTCGGATCTGTGATAGAAGGTGTATCCAATAGTTTCCTTTGGTTATCCTATGAAGACACATTTCTCCGATTTGGGTTCGAGCTTATCAGGTTGAAGATTTTTCACATAAGCATCGCAGCCCCAAACTTTTAGAAACAATAACTTTGGTTTCTTGCCAAACCACAATTCATAAGGCGTCGTCTCAACGGATTTTGATGGTGCCCTATTTAACGTGAATGCGGCCGTCTCTAAAGCATAACCCCAAAAACGATAGCGGTAAATCAGTAAGAGACATCATAGATCGCACCATATCTAGTAAAGTACGATTACGATGTTCGGACACACCATTACACTGTGATGTTCTGGGTGGCGTGAGTTGCGAAACTATTCCGCATTGTTTCAAATGTACACCAAACTCATAACTCAAATATTCTCCTCCACGATCAGATCGTAGGAATTTTATTTTCTTGTTACGATGATTTTCAACTTCACTCTGAAATTCTTTGAACTTTTCAAACGTTTCAGACTTATGTTTCATTAAGTAGATATACCCATATCTGCTTAAGTCATCTGTGAAGGTGAGAAAATAACGATATCCGCCACGAGCCTCAACATTCATCGGACCACATACATCTGTATGTATGATTTCCAACAAACCTGTTGCTCTCTCCATAGTACCGGAGAACGGTGTTTTTGTCATCTTACCCATAAGGCACGGTTCGCAAGTACCAAGTGATTCATAATCAAGTGGTTCCAAAAGTCCATCAGTATGGAGTTTCTTCATGCGCTTTACACCGATATGACCCAAATGGCAGTGCCACAAATACGTTGCACTATCATTATCAACTCTGCATCTTTTGGCTTCAACATTATGAATATGTGTGTCACTACTATCAAGATTTAATAAGAATAGACCACTCTTTAAGGGTGCATGACCATAAAAGATATTACTCATATAAATTGAACAACCATTATTCTCTGATTTAAATGAATAACCGTCTCGCATCAAACAAGATCCAGATATAATGTCCATGCTTAACGCTGGCACCAAATAACAATTATTTAGGTCTAATACTAATCCCGAAGGTAGATGTAGAGGTAGCGTGCCGACCGCGATCACATCGACTTTGGAACCATTTCCCACGCGCATCGTCACCTCGTCCTTAGCCAATCTTCGCTTAATCCGTAGTCCCTGTTTCGAGTTGCAAATGTTAGCAACAGAACCAGTATCAAATACCCAGGTGCTAGTGCGAGCATTAGTAAGGTACACATCAATAACATGTATATCACATATACCTTTGTTCACCTTGCCATCCTTCTTATCCGCCAAATACTTGGGGCAGTTCCGCTTCCAGTGACTAGTCTGCTTGCAGTAGAAGCACTCAGTTTCAGGCTTAGGTCCAGGTTTGGGTTTCTTCTCTTGAGTAGCAACTTGCTTGCTGTTCTTTTTGAAGTTCCCCTTCTTCTTCCCTTTGCCCTTTTTCTTCAAACTAGTGGTCTTGTTGACCATCAACACTTGATGCTCCTTCTTGATTTCTACCTCCGCAGCTTTTAGCATTGCGAAGAGCTCAGGAATAGTCTTGTTCATCCCTTGCATATTATAGTTCATCACGAAGCTCTTGTAGCTAGGTGGCAGTGATTGGAGAATTCTGTCAATGACGCAATCATCTGGAAGATTAACTCCCAATTGAATCAAGTGATTATTATACCCAGACATTTTGAGTATATGTTCACTGATAGAACTGTTCTCCTCCATCTTGCAGCTATAGAACTTATTGGAGACTTCATATCTCTCAATCCGGGCATTTGCTTGAAATATTAACTTCAACTCCTGGAACATCTCATATGCTCCATGATGTTCAAAACGTCGTTGAAGTCTCGATTCTAAGCCGTAAAGCATGGCACACTGAACTATCAAGTAGTCATCAGCTTTGCTCTGCCAGACGTTCATAACATCTGGTGTTGCTCCAGCAGCAGGCCTGGCACCCAGCGGTGCTTCCAGGACGTAATTCTTCTGTGCAGCAATGAGGATAATCCTCAAGTTACGGACCCAGTCCGTGTAATCGCTACCATCATCTTTCAACTTTGCTTTCTCAAGGAACGCATTAAAATTCAACGGAACAATGCACGGGCCATCTATCTACAATCAAACATAAACAAGCAAGATACTATCAGGTACTAAGTTCATGATAAATTTAGGTTCAATTAATCATATTACTAAAGAACTCCCACTTAGATAGACAACCCTCTAATCCTCTAAGTGATTACGTGATCCAAATCAACTAAACCATGTCCGATCATCACTTGAGATGGAGTAGTTTCATTGGTGAACATCACTATGTTGATCATATCTACTATATGATTCACGCTCGACCTTTTGGTCTCTGTGTTCCGAGGCCATATCCGTATATGCTTGGCTCGTCAAGTATAACCTGAGTATTCCGCGTGTGCAACTGTTTTGCACCCGTTGTATTTGAACGTAGAGCCTATCACACCCGATCATCCCGTGGTGTCTCAGCACGAAGAACCTTCGCAACGGTGCATACTCAGGGAGAACACTTCTTGATAATCAGTGAGAGATCATCTTAAAATGATACCGTCAAACAAAGCAAGATAAGATGTATAAAAGATAAACATCACATGCAATCAATATAAGTGATATGATATGGCCATCATCACCTTGTGCTTGTGATCTCCATCTTCGAAGCACCGTCATGATCACCATCGTCACCGGCGCGACACCTTGATCATCATCGTAGCATCGTTGTTGTCTCGCCAATCTTATGCTTCCACGACTATCGCTACCGCTTAGTGATAAAGTAAAGCATTACAGCGCAATTGCATTGCATACAATAAAGCGACAACCATATGGCTCCTGCTAGTTGCCGATAACTTGGTTACAAAACATGATCATCTCATACAATAAAATTTAGCATCATGTCTTGACCATATCACATCACAACATGCCCTGCAAAAACAAGTTAGACGTCCTCTACTTTGTTGTTGCAAGTTTTACGTGGCTGCTACGGGCTTAAGTAAGAACCAATCTTACCTACGCATCAAAACCACAACGATAGTGTGACAAGTTGGTGCTATTTTAACCTTCGCAAGGACCGGGCGTAGCCACACTCGGTTCAACTAAAGTTGGAGAAACTGACACCCGCTAGCCACCTTTGTGCAAAGCACGTCGGGAGAACCGGTCTCGTGTAAGCGTACGCGTAATGTCGGTCCGGGCCGCTTCGTCCAACAATACCGCCGAACCAAAGTATGACATGCTGGTAAGCAGTATGACTTATATCGCCCACAACTCACTTGTGTTCTACTCGTGCATATAACATCAACACATAAAACCTAGGCTCTGATGCCACTGATGGGGAACGTAGTAATTTCAAAAAAATTCCTACGCACACGCAAGATCATGGTGATGCATAGCAACGAGAGGGGAGAGTGTGATCTACGTACCCTTGTAGACCGACAGCAGAAGCGTTAGCACAACGCGGTTGATGTAGTCGTACGTCTTCACGGCCCGACCGATCAAGCACCGAAACTACGGCACCTTCGAGTTTTAGCACATGTTCAGCTCGATGACGATCCCCGGACTCCGATCCAGCAAAGTGTCAGGGAAGAGTTCCGTCAGCACGACGGCGTGGTGATGATCTTGATGTTCTACCATCGCAGGGCTTCGCCTGAGCACCGCTACAATATTATCGACGATTATGGTGGAAGGGGGCACCGCACACGGCTAAGAAAACGATCACGTGGATCAACTTGTGTGTCTAGGGGTGCCCCCTGCCCCCGTATATAAAGGAGCAAGGGGAGGAGGCCGGCCGGCCCTATTGGCGCGCCAAGGAGGAGTCCTCCTCCTAGTAGGAGTAGGACTCCTACTAGGAGGGGGAAAGGAACTGGGAAGGGAGAAGGAAAGGGGGGCGCCCCCCCTCTCCTAGTCCAATTCGGACCAGGGGGGAGGAGGCGCGCGGCCCACCCTGGCTGCCCTTCTCTCTCTCCACTAAGGCCCATATGGCCCATTACTTCTCCAGGGGGGTTCCGGTAACCCTCCGGTACTCCGGTTTTCTCCGAAATCACCCGGAACACTTCCGGTGTCCGAATATATCCGTCCAATATATCAATCTTTATGTCTCGACCATTTCGAGACTCCTCGTTATGTCCGTGATCACATCCGAGACTCCGAACTAACTTCGGTACATCAAAACTCATAAACTCATAATATAACTGTCATCGAAACCTTAAGCGTGCGGACCCTACGGGTTCGAGAACAATGTAGACATGACCGAGACATGTCTCCGGTCAATAACCAATAGAGGAACCTGGATGCTCATATTGGCTCCCACATATTCTACAAAGATCTTTATCGGTCAGACCGCATAACAACATACGGTGTTCCCTTTGTCATCGGTATGTTACTTGCCCGAGATTCAATCGTCGGTATCTCAATACCTAGTTCAATCTCGTTACCAGCAAGTCTCTTTACTCATTTCGTAATACATCATCTCGCAACTAACTCATTAGTTGCAATGCTTGCAAGGCTTATGTGATGTGCATTACCGAGAGGGCCCAGAGATACCTCTCCGACAATCGGAGTGACAAATCCTAATCTCGAAATACGCCAACCCAACATTTACCTTTGGAGACACCTGTAGAGCTCCTTTGTAATCACCCAGTTACGTTGTGACGTTTGGTAGCACACAGTTCCTCCGGCAAACGGGAGTTGCATAATCTCATAGTCATAGGAACATGTATAAGTCATGAAGAAAGCAATAGCAACATACTAAACGATCGGGTGCTAAGCTAATGGAATGGGTCATGTCAATCACATCATTCTCCTAATAATGTGATTTCGTTAATCAAATGACAACACATGTCTATGGTTAGGAAACATAACCATCTTTGATTAACGAGCTAGTCAAGTAGAGGCATACTAGTGACGTTTAGTTTGTCTATGTATTCACACAAGTATTATGTTTCCGGATAATACAATTCTAGCATGAATAATAAACATTTATCATGATATAAGGAAATAAAATAATAACATTATTATTGCCTCTAGGGCATATTTCCTTCACCTACTACTACGTGCAGGCCGTTGGCGACGACCAGGGTAGTTTCGGAGGATCCCAGGCAGGAGGCCTGCGCCTCTTTCGATCTGTATCCTAGTTTGTGCTAGCCTTATTATGGTAGACTTCTTTAACTTATGTATGTACTCAGATATTGTTGCTTCCGCTGACTCTTGTGTATTCGAGCTTATGTATTCGAGCCCTCGAGGCTCCTGACTTGTAATATAAAGCTTGTATTATTTTAATTTGTGTCTAGAGTTGTGTTGTGATATCTTCTCGTGAGTCCTTGATCTTGATCGTACACATTTGCGTGTATGATTAGTGTGCGGTCAAATCGGGGGCGTCACAAGTTGGTATCAGAGCCAACTTCCTGTAGGAATCCCCCTTTCCACACTCCTTGGCCGAAGTTGAGTCTAGTCGATGAAAATTATTTTACTAACTTCGATGTGCGGCCCATGGGCCCACATCGTCATTGGGTGGTATTAGGATCTTTTATTCCTTGTCTATACTCTTTGACTCTGATCTCCCTCCTATTCGGGTTAAATGAATTTTGCTAAATCTAACATTAGGATCTCGTGATCACTTTCACCCGGAGAGCACCTTATTACCGATGATCGTCTGCTGCACCAGAAGATTCCGAGGTTACTCTACGATGTTCTCCCGAGACACTTGTACCCACCACCTTTGCAAAGTCCCTACCACTGTTATATCCTTATTGATAACTGCATTCACCTACCATTCTTACATTCAATCCTAGTGATCTTGTTATTACAAGATGCCCCGAACTGCTCTCCGTTGGTTCGAGAATCCTTTGAGCTTACTGCCTTGCAGTTCCTTGTCACCTGAATACCCCTACAGATAATTTTGTGCACCTATCAAGTATCCGCTCATCCTCAGTTGATTTGATTTATTTATTTCACAAAAGTCTTCGTCATACCATTCGTTCTTCTGAAAATCCCCAATATCCTATTGTTCTTGAATTTCTTGCTTGCTTGCATTATGGTTAATACCATCAGTCTAGTAATCTTATTGTCATCCTTTGTCATTATCATACAATATGTTGCGAATTCTTGCAATCCTGAACCAAATCCTAGTATTCATCCTTCCGGCTCAAATGACATTTTAAACATGAGCTGGATCTCGACCAATCAAACTGCCATCGATTGTACCCCCAAGCCTACTCAACTTATCAATCCTTAATCAGAGCATTAGTTTCTGATCCCTTGATTTGGAAATCATAATTCCTTTACGTTTGAGCTTTGAATTAGCCAGTTGTTCTATAATTGGATCTCCTTGCATTCTTTCTTCTCTGGTTGTGTGTCGATGCTCACATTAGCTCCGTTATGGACCATTGAATCCTTTGTTGAATTATCATCCGATAGTGTCCTTCATATACAAAAACCACAAGGAGTTCTTTCCGGGATACATAATACCATTGGTAAACCCTATTCTCTGATTTGGCCAACAATGCTCTGTTTCCGTGCTGGTGATATTTACTATTGAAGCTTGTGGTATATGTGTCCATGATGCACCGATGGGTTAAACCTATGCCTTCCTTAATATGTGTGAACTCAGAAGTTTTCACGAGTCATAATCTTCTGGTATTTTGCCAGATGAAATTTCAACAGTACAACTTCATCGAACGTGAGAAGTGAATGAAAGGTTATGCATTGGAGAAGTGGGAGTCGACCTTGAACTTTGTGTTCATGCCCATGGACGCGATGTAGATCTTCTCATCGAAGCTTCTTTTAAAATTAATTATTCCCTTGGTATAAGTTCATATTATATTTGGGATCTGTCCATTAAAATCGTGGTTCTGACCATGTTCTCCTTTAAATATCATTTCATGTGCAAGTTTAAGCACTTGTCTTCTACCGAACAATACCCCATTCCGACCTCTACTTTGATCTGTCATCGAGTATTACCCCCCTGGTATCTTGAGATTATCACGGAACCACATAACTTCTTATGAGTTCTTCATCAAGTACTACATTCTCACCGATTCCAATTTTTACTGGGTTCTGAGTGGTTAGTCACTCAAGTACACCGATAACTAAATCGCATCTGTTCTACGATTCAACAATTCTTAGAAATCTTCATTGCTTATGAGTTTAATAATCCTTCAAGTCATTTCTAGCCTGATCGGCTATATCATTATTGTGTTAAATTTTAACTGTGCTACCTGGTCCTTCCCGGAGCAAAAATTTCAACGGTGAGCTAACCTTACGTCGATCTTCCTCATCATATCATTTGTCCTTGAACAACAAGCTTGATTTCGAGTTTGTGTCGTACTCGTGGTTTCAATAACTTTTTTCTTCATCATTCCGCTGACTTGATCTAATCGCCGATCGGTTACATCTTCTTGAAACCTCTTGACAAATGTGTCATGATCATCACCAACATTCTGAGGTCTTCCAGGATATCAATCGAATTCATGATGAGAAACACCATCCTTGCCCCTCAATGATTTTTGTTAGCATCGGCAACATTCTTGCCTTCCCCCAACACAAATGTGCTCATGTTTTATGTTCTACCTTGTAGTATTACTGTCTTCTATATCAAGAATGTTGTGAGGATTGCTCCACCTCTTAAGAATTCTTGAAATAGTGATACTTCTCACCATCACCATTCTTTCTTGGCCCCCGTGTTGATTCCAACAAGTGAACTGTGTTGTTTGGATTCTTTCCTTCTAGCAACCCTATTGCTTTGAAGTCAATGGTCGACATTTCATTCTTAGACCATTGGTTATCGAATCACCATTATAACATCGGTCATGCTTGAAGGAAATATGCCCTAGAGGCAATAATAAAGTTATTATTTTATTTCCACATATCATGATAAATGTTTATTGTTCATGCTAGAATTGTATTATTCGGAAACATAATACTTGTGTGAATACATAGACAAACTAAACGTCACTAGTATGCCTCTACTTGACTAGCTCGTTAATCAAATATGGTTATGTTTCCTAACCATAGACATGTGTTGTCATTTGATTAACGGGATCACATTATTAGGAGAATGATGTGATTGACATGATCCATTCCATTAGCTTAGCACCCGATCGTTTAGTATGTTGCTATTGCTTTCTTCATGACTTATACATGTTCCTATGACTATGAGATTATGCAACTCCCGTTTACCGGAGGAACACTTTGTGTGCTACCAAACGTCACAACGTAACTGGGTGATTATAAAGGAGCTCTACAGGTGTCTCCAAAGGTACATGTTGGGTTGGCGTATTTCGAGATTAGGATTTGTCACTCCGATTGTCGGAGAGGTATCTCTGGGCCCTCTCGGTAATGCACATCACATAAGCCTTGCAAGCATTGCAAATAATGAGTTAGTTGTGAGATGATGTATTACGAAACGAGTAAAGAGACTTGCTGGTAATGAGATTGAACTAGGTATTGAGATACCGATGATCGAATCTCGGGCAAGTAACATACCGATGACAAAGGGAACAAAGTATGTTGTTACGCAGTCTGACCGATAACAGATCTTCGTAGAATATGTGGGAGCCAATATGAGCATCTAGGTTCCTCTATTGGTTATTGACCGGAGACATGTCTCGGTCATGTCTACATTGTTCTCGAACCCATAGGGTCCGCACACTTAACGTTACGATGACAGTTTCATTATGAGTTTATATATTTTGATGTACCGAAGTTAGTTCGGAGTCCCAGATGTGATCACGGACATGACGAGGAGTCTCTTAATGGTCGAGACATAAAGATTGATATATTGGAAGCCTATGTTTGGACATTGGAAGTGTTCCGGGTGAAATCGGCATTTTACCGGAGTACCGGGAGGTTACCGGAACCCCCCGGTAACCTAATGGGCCTTAATGGGCCTAGTCGAGGAAGAGGAGAGGAGGCCTAGGGGCTGCCGCCCCCCCCCCCAAGTCCGAATTGGACAAGGAGGGGGCGGCGCCCCCCCCCCTTTTCCTTTCTTCCCTCTCTTCCTTCTTCCCCAAGTCCTAATCCAACTAGGGAAAGGGGGGAGTCCTACTCTCGGTAGGAGTAGGAATCCTCCTGCGCGCCTCCTCCTATGGCCGGCCGCACCCCCCCCCCCTTGGCTCCTTTATATACGGGGGCAGGGGGCACCCCTAGACACACAAGTTGATCTCTAAGATCGTTCTCTTAGCCGTGTGCGGTGCCCCCTTCCACCATAGTCCTCGATAATATTGTAGTGGTGCTTAGGCGAAGCCCTGCGACAGTAGAACATCAAGATCATCACCACGCTGTCGTGCTGACGGAACTCTTCCCCAACACTTTGCTGGATCGGAGTCCAGGGATCGTCATCGAGCTGAACGTGTGCTAGAACTCGGAGGTGTCGTAGTTTCGGTGCTTGATCGGTCGGGACGTGAAGACGTACGACTACATCAACCGCGTTGTCATAACGCTTCCGCTGTCGGTCTACGATGGTACGTAGATCACACTCTCCCCTCTCGTTGCTATGCATCACCATGATCTTGCGTGTGCGTAGGAATTTTTTTGAAATTACTACGTTCCCCAACAGTGGCATCTGAGCCTAGGTTTTATGCGTTGATGTTATATGCACGAGTAGAACACAAGTGAGTTGTGGGCGATATAAGTCATACTGCTTACCAGCATCTCATACTTTGGTTCGGCGGTATTGTTGGACGAAGCGGCCCGGACCGACATTACGCGTACGCTTACGCGAGACCGGTTCTCCCGACGTGCTTTGCACAAAGGTGGCTAGCGGGTGTCAGTTTCTCCAACTTTAGTTGAACCAAGTGTGGCTACGCTCGGTCCTTGCGAAGGTTAAAACAGCACCAACTTGACAAACTATCGTTGTGGTTTTGATGCGTAGGTAAGAACGGTTTTTGCTAAGCCCATAGCAGCCACGTAAAACTTGCAACAACAAAGTAGAGGACGTCTAAACTTGTTTTTGCAGGGCATGTTGTGATGTGATATGGTCAAGACATGATGCTAAATTTTATTGTATGAGATGATCATGTTTTGTAACTGAGTTATCGGCAACTGGCAGGAGCCATATGGTTGTCACTTTATTGTATGCAATGCAATTGCACTGTAATGCTTTACTTTATCACTAAGCGGTAGCGATAGTCGTGCAAGCATAAGATTGGCAAGACGACCACGATGCTACAATGATGATCAAGGTGTCGCGCCGGTGACGATGGTGATCATGACGGTGCTTCGAAGATGGAGATCACAAGCACAAGATGATGATGGCCATATCATATCACTTATATTGATTGCATGTGATGTTTATCTTTTATACATCTTATCTTGCTTTGATTGACGGTAGCATTTTGATGATCTCTCACTAATTATGAAGAAGTGTTCTCCCTGAGTATGCACCATTAAGAAAGTTCTTCGTGCTGAGATACCACGTGATGATCGGGTGTGATAGGCTCTACGTTCAAATACAACGGGTGCAAAACAGTTGCACACGCGGAATACTCAGGTTATACTTGACGAGCCAAGCATATACAGATATGGCCTCGGAACACGGAGACCGAAAGGTCGAGCGTGAATCATATAGTAGATATGATCAACATAGTGATGTTCACCAATGAAACTACTCCATCTCACGTGATGATCGAACATGGTTTAGTTGATTTGGATCACGTGATCACTTAGAGGATTAGAGGGATATCTATCTAAGTGGGAGTTCTTTAGTAATATGATTAATTTAACTTAAATTTATCATAAACTTAGTACCTGATAGTATCTTGCTTGTTTATGTTTGATTGTAGATAGATGGCCCGTGTTGTTGTTCCGTTGAATTTTAATGCGTTCCTTGAGAAAGCAAAGTTGAAAGATGATGGTAGCAATTACACGGACTGGGTCTGTAACTTGAGGATTATCCTCATTGCTGCTCAGAAGAATTACATCCTGGAAGCACCGCTGGGTACCAGGCCTGCTGCTGGAGCAACACCAGATATTATGTACGTCTCGCAGAGCAAAGCTGATGACTACTCGATAGTTCAGTGTGCCATGCTTTACGGCTTAGAATCGGGACTTCAACGACGTTTTGAACGTCATGGAGCATATGAGATGTTCCAGGAGTTGAAGTTAATATTTCAAGCAAATGCCCGGATTGAGAGATATGAAGTCTCCAATAAGTTCTATAGCTGCAAGATGGAGGAGAACAGTTCTGTCAGTGAGCATATACTCAAAATGTCTGTGTATAATAATCACTTGATTAAATTGGGAGTTAATCTTCCAGATGATTGCGTCATTGACAGAATTCTCCAATCACTGCCACCTAGCTACAAGAGCTTCGTGATGAACTATAATATGCAAGGGATGAATAAGACTATTTCCGAGCTCTTCGCAATGCTGAAAGCTGCGGAGATAGAAATCAAGAAGGAGCATCAAGTGTTGATGGTCAACAAGACCACTAGTTTCAAGAAAAAGGGCAAAGGGAAGAAGAACGGGAACTTCAAAAAGAATAGCAAGCAAGTTGCTGCTCAAGAGAAGAAACCCAAATCTGGACCTAAGCCTGAAACTGAGTGCTTCTACTTCAAGCAGACTGGTCACTGGAAGCGGAACTGCCCCAAGTATTTGGCGGATAAGAAGGATGGCAAGGTGAACAAAGGTATATGTGATATACATGTTATTGATGTGTACCTTACTAATGCTCGTAGTAGCACCTGGGTATTTGATATTGGTTCTGTTGCTAACATTTGCAACTCGAAACAGGGACTACAGATTAAGCGAAGATTGGTTAAGGACGAGGTGACAATGCGCATGGGAAATGGTTCCAAAGTCGATGTGATCGCGGTCGGCACGCTACCTCTACATCTACCTTCGGGATTAGTATTAGACCTAAATAATTGTTATTTGGTGCCAGCGTTGAGCATGAACATTATATCTGGATCTTGTTTGATGCGAGACGGTACTCATTTAAATCAGAGAATAATGGTTGTTCTATTTATATGAGTAAAATCTTTTATGGTCATGCACCCATGAAGAATGGTCTATTTTTATTAAATCTCGATAGTAGTGACACACACATTCATAATGTTGAAGCCAAAAGATGCAGAGTTGATAATGATAGTGCAACTTATTTGTGGCACTGCCGTTTAGGTCATATCGGTATAAAGCGCATGAAGAAACTCTATACTGATGGACTTTTGGAACCACTTGATTATGAATCACTTGGTACTTGCGAACCGTGCCTTATGGGTACAACAACAACAACAAAGCCTTTAGTCCCAAACAAGTTGGGGTAGGCTAGAGGTGAAACCCATAAGATCTCGCAACCAACTCATGGCTCTGGCACATGGATAGCAAGCTTCCACGCACCCCTGTCCATAGCTAGCTCTTTGGTGATACTCCAATCCTTCAGGTCTCTCTTAACAGACTCCTCCCATGTCAAATTCGGTCTACCCCGCCCTCTCTTGACATTCTTCGCACGCTTTAGCCGTCCGCTATGCACTGGAACTTCTGGAGGCCTGCGCTGAATATGCCCAAACCATCTCAGACGATGTTGGACAAGCTTCTCCTCAATTGGTGCTACCCCAACTCTATCTTGTATATCATCATTCCGGACTCGATCCTTCCTCGTGTGGCCACACATCCATCTCAACATACGCATCTCCACCACACCTAACTGTTGAACATGTCGCCTTTTAGTCGGCCAACACTCCGCGCCATACAACATTGCGGGTCGAACCGCCGTCCTGTAGAACTTGCCTTTTAGCTTTTGTGGCACTCTCTTGTCACAGAGAATGCCAGAAGCTTGGCGCCACTTCATCCATCCGGCTTTGATTCGATGGTTCACATCTTCATCAATACCCCCATCCTCCTGCAACATTGACCCCAAATACCGAAAGGTGTCCTTCCGAGGTACCACCTGGCCATCAAGGCTAACCTCCTCCTCCTCACACCTAGTAGTACTGAAACCGCACATCATGTACTCGGTTTTAGTTCTACTAAGCCTAAACCCTTTCGATTCCAAGGTTTGTCTCCATAACTCTAACTTCCTAATTACCCCCGTCCGACTATCGTCAACTAGCACCACATCATCCGCAAAGAGCATACACCATGGGATATCTCCTTGTATATCCCTTGTGACCTCATCCATCACCAATGCAAAAAGATAAGGGCTCAAAGCTGACCCCTGATGCAGTCCTATCTTAATCGGGAAGTAATCGGTGTCAACATCACTTGTTCGAACACTTGTCACAACATTATCGTACATGTCCTTGATGAGGGTAATGTACTTTTCTGGGACTTTGTGTTTCTCCAAGGCCCACCACATGACATTCCGCGGTATCTTATCATAGGCCTTCTCCAAGTCAATGAACACCATATGCATGTCCTTCTTTTGCTCCCTATATCTCTCCATAAGTTGTCGTACCAAGAAAATGGCTTCCATGGTCGACCTCCCAGGCATGAAACCAAACTGATTTTTGGTCACGCTTGTCATTCTTCTTAAGCGGTGCTCAATGACTCTCTCCCATAGCTTCATTGTATGGCTCATCAGCTTAATTCCATGGTAATTAGTACAACTCTGAACATCCCCCTTGTTCTTGAAGATTGGTACTAATATACTCTGTCTCCATTCTTCTGGCATCTTGTTTGCCCGAAAAATGAGGTTGAAAAGCTTGGTTAGCCATACTATTGCTATGTCCCCGAGACCTTTCCACACCTCAATGGGGATACAATCAGGGCCCATCGCCTTGCCTCCTTTCATCCTTTTTAAAGCCTCCTTCACCTCAGACTCCTGGATTCGCCGCACAAAACACATGCTGGTCTCATCAAAGGAGTCATCTAGTTCAATGGTAGAACTCTCATTCTCCCCATTGAACAGCTTGTCGAAGTACTCCTGCCATCTATGCTTAATCTCCTCGTCCTTCACCAAGAGTTGGCCTGCTCCGTCCTTGATGCATTTGACTTGGCCAATGTCCCTCGTCTTCCTCTCTCGGATCTTGGCCATCTTATAGATGTCCCTTTCACCTTCCTTCGTGCCTAACCGTTGGTAGAGGTCCTCATATGCCCGACCCCTTGCTTCACCAACAGCTCGCTTTGCGGCCTTCTTCGCCATCTTGTACTTCTCTATGTTGTCTGCACTCCTATCCAGGTATAGGCATCTGAAGCAATCTTTCTTCTCTTTAATCGCCTTCTGGACGTCATCATTCCACCACCAGGTATCCTTATCTTCGCTTCTCCTTCCCCTGGACACTCCAAACTCCTCTGAGACCACCTTACGAATGCAAGTCGCCATCTTCATCCACACATTGTCCGCATCCCCTCCTTCCTCCCAAGGGCCCTCCTTAATGACCCTCTCCTTGAACACCTGAGCTACCTCCCCCTTGAGCTTCCACCACTTCGTTCTAGCGACTTTGGCACGCTTATCCCGCTGGACACGAATCCGAAAGCGGAAGTCAACAACCACCAGCTTATGCTGGGGTACAACACTCTCTCCAGGTATCACCTTACAGTCTAGGCATGCACGCCTATCTTCTCTTCTCGAGAGGATGAAATCAATCTGGCTAGAGTGTTGGCCACTACTAAAAGTCACCAGATGTGATTCTCTCTTTCTAAAGAGGGTGTTAGCTACAATCATGTTGTAGGCTAGAGCAAAGCTTAAGACATCTTCTCCTTCTTGATTCCCGATGCCATGGCCAAAGCCCCCATGCGCCCCTTCAAAACCTGTGTTAGATGCACCCACGTGGCCATTGAGGTCTCCTCCTATGAAGAGCTTCTCACCAATCGGTACACTCCTAACCATGTCTTCCAGGCCTTCCCAGAACTCCCTCTTGGTGTTCTCATTGTGGCCTACTTGCGGGGCATACGCGCTGATAACATTGAGAACCAAGTCCTCAACTACCAGCTTGACCAAGATAATCCGGTCCCCATGTCTCTTGACGTCTACCACTCCATACTTGAGGCTCTTGTTGATCAAGATGCCTACGCCATTTCTATTTGCAGCCGTCCCCGTGTACCACAGCTTGAAGCCGGTATCCTCCACCTCCTTCGCCTTCTGTCCTCTCCATTTGGTTTCTTGGACGCAAAGGATATCAACACCTCTCCTCACCGCTGCATCAACTAGCTCCCGAAGCTTCCCTGTTAGAGACCCTATGTTCCAGCTACCTAAGCGAATCCTCCTAGGCTCGGCTAGCTTCCTTACCCTTCGCACCCGTCGAGTCAAATGTGAAGACCCTTGCTCATTTTCCACTACACCCGGGCGCCGATGTAGCGCGCCACTAAGGATGCGACGACCCGATCCTCGCTCACTTGCCACCGTATCCAGATCAAGATACGGCGCGCCACTTGGGGGGTGACGGCCCGGCCCTTGCCCACTTTCCACCACACCCGGGTTCCGATGTGGCGCGTCGCTGAGAGGGTTACGCCCCAACGGAAATCTTTTGGGTTTCATCTCCATAAGAGTGGCTGAGTTTTTACGTTGGCTCGCCAAGCCTATCACAACCCTCCTCCTTTACCCGGGCTTGGGACCGGCTATGTTGAGACAACATAGGCGGAGTTGAACCGTGCCTTATGGGTAAGATGACAAAAACACCGTTCTCCGGTACTATGGAGAGAGCAACAGATTTGTTGGAAATCATACATACAGATGTATGTGGTCCGATGAATGTTGAGGCTCGTGGCAGATATCGTTATTTTCTCACCTTCACAGATGACTTAAGCAGATATGGGTATATCTACTTAATGAAACATAAGTCTGAAACATTTGAAAAGTTCAAAGAATTTCAGAGTGAAGTTGAAAATCATCGTAACAAGAAAATAAAATTCCTACGATCTGATCGTGGAGGAGAATATTTGAGTTACGAGTTTGGTGTACATTTGAAATAATGCGGAATAGTTTCACAACTCACGCCACCCGGAACATCACAGCATAATGGTGTGTCCGAATGTCGTAATCGTACTTTACTAGATATGGTGTGATCTATGATGTCTCTTACTGATTTACTGCTATCGTTCTGGGGTTATGCTTTAGAGACGGCCGCATTCACGTTAAATAGGGCACCATCAAAATCCGTTGAGACGACGCCTTATGAGCTGTGGTTTGGCAAGAAACCAAAGTTGTCGTTTCTGAAAGTTTGGGGCTGCGATGCTTATGTGAAAAAACTTCAACCTGATAAGCTCGAACCCAAATCGGAGAAATGTGTCTTCATAGGATATCCAAAGGAAACTATTGGATACACCTTCTATCACAGATCCGAAGGCAAGACTTTTGTTGCTAAATTCGAAAACTTTCTGGAGAAGGAGTTTCTCTCGAAAGAAGTGAGTGGGAGGAAAGTAGAACTTGATGAGGTAACTGTACCTGCTCCCTTATCGAAAAGTAGTACATCACAGAAACCGGTTTCTGTGACACCTACACCAATTAGTGAGGAAGCTAATGATCATGATCATGAAACTTCAGAACAAGAGACTACTGAACCTCGTAGATCAACCAGAGTAAAATCCGCACCAGAGTGGTACGGTAATCCTGTTCAGGAAGTCATGCTACTAGATCATGATGAACCTACGAACTATGGAGAAGCGATGGTGAGCCCAGATTCCGCAAAATGGCTTGAAGCCATGAAATCTGAGATGTGATCCATGTATGAGAACAAAGTGTGGACTTTGGTTGACTTGCCAAAAGATCGGCAAGCAATTGAGAATAAATGGATCTTCAAGAAGAAGACTGACGCTGACGGTAATGTTACTGTCTACAAAGCTCGACTTGTCGCAAAAGGTTTTCGACAAGTTCAAGGGATTGACTACGATGAGACCTTCTCACTCGTAGCGATGCTTAAGTCTGTCCGAATCATGTTAGCAATTGCCGCATTTTATGATTATGAAATTTGGCAAATGGATGTCAAAACTGCATTCCTGAATGGATTTCTGGAAGAAGAGTTGTATATGATGCAGCCAGAAGGTTTTGTCGATCCAAAGGGAGCTAACAAAGTGTGCAAGCTCTAGCGATCCATTTATGGACTGGTGCAAGCCTCTCGGAGTTGGAATAAATGCTTTGATAGTGTAATCAAAGCATTTGGTTTTGTACAGACTTTTGGAGAAGCCTGTATTTACAAGAAAGTGAGTGGGAGCTCTGTAGCGTCTGTGATATTATATGTAGATGACATATTACTAATCGGAAATGATATAGAATTTCTGGATAGCATAAAGGGATACTTGAATAAAAGTTTTTCAATGAAAGACCTCGGTGAAGCTGCTTACATATTGGGCATTAAGATCTATAGAGATAGATCAAGACGCTTAATTGGACTTTCACAAAGCACATACCTTGACAAAGTTTTGAATAAGTTCAAAATGGATCAAGCAAAGAAAGGATTCTTGCCTGTGTTACAAGGTGTGAAATTGAGTAAGACCTAATGCCTGACCAATGCAGAAGATAGAGAGAAAATGAAAGATGTTCCCTATGCTTCAGCCATAGGCTCTATCATGTATGCAATGCTGTGTACCAGACCTGATGTGTGTCTTGCTATAAGTCTAGCAGGGAGGTACCAAAGTTATCTAGGAGTGGATCACTGGACAGCGGTCAAGAACATCCTGAAATACCTGAAAAGGACTAAGGATATGTTTCTCATATATGGAGGTGACAAAGAGCTCATCGTAAATGGTTACGTTGATGCAAGCTTTGACACTGATCCGGACGATTCAAAATCGCAAACCGGATACGTGTTTACATTAAACAGTGGAGCTGTCAGTTGGTGCAGTTCTAAACAAAGCATTGTGCCGGGATCTACATGTGAAGCGGAGTACATAGCTGCTTCGGAAGCAGCAAACGAAGGAGTCTGGATGAGGGAGTTCATATACGATCTAGGTGTCATACCTAGTGCATCGTGTCTAATGAAAATCTTTTGTGACAATACTAGTGCAATTGCCTTGGCAAAGGAATCCAGATTTCACAAGAGAACCAAGCACATCAAGAGACGCTTCAATTCCATCCGGGATCTAGTCCAGGTGGGAGACATAGAGATTTGCAAGATACATACGGATCTGAATGTAGCAGACCCATTGACTAAGCCTCTTCCACGAGCAAAACATGATCAACACCAAAGCTCCATGGGTGTTAGAATCATTACTGTGTAATCTAGATTATTGACTCTAGTGCAAGTGGGAGACTGAAGGAAATATGCCCTAGAGGAAATAATAAAGTTATTATTTTATTTCCTTATATCATGATAAATGTTTATTGTTCATGCTAGAATTGTATTATCCGGAAACATAATACTTGTGTGAATACATAGACAAACTAAACGTCACTAGTATGCCTCTACTTGACTAGCTCGTTAATCAAAGATGGTTATGTTTCCTAACCATAGACATGTGTTGTCATTTGATTAACGGGATCACATTATTAGGAGAATGATGTGATTGACATGACCCATTCCATTAGCTTAGCACCTGATCGTTTAGTATGTTGCTATTGCTTTCTTCATGACTTATACATGTTCCTATGACTATGAGATTATGCAACTCCCGTTTGCCGGAGGAACACTTTATGTGCTACCAAACATCGCAACGTAACTGGGTGATTATAAAGGAGCTCTACAGGTGTCTCCAAAGGTACATGTTGGGTTGGCGTATTTCGAGATTAGGATTTTTCACTCCGATTGTCGGAGAGGTATCTCTAGGCCCTCTCGGTAATGCACATCACATAAGCCTTGCAAGCATTGCAACTAATGAGTTAGTTGTGAGATGATGTATTACGAAACGAGTAAAGAGACTTGCTGGTAACGAGATTGAACTAGGTATTGAGATACCGACGATCGAATCTCGGGCAAGTAACATACCGATGACAAAGGGAACAAAGTATGTTGTTATGCGGTCTGACCGATAAAAGATCTTCGTAGAATATGTGGGAGCCAATATGAGCATCCAGGTTCCGCTATTGGTTATTGACCGGAGACATGTCTCGGTCATGTCTACATTGTTCTCGAACCCGTAGGGTCCGCACGCTTAACGTTACGATGACAGTTTCATTATGAGTTTATATATTTTGATGTACCGAAGTTAGTTTGGAGTCCCAGATGTGATCACGGACATGACGAGGAGTCTCGAAATGGTCGAGACATAAAGATTGATATATTGGAAGCCTATGTTTGGACATCGGAAGTGTTCCGGGTGAAATCGGCATTTTACCGGAGTACCGGGAGGTTACCGGAACCCCCCGGTAACCTAATGGGCCTTAATGGGCCTAGTGGAGGAAGAGGAGAGGAGGCCTAGGGGCTGCTGCGCGCCCCTCCCCCCAAGTCCGAATTGGATAAGGAGGGGGGCGGTGCCCCCCTTTTCCTTTCTTCCCTCTCTTCCTTCTTCCCCAAGTCCTAATCCAACTAGGGAAAGGGGGGATTCCTACTCCCGGTAGGAGTAGGACTCCTCCTGCGCGCCTCCTCCTATGGCCGGCCGCACCCCCCCCTGTAACGCCCTCGATGCAGCTATATCTCCCACGTGTCGAAGCACGACTTAGAGGCATAACCGCATTGAAAGCAAAGTCGCAAGTGAGGTAATCTTCACACTACCCATGCAATACATAAGGGAAAGAGAGACATAGTTGGCTTACAATCGCCACTTCACACAATTACATGAATAAAGCGTTACATCATCCATATATAATCAAGGTCCGACTATGGAACAAAAATAAAAGAAGAAACCCAAATGCGACACGGTCCCCGATCGACCCCACCTGGGCTCCACTACTGATCAACTAGAACGAAACAACATAAAGGACAAGATCTTCATCGAGCTCCTCCTGAGCTTGGTTGCATCATCTGCACGGACTCATCGGCACCTGCAAGCTGGTTTTGGAAGTATCTGTGAGCCACAGGGACTCAGCAATCTAGCACCCTCACGATCAAGACTATTTAAGCTTATGGGTAAGGTAAAAGTATGAGGTGGAGCTACAGCAAGGGACTAGCATATATGGTGGCTAACATACGCAAATGAGAGCGAGAAGAGAAGGCAAAGCACGTTTGAGAAAGTATGATCAAGAAATGATCCTAAAACAACCTACGTCAAGCATAATCCAACACCGTGCTCACTTCCCGGACTCCGCCGAAAAGAGACCATCACAGTTACACACGCATTTGACTCATTTTAAATAAGTTAAGGTTCAAGTTATCTACAACCGGACATTAACAAATTCCCATCTACCCATAACCGTGGACACGGCTTTCGAAAGTTCAAATCCCTGCAGGGGTGTCCCAACTTAGCCCATGACAAGCTCTCACGGTCAACGAAGGAATAGACCTCCTCCTGAGACGTTCCGATCAGACTCGGTATCCCGGTACAACAAGACATTTCGACAGGGTAAAACTAAACCAGCAACACCGCCCGAATGTGCCGTCAAATCCCGATAGGAGCTGCACATATCTCTTTCTCAGGGCACACCAGATTGTCTAAACTTCCGGTAGGCCAGCCCAGAGTTGCCCCTGGTGGCCACCGGCGGCTGACAAGTTGGACCAACACTCAGAGGAGCAATGGCCCGGGGGGGTAAAATAATGATGACCCTCAGGAGCGCGACTCCCAAGGGAAAAGAAAAGGCTAGGTGGCAAATGGTAAAACCAATGTTGGGCATTGCTGGAAGAGCTTTACTTAAGGCGAACTGTCAAGGGGTTCCCATTATAGCCCAACCGCGTAAGGGACGCAAAATCCGGGAACATAACACCGATATGACGGAAACTAGGGCGGCAAGAGTGGAACAAAACACCAGGCATAAGGCCGAGCCTTCCACCCTTTACCAAATATATAGATGCATTAATTAAATAAGATATATTGTGATGTCCCAACAAGTAAACATGTTCCAACAAGGAACAACATCTCCATGTTCCAACAAGGAACAAACTTCAATCTTCACCTGCAACTAACAACGCTATATAAGGGGCTGAGCAAAGCAGTAACATAGCCAATCAACGGTTTGCTAGGACAAGGTGAGTTAGAGGCTTGGTTCAACAATATGGGAGGCATGATAAGCAAGTGGTAGGTATCGCAGCATAGGCATAGCAAAAGAGCGAGCAACTAAGCAAGCAAAGATAGAAGTAATTTCGAGGGTATGAACATCTTGCCTGAAATCCCGCAAGGAAAAAGAACGAGTCCATGAAGAAGACAAACGGACGTAGTCGAACGGGTCCTCACAAACACGACGTTACCAGAACCAACCCGAAGAAGCAAACACCGGAAAGAAACACACAACATAGTAAACAAACCACACATGAACATGGTATGATATGCGGGATGCGGGATGCGATGCATATGCATGATTTGGCAATGAATGAACCTGGCCTCAACTTTGAAATCCAAGGGTGCCACTGGAAAGGTGAGACGAAATCGCTCGAAAACGAAATAAAGATCACCGGAATCGGAGTTACGATTTGGAAATGGCAAGCAATTCAAATATGACCACGTTCTGCGATTTGCAGCAAGTAGCCATCTAAATGCAATGAGATGAACAAGCTACAGCACCCAAACATGGCAACAAAATACATGGCAGGGATGCATTCAAGATGCTTAACAAAAGTCTAGCACTGAGCTACGGCCAATTCATCCATTAACAGGTTCAAACAAGCATGGCAAAAATGCATATGGTAAACAGATCTCAGACTTAGTGAAATTAACACTTGTTCAGAATTTCAGATTAGATTGCACACTTCGGAGCAACAAAACTATATGCTACAGGACCTGAACATGGAAAAGTAAAGCATGGAATGGAGCTACTCAAAGATCTTAACAAAAGTCCCTTAGTGACCTTGAGCCAAAATGGATCAGAAAATACAATTGCATGTATGAGAACATGAGAAAAACATAATCAGATCACAGACTTACTGAAAACTAGAGCATGCTGAAACAGATATCAAGTAGGCATGTTTACGAGCTCGATGCACTCACTATAGAGCAAGTCATGGCAATCTAAGAATACACCCATCAAGAATACACAAAATGCAAGCTATACATGGCAAGAACAATAACATAGCATGCACGGATCAACTACAACATCCTCGGCAAAATCGCTAACAAGTAGACAATCTGCCCAGATTCACGAAATAGCAAAAGTAGAGCTCGGTTGACTCAAGCTAGGGTGCTCCATAATTGCAAACGAAGACATGGATGGATAGAGCACTACAAGATTAACAAAACACCCTTACTGATCATCCTCAAAAGAGGCAGGGATCACTAGGAAACAACATGAACATATGGCCATATGAGGTAAACAGATCAAGGACTTAGTGAAAATGCTAAGTCCCTGAAATTAGCATTACCAAGTGCCTCACTTTGCACGCTTGTGCTAGTCACCACACACATCACAAAAATACATGGGTTGCACCTCTGGAAAGATGGCAAAACCCTTAACAAAATATATGTAGAGCTCCAGGTCATATTATGCACACAATAATCATGGAAAAAATGACAAATATCTAAATGGAGCGGCAGATCTGACAAATAACTCAAATAGCACTTTTCTAATAGCATTTCGGGCATCAATATGAACTCAAATGAAAATGATGCAATAGAATGAAATGATGTACTCTCTGAGACGAACATTTTGATATGCTATATGCCCAAAACGGAGCTACGGACGCGGAGTTACAATGCGATGAACATGCGCCCATGAATCTGGGAATTTCGGAGACTTAGTAGAAATTATACCCTCCGCGAAAAGTCAACGGGACGGAGGGATCCAGGACGATGAGATCCGGATCGGGCGAGGGTGCGTTTGGTTCGGGGGAGTGGTGGATCTCGTCCACCTTCTTCTCCGGATCCGGTCGACGAGGGACGAACTCCGGCGAGGTCGAAGACGGGGCGGCGCACGCCGGCGCGGCTGCCGAAGCTTGCAGCGGCGAGAAGAGGCGGCAGGGAGGCTCGGTCGCCGAGGCACGGAGGAGGAGGTCCGTGGCGCGGCGGCGGAAGCAAGATCCGGCGGCGAACCTCGCCGGCGGGAGGTCTTGCGGCGGGGTACACGGAGCTCGGGCCCCGGCGACGACGTGCTCGCCGTGGTGGCTCGCCGGTGCAGGGAGGATACAAGGCGGCGCGGCGATGTTGCCTGGCGGTGGCGGAGCACGCCGGGCGGCGCGGCGATGTTGCCTGGCGGTGGCGGAGCACGCCGGGCGGCGCGGCCGGGGCAGGCGCCGGCGGCGGCGAGGCGCGGCAGAGGAGGCTCGGTCCGGGCGGTGTGCGGTTGCCGGCGAAGGAGGAGAAGCTCGGGCGGCGGCGTGCGCGAACGGGCGCGGGCGGCGGAGATGCGCGGGCCGGGCGGGCCGGCCTCGGGCCGGGCGGGCCGCGGCGGCTGGTGGAAGGACGGCCGGACAGGTGGCGGTGTCCGATAGGAGGAGAGCGGCGGCGGCGCGACGTGTCATGCTCCGATTGGTCGGAGTGAGGTGGCGGTGGCGGCGGACATGTCCGGAGTGGGAGGAAGAAATATCCGGCGGCGCGAGGGAAGAGATCTAGGGTTTGTACTGCGCGAAAATTTCGGAGGAGAGCACATATTTATAGGTAGAGGGAGCTAGGAGAGTCCAAATGAGGTGCGGTTTGCGGCCACGCGATCGTGATCGAACGACCGAGACGATGGAGGAGGTTTAGGTAGGTTTTGGGCCACTTTGGAGGGGTGTTGGGCTGCAACACACATGAGGCCTTTTCGGTTCCTCGGTTAACCGTTGGAGCATCAAACGAAGTCCAAATGGTACGAAACTTGACAGGCGGTCTACCGGTAGTAAACCAAGGCCGCTTGGCAAGTCTCGGTCCAATCCGGAAATGTTTAACCCCCACACACGAGAAGAAGGTAGAAATGACCACCGGAGGAGAACGGAGCACCGGAATGCAAAACGAACAACGGGAAAAATGCTCGGATGCATGAGACGAACACGTATGCAAATAAAATGCACATGATGACATGATATGCAATGCATGACATGCAAGCAATGACAAGGCAACAACAGCGAATAACTGGACGACACCTGGCACATCGGTCTCGGGGCGTTACAACACTCCACCACTACGAGAGGATCTCGTCCCGAGATCTAGGATGGCACCAGAGGGAAACGGAAAAGGAAGAGAAGAGGTAAAACTAATTGCTTCTTTGACAAATGAGTGATACCAAAGAACCTTGCGAGGTTGAACAAATTTAAATAAGAAAACAACGAAGATGGACGAAGTTGAAAACACTCCGTTAGAAAAGAGAAATAAGGAAGAACAAATTCAGACAGCACTCCGGTAGAAAAGAGATGCAAGGCTTGATAAGGCGAAAAGAACTTGAGCAAAAGGGCACAACACTCCGGTTAAATGGATAGGCATGAAAAGAACATGATCTTTGACAAAATGAGATGATGGGTGAAAAGAACAACATCAATAGACCTCCAGGAGAAAGAATAGAATAAGGATAATTGAGACAAAAGAATGTAGAAGACAATGCCAATTTCTGCAACAAAAGAGCTTGAAAAGGCATCTTTAGGAGAAGGGTTGAACGGAGTTGTTGGAAAAGCCAACAACGAAAAGGATAGGCTTGATATGGTCTTATGGAATACATCTCAAATTATGATGTGACAACCTGCCACTCACGGGGAAAAAATTGGATTGAAAAGAACAAGGAGACGAGAAAGCTATAACACCGGGAGGATAAAAGAAGAACATGGGTCATTTATAAGCACCATAATAGCAACATCCTTAGGGAAGGTTTTAGATGAAATATAACCCAAGATAGTTCCAACGAAGAGATTGATGGATTTAAATCAACATGTGAATCATGAAACATGAACTCAAATTATCAAGAATGACATAATACCACCTCCAATGATACGGAAAAAAGAATTGCACTCCGGATTGCAAGATGAAGAAAACTTGATCTCCTCTGAAAATAATCTCGATGAACACTTCGAGAAGGAATATAAATCCTTGATGAACCATCATGTAGAACCTTCATGAGAACTCCGGTAAACAAAAGGTAACAAAAAGAAATAGAAGTTGAAAACACAAGGTAAAACCTTGTAATGATTTAGATGAATCTCCGTGGTGAAATAACTGAGAGAACTTGGAACTCTGGGAAAAGAAAGATGAACAAAAGAAATCAAGAATTTGATGAGACTCCGAAATAGGGAATTGAGTTCAGTCGATGCAACAAGAATAAGAATTACATTATGCTTATCCTTCACCAATTAAATTGATGACAATCAACGGATTTGGCACACTACTTATTCTCGTATCAAGGATTAAGAGAGATATAACATAAATTTGAGAACGTCTTCAACGAACCACCGGTAGGATTGGAACAATGCATGAATTGATATGATAACGAATGACGAGAACTCTTGCACGAACCACCGTAAGAATTGAAAATGAACGAAGTAGGGGTGAATCACCGGTAAGAATTTGCAAATGAGCGAAGGTGCTTGAGACAAACTAGATACATGAGAACGAAGAGATCAAGAACTGATTAGAGGATATTTGATTGATGCACCCGTAAGATATGAGAGTGATAACTGACAGCTGAGAATGAATAAACCTGAATTGATGGACTTCGGATAACAAACTGAGAAGACTCTTGAATTACTCCGGATAGGTGAAAAGAATTCTCACGATCAAAACAAATACGAGAGGATGGCAACAAGCTAGAATCACGAATCTTGAAGAGAATGGAGCAAGATTAAATAGAAACTCTTCTTCGGTCTTCAAAATTCGAGAATGACGACGAGAAACACCACCAAGAATTATTTAGACACTCCGGAAGAATCAAAACGAAGAAGTTGAGCCAACGATGAAAAGAATTGTGAAAGATCTAGGAGATGGCATTTGACTGATGATAACTCATTCTTACATCAAACTTTAAAAGGAAATTAGGAAAGCTCCGGGAAAATAAGAAGAGTCAGGTAAGATCCTGGGAAAAGACCTGTGGGTTAGGGCCCACTCAAAAGAACACCGTTGAAATGATTTAAAAGAGAGGTTGCACCGGTTGAATTAAATGACTTGAATGAGGTGACATCCTCGAAAGATCTTGAACGAAAGCAGAGTGGAAACAGGAATCTTCTGAGATATCTTCGACACTCCGGAACAAATGAATAGTGAGAAGTGAATTATTTTGGGGTGCACCGGTATGAGAAAAGCATTGGGCAAAATGAAAAGGAGTATGCTCAATACCAAAGCTTGAATTAAATCCACCGGAGAAGAAAATGAGTGATGAGAGACGAACTAGTAGAACAACTTCTTGAGAACCACCGGGTAAGAATATTGACGAAAAGAATGGAGAGGCTTCACAACAATAAAATGATACTTGAAAAAGAAATCTGGTTCCTTGAAGAAAAGGGTGGGAGGGAGGGAAAACAAGGGCAACTTGGAGACGGATGAAACAAACACCGTTTAGAAGAAGTGATAATTGACCTTACGGATGATGAAATGATCGGATCCACTTGAAGAGAGAGACACCGGTCGAAAAGGATTGACATGACAGACTTGATGATCGAGAAGGATTAGTATTCACATCGAAGTATGAGAACACCATTTAGGAAAGGTATGGAATCAACACTTGACATTGAAGCAACTCGAATACCACAACTCAAAACAAAACAAAGGATTGGCTTGCAGAATAAGCCGGAACAAACATATGATAGAGATTTCGTCCGAAGTTTTTGTGGTGGGGCCTACACGGGCTCGATCGTACAACACCATCATGTACAAGGCAGTGCACATGACATACGAAGCGTCCCCGAGTCGGCATAGCCAAGGACTCTTTAAGACACAACGAGACCACTGTAAAACCGACCGTGAATAGGCGGACCACTAGACGTCGAACCCCAATTTCATATCCTACATCTGTCGGAAAGATATCCTACGAGCTACTTGAATTCCCACCTATGAAACTCCCGAACCTTTCCGGGTATGCCATCAGGTGTTGGGGATACAGGGGAAGCATAATATCTCACCCAAAACTAACAAATCCTACATCCAGCTGTATCCATCCTTCAACACATAACCAAGAAACCTTCGTAAATCATCTACCTCAACCTTCGAAAAGCATCCGTTATGCAAGTTATGGCAATACTCCCGAACTCCCGCCCCAGTACTAGGTGGCGTCGAGGATATCTCACCAACGAACTGCATAAAAGAGATTTTCGATGTCGGCGAAACTAAACTCAGGTATTCCAGAACTGCAACGATAAAATTATGACGACAACACCTCAGAGCTCAACTCCCCGGGACACATCCACAAAACCCCTGACAGGAGGCACCAAGACAATGTTCTCGTCACAAAACCATCGGAACGATTCCAAGATACCCGCGTGATCCTAAATTTTTTTTAGTGAAATTTGAGAAGAGAAGAGTCAAAACTCTACGTCAGGATGCCTTACCAGAGCGATGAGGAGACTGGGAAGTAAAAAGAATTCCTAAACTCTCCGATATATAATTCCTAAATGACTCAAAACATTTTTCTAAACACAACTCGGCCACTAAAAACGATCAAACAATGGGGCTCCTAAGGTCGGGGAAGGCTCTGATACCAACTTGTAACGCCCTCGATGCGGCTATATCTCCCACGTGTCGAAGCACGACTTAGAGGCATAACCGCATTCAAAGCAAAGTCACAAGTGAGGTAATCTTCACACTACCCATGCAATACATAAGGGAAAGAGATACATAGTTGGCTTACAATTGCCACTTCACACAATTACATGAATAAAGCATTACATCATCCATATACAATCAAGGTCCGACTACGGAACCAAAATAAAAGAAGAACCCCAAATGCGACACGGTCCCCGATCGACCCCACCTGGGCTCCACTACTGATCAACTAGAACGAAACAACATAAAGGACAAGATCTTCATCGAGCTCCTCCTGAGCTTGGTTGCATCATCTGCACGGACTCATCGGCACCTACAAGCTGGTTTTGGAAGTATCTGTGAGCCACAGGGACTCAGCAATCTCGCACCCTCGCGATCAAGACTATTTAAGCTTATGGGTAAGGTAAAAGTATGAGGTGGAGCTGCAGCAAGCGACTAGCATATATGGTGGCTAACATAAGCAAATGAGAGCGAGAAGAGAAGGCAAAGCACGTTCGAGAAAGTATGATCAAGAAGTGATCCTAAAACAACCTACGTCAAGAATAACTCCAACACCGTGCTCACTTCCCGGACTCCGTCGGAAAGAGACCATCACGGTTACACACGCAGTTGACTCATTTTAAATAAGTTAAGGTTCACGTTATCTACAACCGGACATTAACAAATTCCCATCTGCCCATAACCGCGGGCACGGCTTTCGAAAGTTCAAATCCCTGCAGGGTGTCCCAACTTAGCCCATGACAAGCTCTCACGGTCAATGAAGGAATAGACCTCCTCCCGAGAAGTTCCGATCAGACTCGATATCCCGGTACAACAAGACATTTTGACAGGGTAAAACTAAATCAGCAACACCACCTGAATGTGCCGACAAATCCCGATAGGAGCTGCACATATCTCTTTCTTAGGGCACACCGGATTGTCTAAACTTCCGGTAGGCCAGCCCAGAGTTGCCCCTGGTGGCCACCGGCAGCTGACAAGTTGGACCAACACTCAGAGGAGCACTGGCCCGGGGGGTAAAATAATGATGACCCTTAGGAGTGCGACTCCCAAGGGAAAAGAAAAGGCTAGGTGGCAAATGGTAAAACCAATGTTGGGCATTGCTGGAAGAGCTTTACTTAAGGCGAACTGTCAAGGGGTTCCCATTATAGCCCAACCGCGTAAGGGACGCAAAATCCGGGAACATAACACCGATATGACGGAAACTAGGGCGGCAAGAGTGGAACAAAACACCAGGCATAAGGCCGAGCCTTCCACCCTTTACCAAGTATATAGATGCATTAATTAAATAATATATACTGTGATATCCCAACAAGTAAACATGTTCCAACAAGGAACAACATCTCCATGTTCCAACAAGGAACAAACTTCAATCTTCACCTGCAACTAACAATGCTATAAAAGGGGCTGAGCAAAGCGGTAACATAGCCAATCAACGGTTTGCTAGGACAAGGTGGGTTAGAGGCTTGGTTCAACAATATGGGAGGCATGATAAGCAAGTGGTAGGTATCGCAGCATAGGCATAACAAAAGAGCGAGCAACTAAGCAAGCAAAGATAGAAGTGATTTCGAGGGTATGATCATCTTGCCTGAAATCCCGCAAGGAAGAAGAACGAGTCCACGAAGAAGACAAACGGACGTAGTCGAACGGGTCCTCACAAACACGACGTTACCGGAACCAACCCGAAGAAGAAAACACCGGAAAGAAACACACAACATAGTAAACAAACCACACATGAACATGGTATGATATGTGGGATGCGGGATGCGATGCATATGCATGATTTGGCAATGAATGAATGAAACTGGCCTCAACTTGGAAATCCAAGGGTGCCACTGGAAAGGTGAGATCAAATCGCTCGAAAACGATATAAAGATCACCGGAATCGGAGTTACGGTTTGGAAATGGCAAGCAATTCAAATATGACCACGTTCTGCGATTTGTAGCAAGTAGCCATCTAAATGCAATGAGATGAACAAGATACAGCACCCAAACATGGCAACAAAATACATGGCAGGGATGCATTCAAGATGCTTAACAAAAGTCTAGCACTGAGCTACGGCCAATTCATCCATTAACAGGTTCAAACAAGCATGGCAAAAATGCATATGGTAAACAGATCTCAGACTTAGTGAAATTAACACTTGTCTGGAATTTCAGATCAGATTGCACACTTCGGAGCAACAAAACTATATGCTACAGGACCTGAACATGGCAAAGTAAAGCATGGCATGGAGCTACTCAAAGATCTTAACAAAAGTCCCTTAGTGACCTTGAGCCAAAAGGGATCAGAAAATACAATTGCATGTATGAGAACATGAGAAAAACATAATCAGATCACAGACTTACTGAAAACTGGAGCATGCTGAAACAGATATCAAGTAGGCATGTTTACGAGCTCGATGCACTCACTACAGAGCAAGTCATGGCAATCTAAGAATACACCCATCAAGAATACACAAAATGCAAGCTATACATGGCAAGAACAATAACATAGCATGCACGGATCAACTACAACATCCTCGGCAAAATCGCTAACAAGTAGACAATCTGCCCAGATTCACGAAATAGCAAAAGTAGAGCTCGGTTGACTCAAGCTAGGGTGCTCCATAATTGCAAACGAAGACATGGATGGATAGAGCACTACAAGATTAACAAAACACCCTTACTGATCATCCTCAAAAGAGGCAGGGATCACTAGGAAACAACATGAACATATGGCCATATGAGATAAACAGATCAAGGACTTAGTGAAAATGCTAAGTCCCTGAAATTAGGATTACCAAGTGCCTCACTTTGCACGCTTGTGCTAGTCACCACACACATCACAAAAATACATGGGTTGCACCTCTGGAAAGATGGCAAAACCCTTAACAAAATATATGTAGAGCTCCAGGTCATATGATGCACACAATAATCATGGCAAAAATGACAAATATCTAAATGGAGCGGCAGATCTGACAAATAACTCAAATAGCACTTTTCTAACAGCATTTCGGGCATCAATATGAACTCAAATGAAAATGATGCAATAGAATGAAATGATGTACTCTCTGAGACGAACATTTTGATATGCTATATGCCCAAAACGGAGCTACGGACGCAGAGTTACAATGCGATGAACATGCGCCCATGAATCTGGGAATTTCGGAGACTTAGTAGAAATTATACCCTCCGCGAAAAGTCAACGGGACGGAGGGATCCAGGACGATGAGATCCGGATCGGGCGAGGGTGCGTTTGGTTCGGGGGAGTGGTGGATCTCGTCCACCTTCTTCTCCGGATCCGGTCGACGAGGGACGAACTCCGGCGAGGTCGAAGACGGGGCGGCGCACGCCGGCGCGGCTGCCGAAGCTTGCAGCGGCGAGAAGAGGCGGCAGGGAGGCTCGGTCGCCAAGGCACGGAGGAGGAGGTCCGCGGCATGGCGGCGGAAGCAAGATCCGGCGGCAAACCTCGCTGGCGGGAGGTCTTGCGGCGGGGTACAGGGAGCTCGGGCCCCGGCGACGACGTGCTCACCGTGGTGGCTCGCCGGCGCGGGAAGGATACAAGGCGGCGCGGCGACGTTGCCTGGCGGCGGCGGAGCACGCCGGGCGGCGCGGCCGGGGCAGGCGCCGGCGGCGGCGAGGCGCGGCGGAGGAGGCTCGGTCCGGGCGGCGTGCGGTTGCCGGCGAAGGAGGAGAAGCTCGGGCGGCGGCGTGCGCGAACGGGCGCGGGCGGCGGAGAAGCGCGGGCCGGGCGGGCCGGCCTCGGGCCGGGCGGGCCGCGGCGGCTGGTGGAAGGACGGCGGGACAGGTGGCGGCGTCCGATAGGAGGAGAGCGGCGGTGGCGCGACGTGTCATGCTCCGATTGGTCGGAGTGAGGTGGCGGTGGCGGCGGACATGTCCGGAGTGGGAGGAAGAAATGTCCGGCGGCGCGAGGGAAGAGATCTAGGGTTTGTACTGCGCGAAAATTTCGGAGGAGAGCACATATTTATAGGTAGAGGGAGCTAGGAGAGTCCAAATGAGGTGCGGTTTGCGGCCACGCGATCGTGATCGAACGACCGAGACAATGGAGGAGGTTTAGGTGGGTTTTGGTCCACTTTGGAGGGATGTTGGGCTGCAACACACACGAGGCCTTTTCGGTTCCTCGGTTAACCGTTGGAGCATCAAACGAAATCCAAATGGTACGAAACTTGACACGCGGTCTACCGGTAGTAAACCAAGGCCGCTTGGCAAGTCTTGGTCCAATCCGGAAATGTTTAACCCCCACACACGAGAAGAAGGTAGAAATGACCACCGGAGGAGAACGGCGCGCCGGATGCAAAACGAACAACGGGAAAAATGCTCGTATGCATGAGATGAACACGTATGCAAATGAAATGCACATGATGACATGATATGCAATGCATGACACGCAAGCAATGACAAGGCAACAACGGCGAATAACTGGACGACACCTGGCACATCGGTCTCGGGGCGTTACACCCCCCCTTGGCTCCTTTATATACGGGGGCAGGGGGCACCCCTAGACACACAAGTTGATCTCTAAGATCATTCTCTTAGCCGTGTGCGGTGCCCCCTTTCACCATAGTCCTCGATAATATTGTAGTGGTGCTTAGGCGAAGCCCTGCGACAGTACAACATCAAGATCGTCACCACACCGTCGTGGTGACGGAACTCTTCCCCAATACTTTGCTAGATCGGAGTCCGGGGATCGTCATCGAGCTGAACGTGTGCTAGAACTCGGAGGTGCCGTAGTTTCGGTGCTTGATCGGTCGGGCCGTGAAGACGTACGACTACATCAACCGCGTTGTCATAACGCTTCCGCTATCGGTCTATGAGGGTACGTAGATCACACTCTCCCCTCTCGTTGCTATGCATCACCATGATCTTGCGTGTGCGTAGGAATTTTTTTGTAATTACTACGTTCCCCAACAATGCTACCTAAGCTCATATTTCGGGTGCACCTTTCAACCAATGTTTAATTGGGTATGTTTTCCTCGAGCATGTCTCATTATATCATTTGATCTGACAAATGTTACCTCCTTGTTCAGATAACTGTGGAAATCCATCTTTTGTTAATCTCAATGAAATGTCGCTGAGTCCATCAGCCACCTCCTCATCCTCTCGGTTTAATGATGAACTCTTGTTTCGGAACTCGCTTCCATAGTTCATTTCCCGAGAATCTTACAATGTCATCCTGTCAATTTGTGTCGCACATTTTCTTCTCAGGCAACCTGAGTCTGAGGTATTCTGACCCCAATCAGATCTAAAACCCGGTCAAATATGATGGTTGGAACATTTTCCAAAAGCCATAACATTGGTCTTTGTATAGCCTAGTAAGGTGATGTCATGCCTAGCACCCCTGGCCGGAGAACCTATTGTTATAATTTTTCCTTTTGGCAAGGTTAAACCCTTCTTCCATGATGAAATTTAAGACTTATTCTATAAGTTGTTCCTGAGAATCCTTTGAGTATCCAAAGTCCGACCTTGCTTGAAGACCATGTCAATGCTATCTCGAACCATGTCTATGGTACTCCGATTTTCAACAAGAACATTTGAAGCCCAATGCTAAACGTATCTTGCTCAATTATCCAAACACTGTTGTATGGGTAATGTGATGAAAATTCTCTCCCCTTTCCTAAAGGGTTTTCTACGTTATATCCTGTCATGGATATCTTGCTCTGCTTGTCCTTGGGAAGGATATACCCCTGAATTATGTGTTTAAACACATTTTTCTTTCCATTGTTCTGTTTAATCTGATAATCATATTTTTCCTTTCCATTGTTTGGCTTAACCTTTCTTGTGATCTATATGATATAAGCAGTAATATTCTCCTGCTTATGCAAATACATCGGTGTACAATTCTGTCAGCAAGACCCTATTACTATTGTTGATGACATTCCGGTAGCCACCGATGGATGAGAACTTTGCCTCGTTCAGCGAGCAGGAAAATGGTTCTCTTCGTCCCTCGCCCTTGGTACCGACGTTGTTGCCGACATAACTGACATGCTATCCTCTGGCATGCCTTGATATCATGACCATGCAAGATGTCACCGCTCCACCTACTTTTAACCCACATGGTGGGCCCATAACCCACAATTCCACAGGATCGAAACCTAACTCTGTTGTACACCCCCTGTTTCCAAATTTATTCCTCACGCATGGCTTCGTAGGTAATTCACGAACCACCTTCCTATAGATCTATTCTGGTATCAGATGCAATACTTATTCTCGTTGCTCAAAACCGCTTTCACACCTTGTTTCACGCATCGAACGATTGCCTATCCGCTTGAAACTTCTTATTACACCTTTTTACCCTCTCTCGGTGTCTTTCTTGAATTTCAACTCGAGAGATACCTTGAGCCTCATTCGCTGAGATAATTATCGATTGTCAATCCTCACCGACATATGTCCTTATGATTTCCCCCTTATTCTTTCGTAAGTACGATGAGGACCCCGAAGAAATTGGCATAATGACCTGAAGCAGAGAAATGAAGACATCAACATAGTGGATCAACCTCTTCAAGAAGAGCAACGAAGACCGAGAAGAAGCATTAGAATTTCATAACCAGGACTTCCCCCTTACTCCACCTCTTAAATCTCGGGACGAGATTTCTTGTTGTGGAGGAGAGTTGTAACACCCCGAGAATCATGCTACAGTAATCTTTCCCTAATGGTGGCCATGTCATCATGGTTAACTATGCAAATTTCCACTTGTCCAAAATCAAAATCAAATTTAAATTGCAAGTGAAATTATTATTTTTCCGAACAGTAAAACTAAAATGTTCTAATTATTACATAAATTACATTGATCATTTTAATTTTGAAACCAACTTAAATTGAGTCACAAATAAATTCCTAGGAATTTAATAAGTGGCCCAAAGGCATTTAAATTGGCCCTTTTCAAAATAAACAAAAATCTCAACCTTTGCAAATGCCCCAAAAACTTTTGTGCAGCCCTAGAATATTGCATAGCATTTTTGTGCAAAGTTTGATCTCCAACAAAATTCAATTGTTATCTAACTAAATAGGAAACAGTGGCATTTTTATTAAAAAAAGAGAAGAAAATGGAAAGATTACCTGTTGGACTGGGGCCTTAAGTCAACAGTGCAGGCCCAGCCCAATTTCTTCCGGTTGTCTTCAACCTCCTGTTCACAGGAGGTTCCGTGGCCGCCGTTCCCTCGTCCACGCGTCGGATCACCACGTGCAGGTCATCCCGTGGCCTCCCCATCGTCTCCCCGCGCGTATATGGTCGCCGTCAACCCCCTGGCCAACCCTAACCCTCATATCCCCTTCCCCATCTCGATTTCTTCCTCCCCCACACAAACCTGACCCATCGCCACCATGGCCTTCATCGTGCACGCGCCCACTGAGCTTCCCCCGCCCGCCACCCCCCCCCCCCCCCCCCCTCGCCCTCGGACTGTGCCCGGCCGCTCCGTCATCATCCACTACATCGTCCTAGAAGAGCACATCGAGCAGGAGAGCCCCACGTCGCTGGATCGAGTCGATCCCCTCCTCTGCTGTTGCCGGCGCCCGTCGCCAAATCCGGCCGCCTCTACCACTCCTAGCCTTCCAACGAGCGACCGTGCGCTCCTACGTAAGCCCCCCAACATTTCTCCTCTTCTACCATCGTCGATTTCGTCCTCTAGCCGCCTTCTTCGTCTAGCCCGTGGCTGCGCCACCGTGGAAGTCGATGCCGTTGACTGCTCCGGCCATCCCTGCTTGTGCTACGTGCACCGGAAGACGCACCTCGTCGTGCTCGTCCGATAGGAGGCCGCGGCCGCCCATTTGGTCACCAGGACCGCCAGCCCCGTGCATCGCCGCTGCCGTCGTGTGCTCGCTGTAGCCGCGGACGGAGCTCTGCTCCCGTGCGCCGTGCCTCGCTCTCTAGCCGCGTCCCTGCGCCAGTTCGTGCGTGCCCGCGCGTGGAGATGCCCCCGCTGCTCTCCTGTTGCTACTTCTACTCCATGTCGCTGCTCTGCTACTACGTATTCTGCTGCTCTGCTACAGTAACTGAATGTTACTGTAGCAGTAGCTAGCTTTGCCGCTGCTACATTGGTTAGCCATCTAGACAGCCCCAAAACAGCGTCTAAACAACTGATAACATGAATAAAAATAATATGCGTAGAAAATATACTTGACAAACTCCATTTTACTCCACTGGACCAAATCCATTTGTTCAACGGATTAAATCCTATAAAAATCACAAAATCCTATGTTCGTATATTTTAGCAGTTTCTGGAATTAACATCAAGTGACACTTTTCAAGCGCAGTTTTGATTAACAAAATAAACTCTAACACTGATGCAATTGTTACCATCTTGTAGATCACATGAAAGTGATCAATTTTGATATAAGGCATTAATCCATAGATTATATCATTTGGAAAACAGCTAAGTAATGTTTAAAAACTAAGCAATCCTCAGACTTAGCCAATTTCAGGAATTCCGAATAACTGTTTAAATCTTCGGAAATTTGTAAAAATTCATCTGTAACTCGGATGAAAATACTTTGTACATGAAAGTTGCTCAGAACGACGAGACGAATCCGGATACGTAACCCGTTCGTCCATCACACATCCCAAGCATAGCGAACACGCAACTTTCCTCCTCCGGTTCATATGTCCGAAAACGCGAAACACCGGGAATACTTTCCCGGATGTTTCCCCCCTTCGCCGGTATCACCTCTTACCGCGTTAGCGCACACCTAACACCGCTCATTGTCCTGTCATGCATCGGCATGCTTATGTTTGCATTATATTTATTATTTCTTCCCCCTCTTCTCTCGTTAGACATCGAGACCGACGCCGCCGCTACCCAGTGCGACTACGGTGTTAACGACCCTTCCTTCTCGGCTGAGCTTCCAGGCAAGCCCCCCTTAATCACCAGATATCGACTATTCCTTCTTTCTACTGCTTGCATTAGAGTAGTGTAGCATGTTACAGTTTTCGGTTAATCATATTCTGATGCATAGCCTGTCTTTGCTACTACTGTTGTTACCTTTACCTGCAATCCTAATACTTAGTATAGGATGCTAGTATTTCATCAGTAGCCCTACATTCTTGTCCGTCTGCTATGCTATACTATCGGGCCGTGATCACTCGGGAGTTGATCACGGGTATATACTAATATACATAATACTTGATGCTTGTGGTGACTAATGTCGGGTTGGCTCGTTGAGTACCCGCGGTTGATTCACGGATTGGGGGTTGAAAGGACATACTTTCCCGACGACCCTCTGTGTGGATCTTTGTGGCGGAGCGACAGGGCAGGTTGAGACCACCTAGGTGAGAGGTGGGCCTGGCCCTGGTCGGCGTCTATGATTACTTCAAAATAACACGCTTAACAAGATCTTGGTATTTGATATGAGTCTGGCCACTGTCCTATACGCACTAACCAACTACGCAGGAACAGTTATGGGCACTCGACGTCGTGGTATCAGCCGAAGCCTTCTTGACGTCAGCGCGCGCCGGATTGGACTGGAATGCCTGCTCTTGTATTAGGGAGGCTAGGTCTGCTTACCGGCCGCGTTCGCAACGTGCAGGTGTGCAACGAGCGAAGGGCCCAGACCCCTGCGCCATAGGATTTAGACCGGCGTGCTGACCTCTCTGTTGTGCCTAGGTAGGGCTGCGACGTGTTGCTCTTCCGAGGCCGGGCATGACCCAGGAAAGTGTGTCCGGCCAAAGGGGATCGGGCATGTTGGGAAATGTGGTGCACCCCTGCAGGGAAGTTTATCTATTCGAATAGTTGTGTCCCTCGGTAAAAGGACGACCTAGAGTTGTACCTTGACCTTATGACAACGAGAACTAGATACTTAATAAAACACACCCTTCCAAGTGCCAGATACAACCAGTGATCGCTCTCTCACAGGGCGATGAGGGGAGGATCATCGGGTAGGGTTATGCTATGCGATGTTACTTGGTGAACTTACCATCTACTCTCTTCTACATGCTGCAAGATGGAGGCGACCAGAAGCGTAGTCTTCGATAGGACTAGCTATCCTCCTCTTATTCCGGCATTCTGCAGTTCAGTCCACATATACTACCCCTTTCATTGGTATCAATGCATATGTAGTGTAGCTCCTTGCTTGCGAGTACTTTGGATGAGTACTCACGGTTGCTTTGCTCCCCCTTTTCCCCCTTTCTATATCCGATTGTTGCTACCTGACGTTGGAGTCCAGGAGCCAGACGCCACTGTCGATGACGACTGCTACTACTCGGGAGGTGCCTACTACTACGTGCAGGCCGCTAGCGATGACCAGGAGTAATTTAGGAGGATCACAGGCAGGAGGTCTGCGCCTCTTTTGATCTGTATCCCAGTTTGTGCTAGCCTTCTTAAGGCAGACTTGTTTAACTTATGTTTGTACTCAGATATTGTTGCTTCCGCTGACTCTTGTGTATTCGAGCTTATGTATTCGAGCCCTCGAGGCCCCTGGCTTGTAATATAAAGCTTGTATTATTTTAATTTGTGTCTAGAGTTGTGTTGTGATATCTTCTCGTGAGTCCTTGATCTTGATCGTACACATTTGCGTGTATGATTAGTGTGCGGTCAAATAGGGGGCGTCACACCTATGATGTTTGAGTAGATCCGTTTTGTCCTATGGGTTAATTGATGATCGCGATTGGTTTGAGTTGCATGTTTTATTATTGGTGGTGTCCTATGGTGCTCTCCGTGTCGCGCAAGCGTGAGGGATCCCCGTTGTAGGGTTTGCAATATGTTCATGATTTGCTTATGGTGGGTGGCGTGAGTGATAGAAACACAGACCCGAGTAAGTAGGTTGTTTGCATATGGGTATATAGAGGACTTGATGCCTTCTAATGCTATGATTGGGTTTTACCTTAATGATCTTTGGTAGTTGCGGATGCTTGCTAGAGTTCCAATCATAAATCCATATGAACCAAGAAGAGAAAGTATGTTAGTTTATGCCTCTCCCTCAAATAAAATTGCAATAATGATTACCGGTCTAGTTATCGATTGCCTAGGACAAATAACTTTCTCGTGACAAAAAGCTCTCTACTAAAACTAACTTAGTTGTGTCTTTACCTAAACAGCCCCTGGCTATTATTTACACGCTCTTTACTATCTTGCAAACCTATCCAACCTCACCTACAAAGTACTTCTAGTTTCATACTTGTTCTAGGTAAAGCGAACATTAAGCGTGCGTAGAGTTGTATTGGTGGTCGATAGAACATGAGGGAATATTTATTCTACCTTTAGCTCCTCGTTGGGTTCGACACTCTTACTTATCGAAAGAGGCTACAATTGATCCCTTATACTTGTAGGTTATCACTCTCCGCCACACGGAGTGACAAATCTCAGTTTTGATCCATGCAACCCAATAGACACCTTCGGAGATACCTGTAGCACACAAGGCATTGCTCCGATATTCGGGAGTGGCATGATCTCATGGTGTAAGGAACTGATACTTGACATGAAGAAAGTTGTGGCAAATAACTAAACGATCTGATGCTAAGCTTACAGATGGGCATGTCCATCACATCATTCTTCTAATGACGTGATCCCATTATGAAATGACAACTCGCGTCTATGGTTGGGAAACCTTAACCATCTTTAATCAACGAGCTAGTCTAGTAGATGCATACTAGAGACACGGTGTTGTTTATGTATCCGCACATGTATTTAAGTTTTCGGTCAATACAACTCTAGCATGAATAATAAACATTTGTCATGAACGAAAAATATGATAATAACCATTTTATTATTGCCTCTAGGGCATATTTTCAACAGCTAAAAAGCCAAAAAAGCTTCTGTTTAGGGGCTTTGGCTTTTAACCCGAAGTGAAAAAGCTGCAAAAGTTGAAGCATAAGCCCAAAAAACATGACTTAGATGGTTGATGGTTGATGAAACATATAGTTGGGCACCGCGTTTGATTAATAAGCCCAATGAAATAGTCACTTACTCTCCATGAAGAATAAAAGCAAGAGAAAGATCACACTTTGTAAATGATGCTTTTCTAGGCAATTCACAACAAAATATATGCCATTCCATTTTTATGATGGAGATAATCTTGGCATTGATAAAAAATCTACGGAAGTAAAGATTTTGACAGGATGGAAGTAAAGTCTTATGGAAGTTATCTATAGAAGAAAAGATTTTGAAAAGACGGTTCATGGTGCCGAGAATGAGGTAGAAGGAAAAGAGGGGTTGTTTCGGTTTGAAAGTTATTGTCTTGTCTTCTTACAAGAAGAGATGTTTGTTAAAGAGACGCTATGATTGTCAAGAATGAATCAATTTGTCGTTATATGCATGGAAACCACATGTGTCATGTTCGACATATATTTCTAAATAACAACAATTGTTTTTAGTTGTGTTTTTATTCCATGGCAACCACGGGCATTCAACTAGTAAAAACAAAGGTGAACAAAATTAGTGGATGAATTTAAAAGGAGACGAGATGCGGCGGCCCCAATGAGCGCTCGTGCGCCAATTATGAATCTCGGTGAAATAGTTTTTTCTTAGTATGGAAAATAGTTATGTTTTGAACCAAACATATTGAAGATTACAACAGATTTGGATTGACTCAGCCTACATCAGGTGATTGATGACAGAGATGAAACATGCTTAATCCCAAGCTATAGGGACTACAACTACTCCCTCTATAAATTAATATAGGATCGTTTAGATCCCTATTTAAACGATCTTATATATTAGTTTAAGAAGGGAGTATTTGTTATTATCAACCAAAGATGCATACACTAGCAAATTAAATTAAAATCATGATGTTTAGCTACGTGGTGATGATATATATGCTTAATTATGCATGATTGTGGGGGTAACTAAACATGCGGTTAATTACATGCACTTATCGTACATGCAGCACGGCATAATAACTCTTAATGCGGGTTTCGTGGATCATGGCGGCCGTTGGCCCCGGACCCCGGGTAGTCCTCTGTCTGCAGGTCCACCCTCCTGGCCAACATCTCCTCGTCGTCGCTCAGCAGCAGATGCATCTCTCCTCCGACCGCCACCTCCTCCGCCGTCGTCGGCATCGCCTGCCCACCATCGTCGGACACGGCGGCGGCTGCCGCTCCCTCCCTCGGCAGGAACATCTTGCGGTTGCCGCCGGCCCCGGCCACCGCCGCTGCAAGGACGAGAAAAGACAAGGCAAATATGAGGAGGATGGCCTCCGGCGAGAGGTCCGGCGAGCCAAAAAGCTCGGTCAATCCGTACAAACCGTGTGCGAGGAAGAAGCAGGAGAGGAAGGCCAGCAACACCAGGAGGAGAGGAACCGAGCAGTTCGCCCTCCCCATCTTCACCAGACGCGGGTCGACCGATTAATGGACCGAGAAGCTTATCACTTGTCAGCAAGCAGCTGAGCGGTTTTTGGCAAGCACTGGTATTGCAGGTGTGTGGCCTTGGCCTCAGTTTGTGACAGACGGGTCTCCGTTACCATTATATAGTGTGAAGTGACGAGGGTCACATCGGCCGAGGTCAAACGAGCACACTAGCTAGGCATGTGGCTTTCTTTGCACTGAGCGCCAGAATGGGCGGGACGAGCTAGGGCCACGCACGTACGTCCACATACACGCTATGTGTGTGTGCGTGCGTGCACTGGCATCCACTAACGTCGCACTGTTGTGTTGCGCCGTGATCTCGATCAGTCTATCGGTCTTGCGGGAGTGAGTGCGCAAATATCGTCCAGAATTACACGATTTTCTTAGCGATTGTGGCTGATTTACACGTTTCATCGAGCTGAAATCTAGTTTTGTGGCGTGTGAGATTCGGCACACAGATCCGATAGGCGTGTGAGATTCGGCAGCCTGGTCTAGTCTTGAATTACCTGTCAATAGAGCTTTTGCAAAAATAGCAAGCATGTTCGTTAATATTGGCAAAGGTACCGGCAAGGTCAAAATATGTGTGCTCTAACGCGCGCACAAACGAGTTCATTTCAGTATGAGCTTCATGTTCTCAGTGCAGCCTCGGCTGGTCATTGCCCTTCGCCGGCTCAGCTGTTGCATCACTTCGCACAATGCCCGGGCGTGCCGTGATTGCTGAGTCCGCTGTCAAGGTTCATGTTTGTGTCCTTGTCTCGGTTTCATGAGATTCTTCAATGGCGACGACAGAGCGGCTCGCAGTGATGGCATCATTGCTGAGTCCTCCAAGTTATTTAAGATCATATGTGGCGGCCGATGGAGGGTTTGTCGACTTGCTAGTGCATCATCGTGTGCATGTTGTTCCATCTTGTTTGTTTTTGGGTGTGTCGTGTATGTTTTTCTTGTATCCTCTTCTCTTTAGTCCTCGTGTGCTTTTGTAATAGGGTGCAAAGCTTTATAATAAAAAATGAATACAGTCCAGGTGGGGACGGTCCCGACCTACACTTCAGTGTGAGTTTTGAGAGATTGTCCGCATATTCGTTCTCTATCTTTCTCAATTTGAAGTGTGTTAGAAATTTTGAGCGTGTACTTTTCACATTCTGTGTTGCACGTGAATTTTACATTAATTCGTACAACAATAGGAGTGGTAGTGGCGGCATGGCATGTCAGCCGTGTTGGAAAATTAGGCAAGTTCATGATTAATTTCAGTAAATAATTCATGACTAGAACAGAAAATAGTATGCAACAATCTAGTATACTAGATGAACAGGAAAACATGCACACTAGCATCGCACACGAAACAACAACTACGGATAGAAATATGAACAAATCACGATGGACTACTGTTCGTTAGCTGCCGTGGGAGAGACATTGTTGATGAAGATATTGGCGACGATCTGTTGCTGGCGGCGATGAAGACGACAATGAGTAGCACCACCCGACTCGGACGAAAGATGACCCGTGACGACTGACGATGAACTTGAGCAGTTGCGGAGAGCGCTTCCCAAAAACCTATTTCGTCCTCTCTCAACGCTAAGAGCATCTCCACTAGGGCCCCCAGGACGCCCCCAAGCACCTTTTTTTTAGCACTGGCCACTAAAAAACGTCCTAGCCAGGCCCCCAAGACGTCGTTTTGGGCCGGATTTTACGAAAATTAGCGCCGGCACGCCCATCCCACACCCAGCCCGCTAGGGGCAGCTGGGGACGCCGACATTTGCTTTTTGCAGCCGCTGCCCCACTTGCCAGCCCCTCTCTCTCTCCCCTCTCCTCTCCTTTCTCTCTGTTCTTTCTCCTCTCTTCTCTCTTTTTCCTTCCACCACCTACCGCCCACAACTCGCGCGGCCGGCCACCGTCGTGGCCTCTTCCTCGCCGCCGCATGCCAGGGGGCGCGCCTCCGCGGCCTCCTCTCGCCCCCCCTCGCGGTCCACCGCGGCCATTGCGCAACCCAGCTCGAGCCCGTCGGCGCTGCACAGGAAGCAGCAGGCGCCCGCATCACCTGCGGCAGGGGCGGCCTTCGTCGCCTGCGATGCCCGGGTGCCCCCGGGGAACCGCTGCAGCTCGTCGTCTGCGAGCACCACCCTCGCCGTCGTGGCCTCGCCAACCGCGGAGTCCCCCGTCACCGCTGCCGCTTCGCACGAGTTGCAAGCGCACGGTGGTTGCGTGGGGAGGAGTGGCTGCAACGCTACGAGGAGGGAGGAGAGAGCGATCGCCAGGAGGAGGAGGAGGAGGAGGAGGAGCGCGAGGCGTTGGTCGTGGCGGCGGAGAAGACGACCAAGAAGTGGGGGAGGAAGCACGCGAGCGATGAGGTGTGGCTGGGGGCTCAACTACTGGGAAAAATCACCCCCCCCAAGTGCTAAATTAGCGCCGACAGATCTTGATCCGGCGCAAAAAACGTTCCGGGGGGGGGGGGCACAACCGCTGGTGATGCTCTAATTTTCGCAGAAGTCGCTGCAAAAACGACGTCTTGGGGGTCTGGCTGGAACATTTTTTACCCGCCGGTGCTAAAAAAAGGTGCTTGGGGACACCCTGGGGGCTCTAGTGGGGATGCTCTTAGGGTAGTGGTATCTAAGTGGGACTCATTATGTAACACCGAGTGTTGTGAGTCTCAAATCTTCTGAATGATGGCGAGGGCGTTGGTTGACCAAATGTCATTGTTGGAGAAGTTTGAAAGTGAATTTCACAATTAATCGGATAGGTATTTCAGGAAGTTTTGCACGATGGGTTGAAATACCAAGGGGGGATGGCTAACATAATAAAGAGGGATATCTAGGTAAACCTGAGGGAAGCAGGAGACAGCGCCCCCCCCCCCCCCCCCCCCCCTCCCGAAAGTTAATTGTTACACACGCTATTACTGTTAAATGTTAATGCTGTAACATGATGGAATTAACATGTAGGAGATCTGATTTTATAACCATAGGAAAAAAATCATCCATATATTTTGGTGCAACACAAAATAGAAGTGGTGCCGCTAGCTTCCTGTGGGGCACAACGAATATTTGCACTATGTACGGCAGAAATTAGGCAGTGCCGTTCGTTCACAACTCACGCGCAAGTGGAAGTACATCGGTGCATGTGTGCATGATATATCACATCATATTCACCAGGATATACCTAATTCTTTCGGCCACGGAAGACGTTCATACAATCGACCAGAATTCTTGTCAACTCTCCTACATCGAACCCCCACTAACAAAGCACATCTACACATGCGAGAGAGAGAGAGAGAGAGAGAGAGAGAGAGAGAGAGAGGCTGTTCTAGCCAAACCACAGTCGGCACGTAATTAACACGTGGGGACAGATCCAAAGAAGCCGTTAAAATTAGCTAAACTACTGTACTTTGTTAAGTCAAAGCACACTCAGCTAGCGTGCAACACGCAAGCGCCATACCATGCAGCAAGTATATCCATGCATGCATGTCACTCTAGTATATGGTTCCAATATCCCTTTGGACAGAAAAGAAGAACATGCATGCATGATGCATGGCAGGTGTCACGCCCACTACTATATGTACTGGAGATTTTGGCAGGTGACAAGTTGAGACAACCCCTTTTCCTTTGCATGGACGATATGGTGGATGCGCTGATCACTCCAACTGTTAGCCACATGCGAGCATGGCTGCGTCCAATGTAATCCCACCATACATGCATGTTGCAACTTTGACAACACACAATCATCCGCCGCACTACCATATCCACACATCCAACCAACATGCACCCAAAGGTGTTACGATTTATAACAAGTAAAAGAAAGAAAAAAAATCACCACTCGCCAAGCAAAACTCGTAGGGGCATATGTAGGGACACACACCTGCCCAGCCATGCCCGGCGGACTGATTGTCTCGCCATCCACAAAGTCATTAGATCCCGCACGAGAGCACATCAAGTTTTATGTTTCAGTTTCTGAAACTTACAATTTTCTTGTTCGCTTGTTCCAAGTTTCGCAATTTTGTCATTCCCTCGTACAAGTTTTAGCAGTTGAAATTTTATGATTTTTTAAAAATTCATCGAAACCTACTCAAAACTAATGTTGTTTGAGACACCTCATCACAAGAAACACGAACATGCAAAATAGAACCTAATTTAAAATTTTAGTTGAAAAGACACAAGAAGATTAAAAATCAAAAGCGAAAAGAAAAACAATGGGTCGGCATTGGGGTTACGATCCTGACAATGAGTACTAGGGGTACGAACAAGGGCAGAGCCTAGCTACGACGCAGGTGTAACACTTGGTGTTTAATGAGTTCAGACCCCTCTCGGCGGAGGTAATAACCCTCCGTCTCGTGCCCCAAGGCTTGCTTTGATTTGATGGGTATGGTTACAAAGGTTGCTCGTGCCCGGATATGGAGGGGTGCGGCTTATATAGAGTGTGCCGCAGCTCCATGTCCTTCACATCGCCAGGGCATTAAATGACACTGAATGCTTTAGTTACAGGTAACGACAGCCTTGACTCTGTTTAATGAATGACTTAGGATTCCTTGACTGTTGTAGCTCCCACGCCGCCTGATTGCCTCCTTGGTCCGAGTGGTGGTTCATCAGCCGAGTGACGGGTGGTCGTCCGAGTGCCGTCGAGCCGTCCGAGTGGACTTCCTGATGTATGCATCCGAATACTGGCATGATCCAGGAACCTACCCATGGTGGTGATGGGCCCCATGTGGGTCCCAAATGATGGGTCCTGGACCCTACTTGTAATAGGTGACTTCATTAGTCCGTGCCACCGCACTTGCGTGCCACAAAGTGCTTTTTTTCAGGATGATGCCACAGAGTGTTGGGTATATACTTCACAATTAATTTAACCCAGAAATAAATCATAAACATGGCATCAATAGTAGTAATCTCGTACTATTTCTACCATCCAAACTCTTACGACACAAATAGCAAGCAAGGCAAAAATAGTAATGAATACGACACAAATAGCAAGCAAGGCAAAAACAGTAATGAACAAAAGAGGGATAAGGCATCTCCAACGCGACCCTCAAACCGCCCGCAATTGTCCGGTCGCACGGTCCAGATGTGTTTTGCCATCTAACTCGGTCCATTATCGATCTGCGGGCCGGTCCGGACGCGCTTTTTGCCGCAAACCGGAGACACATAAAGTGTGTGTGTGTGGGAGGGGGGAGGGGGCTTTGCGGGCATCCGGACCACAGGCACGCCCGATCCTGACTACACTGGCCCACCAAAAACCTTCCTCCCTCGCCCGCATGTGTTCCCATCCGACGCTGGTCACCGCTGCTACAGAGCGTCAGCGCTACATTCAGGCCGGCCCTGAGCGGACGTGTCCTCCCACTGGACCCGACATTCAAGCGGTGTGTCGGCCAACTGCGCCGCTTCCCAGTGCAGGCGTCGTTTCTCCCCATTCAAACTGCACCAGTTTGTCCGCCTGCCTCCATTAAATGGACGGAGTTTCCAAGGAACGACAAGACAACGCCACCTGTTCGTCCTTCTGCCGCCCACCATTAATCACTTTAGTGGTCTCCCTGCCACCCCCCCCCCCGCTATATAAACCGCAGGCCTGGCCATAGCTGCATCCATCATCCTTCGCTCCCTTCCTCCTCTCTACCCCATGCCCGCCATGGCCTTGTCGAGCTGCAAAGTCGTCTAGGATAGCCTCTCATTCGAGCAGAGAAAGGAGATCATCGGCATTGCAGCCGGCTGGCAGGCCGAGAGGCAGACGGAGGTCAGCGTTGCAGACGTCCCAATGGAGGATGCGGCCGAGGACGAGCCGGTGCCACCCTCATCGCCGGTGCATGATGGCATCACCATCGGTGAGGCCCGTTCCCACTACACGGACATGGTGCTGGAGGAGCAGGTGGCCAAGTTTCGGCAGGCGCATGCCGACCAGGACTACGACCTCTACCTCCTCGATGAGCACCGGCACACGAAAAGAGCAACTTGCCGCCGAAAGGACCATTGTGCCGGATGTGGACGTGGTTGAGCAGGAGGCGCTGGTCGACACTTACCGCACTGCCCGTGAAATCTGGCATGACCACCGGCGCGGTACATCTAGTATTAGGCAGATTTCCAGGTCGCATACAAGGAGATGGACGAGATGGCGGATGAGGTGTTCAGCAAGAGCGACTATGGGGAGGACAACGGCAGCTCTGCCATGTCGTGCCCCGCTGCCACGACAAAAAAGCTGACACCTCCGCGAGGGCCGCCTACAACGAGGAAGTGTAGGTCATGGGAGGTCACCAACGCTCGGGTCCCAGGAAGGCCACCACTCCTACCCTCCCATTAAAGCCAAGTTTGGTGGGCTCAACATCGCCAACCGATTAGCCGCTTGGAAGCAACATGGAGGCGGACAACTTCACTTCCCGGGGCTCAGGGCTGCGCAGGTGGAGCTGGAACGGACGCCGGTGTGTTGGGTTCTACGGTAGGGCGCATCGGCTACAAATTAAAATTTCCCTACGTGCAGAACAACCAAGAACATGCTACGGGAGATGGATCACAGTTCATTACCACTAAACGCGCAGTGCCGTGTAGCGGTAGAAGAGTTAGTGCAGCGCGTCCGCGTGGATCGTCTCCTCCTTGTCCGATCTCCCTCGAACAGCCGGTCGCCGGATCCCACGTACAAGTTCGCCGGAGCGGTGTAGGTGCACCACCTCTAACGGTATCCGCGCGTGCAGGAGGAACATAGTGCGGCGGACTGCTACGTCCGATCACACAACCGGCGGCGAGTGGAGGTGTCTATTCACAACACATGCAAACCCTAGTGACAACGCCGAAGCGATCAAAAATCACATGAGTGTATGACACATCCAATTTATATAGGTGTCCGTCGTGGGCTCAACACTTGGGACTCGCATGGACCCTAAAACCCATAAGTCTACTCGGCCACAATCCGAATACAGCTCGGATCACATCCGACCAGTGTCCTCGGATCCGACCTTGTAGGTTCCTTCCCTTAAGCGCGCGAATCCTTAGGTTCAAGCCGGCTTGGTCGCAGTTCGGATCACCTCCAAACTGCATGGTTGGTAGCGGCCCCTAGCAAGGCATGCCAAACACCAAGCAGACTATGAAGCTGATTACGCGAACCTGTACATCATACTTCCATTCCTTTTGCCACACGATATATGTTGTCGGGCTCAAGGCGAGTCTGTCATCCTTGTGCTAGCCCGACCTCTTTCTCGTTCCAGTGATGCCGACGACAAACCAGATTATCTCATAATCCTTATCGCATGGCCATGCTTATCCTGGTCGGAGGGGCAAATCCCATCTTGCTCGACCATGTCAAGCCCGAAACCTACCTCTATAATTATCCAGTCATGGAGTAGCGTTTGGTTGGTCCAAAGCAAGTTTGTCACCATCCCGAGTACATGCGCCAGCTCAGGTCTTAGGACATAGAACGTATGTTGTACTAGAGACTCAGAAATGACATATTGCTGCGTCTCATAGTTGGGTCTGCCCGACTCGGACCTTATCTCGACTCGGATCCGACTATGTCGAATCCGACCAGATCTTTCCAGGTCCATATTATCCGGTTAGCATCCAATGCCCATTGGCTAGTGAGACCAAGCCATCCACCGTGTTATATGCTAGTCTAGTTGGTTGCACGTCAACACATCCCTTTTGACTAGGGACCTTTTAGGACAGTCATCATACAATGCAGTCCCACAAACAAGTCATGTACTTGCTGATACACATCCTTGATAATGCCCAAGGACTATCTTTATTCATAAACACATAGGAAACATCATCATGCATGATTGCCTCTAGGGCATATCTCCAACACGGTGATCATTTAGATTCGGTTGAGAGATGAATTAAGTTAAAATATGTCCAAAATGTTGTGAATTTCGTCCGGTTTATATGAAATCCAACCGGTTTCCATGGATTTTGTCCGCTTCGTTAATATATGGTTTCAGTTGTATGCGAGTAGCATTGGATGGCCAGCTCCCGCATCTATGTCCACTAACTGGTCCCACCTTTCCATGGACGGATGTGGAAAGAAATTTGCGGGTCAACTTTGGAGATGCCCTAAACGAAGTATACCCTCCAGTCGGCCAAGACAAAGCTGCGGCGACGGCGGAAGCATCAGTCTCCTCAACAACCTTCTTTTCAGCAGTGGCCTTCTCGATAGCAAGTCTTTTGGTTTTGGTGGCCATGTTGATGACGAAGGCGACGAGGACGTAGACGAAGTTGTGTATGTAGATGAACGGTGGTGAGCAGTTGCGTTGGAGACGCTCCCCAAAACCATATCCCCCTCTCCTATACAGGATCTCAAGGGGCGGGTTTCCGAGGACCGGTATCCCGTACAACCGTGCATGCAGTGGACGGGATGGGATCGCCACCGGTGGTAGTAGGAGTGGAACAGCGGTGAGCAAAGCACGTGTAGCTAGAGCAGATGCAATCTATTCTTTGTGGTGGCTTGGGTTGGCCGACACCTCCAATATATAGGCATGTTCGGGTGGAGAAACATGGGTTGGAACCACGTTCAAGTCGGCAATAACCCACGACCTAATGTCTCAGATCATCGCTCGTTTGTTAAGGACTCTCAGTTTCTGACAGGAAAAAATTAAGCACAAGCGCACAAGTGACACACGTCTGAGCTCGGCTCGGGTCATCACTGGTACACGTCGGTGCTATACAAATGGTTTTTAACCCCTTTCCGCGATGACATTTGGAACCGTCGCCAAGTGAGTGCGGGTGATATGGGGTGTCAGTGTTAAAACCGGCGGATCTTGGGTACGGGGTCCCGAACTGTGCGTCTAAGGTCGATGGTAACAGGAGACGGGGGACACGATGTTTACCCAGGTTCGGGCCCTCTCTATGGAGGTAATATCCTACTTCCTGCTTGATTGATCTTGACGAATATGAGTATTACAAGAGTTGATCTACCACGAGATCGTAATGGCTAAACCCTAGAAGTCTAGCCTGTATGACTATGCTAATGAGTATCCCTCCCCCCTCCGGACTAAGTCCTCTGGTTTATATAGACACCGAGAGGATCTAGGGTTACACAAGGTCGGTTACAAAGAAAGGAATCTACATGTTTGGTTGCCAAGCTTGCCCTCCATGCCAAGGAGAGTCCCATCCGGACACGGGGCAGTCTTCGGTCTTCGTGTTCTTCACAGCCCATCAGTCCGGCCCACGACTAATAGGCCGGATGCCCGGGGACCCCTTAGTCTAGGACTCCCTCAGTAGCGCCTGAACCTGGCTTCAATGACAAGGTATCCGTCGCGTAGATCTGTCTTCGGCATTGCAAGGCGGGTTCCTCCTTCCAAACTCCAAGATAGTCTTAGGACGTATTGATCGTGTCCGTACATGTAACACACACAACCGCAGTGAGAATATAATAATCCTCGAGTCCAATCTGCTGACAACTTTTCACAACATGACATCACGTCTGCCTGGTCATAATTTCAAACCTTTCTTCGCCTGCCGCTCCATGTTTCGAGATGCGGCTGCCATTGGCACGTCTTGTCGAAGCAGAGATCGTGTCCCCTTATTGCGGAATTCTTATCAATATAGGCATGGTAACCCAACCGTGCCATTTACACAGCCCTTGGGAGTAGGCGAACTTTAAGGCGGCTGGGGAGGCGTTCAATGTTCACTGCCCTTATAAGGAGATAAGAATCCCCTTTCTTCTCCCACGCCTTCTCTCTTCCTCTGCCCTCCCACTCTTGAGCTCCAACGCCCAAGTTCTCATCTTTTTCCCACTCGAGCAAGCACTCAACCTTGTCTGGATACAGAGGTCAAGGAAAGTGGATGGCCTCCTCCACCGGGGAGAAGGACATTGCCGAGCTTCAGGCGGCCAGGTACCTGGCGAAGGAAATCGCCCACCGCCTTCCAGCCAAGTGACAAATCGTCCCCACATCGAAGCCCGGCAAGAGGGTAGTATTCATTCCCCATTTCCTCCACGGGCTAGGGTTTCTACTACACCCTTTCGTCCGCGGGCTGATTGTCGGTGTCAAAACCGGCGGATCTCGGGTAGGGGGTCCCGAACTGTGCGTCTAGGCCGGATGGTAACAGGAGGCAAGGGACACGAAGTTTTACCCAGGTTTGGGCCCTCTCGATGGAGGTAAAACCCTACGTCCTGCTTGATTAATATTGATGATATGGGTAGTACAAGAGTAGATCTACCACGAGATCGGAGAGGCTAAACCCTAGAAGCTAGCCTATGGTATGATTGTTGTTGTGTATGTGGTCCTACGGACTAAAACCCTCTGGTTTATATAGACACCGGAGAGGGTTAGGGTTACACAAAGTCGGTTATAATGGTAGGAGATCTACATATCCGTATCGTCAAGCTTGCCTTCCACGCCAAGGAAAGTCCCTTCCGGACACGGGACGAAGTCTTCAATCTTGTATCTTCATAGTCCAGGATTCCGGCTGAAGGTATAGTCCGGCCATCGGGACACCCCCTAATCCAGGAATCCCTCAGTAGCCCCCGAACCAGGCTTCAATGACGATGGGTCCGGTGCGCAGATTGTCTTCGGCATTGCAAGGCGGGTTCTCCTCCAAATTCCGTGTACCTGTTGAATAAAGTCCGGTTTCTTGTAAATGTTGCGCTCCTCGACTCCTACGCCCAATAATGGCCGTCTCCCACATGTCAAACGAATATGAAAAGTCTGAGTGTTTTTACATCCACACCCTTAGCCGCGTAAATGAGCCGCCCATTTAAGGGGACGAGGATTTAGATCCAAACCACACCTTCTCCCATTTTGTGCACTATATCCCGATAGAGCAAGTTGAGGCTGCTGCCACCGTCCATCAGGACTCGTGTCAGGTGGAACCCATCAATTATTGGGTCCAGGATCAGTGCGGCTGAACCGCCGTGACGGATGCTGGTCAGATGATCCCGGCGATCAAAAGTGATTGGGCATGACGACCATGGATTGAATTTTGGGGCGACTATCTCTATCGCGTAGACGTCCCTGAGTGCGCGCTTGCGCTCCCTCTTGGGGATGTGTGTAACACAGGGGGAAACTTCTTCTTCCCCCTGTTTTTGGCTGCAAGGGCTCATTGTCATCGTCCTTGCTTTGTGATCCCTTTTCCTTGTTCTCGGCATTTAACTTGCTGGCTTGCTTAAAAACCCAGCAATCTCTGTTGGTATGGTTGGCTGATTTGTCTGGGGTGCCAGGGATTTGGCACGGACGGTCGAGTATGCGGTCCAGGCTAGATGGTCCCTGATTGTTTCTCTTGTACGGTTTCTTCCGCTGGCTGGACTTGGAGCCGCTGAATCCGGCGTTGACTGTAGTGTCATCGGTATTATTACCATTGCTTCGGTGCTCGTGTCTGTTACGTCGGAGCTTGCCGTTGCTGTTTTTGGCCTCAGAGGGGCCTGCGTCGCTGGCCGTATTTTTACTATGAGCCAGCCAGCTGTCCTCACCCGCACAAAAGCGGGTCATAAGTGCCGTGAGGGCTGCCATAGATTTCGGCTTTTCTTGGCCGAGGTGGCGGGCGAGCCATTCGTCACGCATGCTATGTTTAAAGGCCGCTAGAGCTTTGGCATCCGGACAATCGACGATCTGATTATTTTTGGTTAGGAACCTAGTCCAAAATTTCCTGGATGAATCTCTAGGTTGTTGAACTATGTGGCTTAAGTCATCGGCGTCTGGTGGCCGGACATATGTACCTTGGAAGTTGTCGAGGAAGGCTTCTTCCAAGTCCTCCCAGCTACCAATAGAGTTTTCAGGCAGGCTGTTTAACCAGTGCCAAGCTGGCCCTTTGAGCTTTAGTGGGAGGTATTTGATAGCATGGAGGTCATCTCCGCGGGCCATGTGGATATGGAGAATAAAATCCTCGAACCATACCGCGGGGTTGGTTGTTCCGTCGTATGATTCAATGTTAACGGGTTTGAACCATTCGGGGAATTCGTGATCCATTACTTCATCGGTGAAGCAAAGAGGGTGTGCGGCGCCTCTATATCGGGCCGCATGGCAACGTATCTCCGATGGAGTCCGTCTACGATTGTCGGCTCGGGTGTGACTAGGTTTGTCACGCCCGAATAGGTAGCCGTCATCGCGTGTCGATGGACGTCCTCGCGATCCATAAATCGATCGAGTATGTTCTACTCTACTATCCAGGGTCTGTCGGAGGTCGTATGTGTGACCCCGATCTGTTTCATTTCTTTTTTGACGAGGCAGTGGGGCAGGCTGCTGCTCGGCCTAAGTTGTCGCTCTATCCCGACCACGTGGTGGTCGGTCCGCCGCACTGCCCCGATCGCGTGGTGGTCAATCGGCCGCGTTGTGTGAGGGGGGTATGAGCTCCGGCGCCTCTTCATCGAACTGTGGTAGCAGCCTTCGCTTTGGGTAACTCTTGGCTGGGCGTCTGAGGGCGTATTCTTCGACTGCCAGGACATCGGTCCATTTGCCGACAAGCAGATCTTGTTCCGCTTGAAGCTGCTGCTGTTTCTTTTTCAACCTCCTCGCCATTGCTATTAGCTCGCGCTTGAAGCACTCCTCCTCGAGAGGTTCCTCAGGCACGATGAAATCTTCGTTGCCGAGGCTTTCCTCATCCTCGGAGAGCAGACGATAACTACCTGAAGTTCCATGACCCATTTAGCAGGTTTATTAATTTACAATTAATAATTCCAGTATTATGCAAATTCACATTTCATATCGAACAGTTGTTTGCCAATTTCATATCAGGCACATAAATATATTTTAACATCATAGTACGATAGCTACCTGAAAACAACACAGTACATCATATAGCTAGTTCCACTTCATAAGAGCAATATTATAACAAATTTGTAGGCATGTCTTATCCACCTTTTCTTTTAGTTCAGTAAGAACCTATTTTGCACTATCCAACTGGGAAAGTGCCTCCTCTTTCGCCAACACCATCTTAGCAAAGTCTAATTTAAAAATCTGAGCTCATTCTCCATCTTCCTCCTTTTATTCCGCATCTTCAAATATTCTTCAGCGTTGACAACACTTTCTCTAAGCCTACCTCTGTTCTCTTCCTCATAGATGCTCCAGAGCTTTGCTAGGCACATCTTCAAAGACCTTGGCCACTCTTGATGAACCCACTCCAAGTAAGAACACTTTCGTTCATCCTATAATATTTAAAACTAGATCAGTAACGATTGTAGGGAAATGGGTTTATAGCAACATAGAAAATCACCAATACTTATTTTGAAAAACTGAAGAATCAAGTTAATTATGGCATATCTTCTCAAAAAGATCAATGTGCAAATGAATTAATTGCTACTGAGACAAAAACCAAATTCTGAAACATCAGAAGCTATAATTAACTACAACAACGCCACAAGTTATTACCCATGTACTATAAATAACAAATTGAACATTTTATGAGGAAGGTAAATATAACAGCAACATCATAGCGACAGTGTTTGGATGACAACAAATTGATACTAACAGGTGTGTACATGCACAAATTTAGTAACAGAGAACTAATAGCACTAAGTCCGTCCACTATGTATGCCAAAACCAGTGTAAAGACAACTGTTGCTACATCTTGCACTGGTGCCCTGCACTGGCGAGCCGATGCAGCGGAAAAAATCAGGGACCCGGACTCTGGAGCACCTAGTTGCTCCGATGCCCAGTTCCTTCGTGCCATAAAGATTTAGTATTTTATTGCTTGGTTGCTCGGATGTGTGGAACAAAGTTGGCTGCACAAACTGCTGAAGCGGTGCCAAATAATTTTCTAATGGCACCGCTGATGAGATGGCAACATTTTTAGGTACTAGGTACAAACTGTGACATTGTCTTAGGATGCGTTTGGTTGAAGGTGTGGTATGAATGGGTTGGGACCGAGAAAGTGTCTGAATCACATCTAACAAGTGATTTGTAACAACAAAAGAGGGTCTCACCTTCTCTGCACATGCCAGAAACTTCCTCCCACTATCCACAGATTCAAACACAACTAACTTCATGCATGGAGATTTATGGTGACAATGAGCAGACAGAGATCTTCAGCCACCCCACTCCATTCGTTGCAACTGATGGTCCTAGGGAGCTACAAGAGGAAGAAATGACTCAAATCAACCACCGGGTTAAAAATCCTTCATTCCAAGTCATAACACGAGAGAGAGAAGAGAGGCATACCCAGGTGGTGAAGGAGCCGTCATCGGAGGAGGAACCGCTGGAGAGGTCATTGAAGAAGACCATGGCGACCCCGACAGTAGGATGCGAGACGGCGAGAGCGAGGAAGCAAGCAAGGAAGCAGCTATAGCTTAGTAAGGAAGGAGGAAATAGGGAAAAGGCGACTTGTGGTCGGGGACAAAAGGGGGTGGGGAAGGGGGAGGGGGCGGGGGTAAATATTTTGGCAGTAGGGCAACATTTTGGAAATGTGGAGGGAAACTTTGCGCGTGGTGCCGCCGGACACCATTCACTTTGAATGATTGTGTGCATCGCAAACGATTCTTCTGCTTTACGCGCATGGGATGAGCTTGATAATTCAAATTTTGGTGGAAATTTCCCCGGGTACGTCATTGCATAATTTAACATCACTTGCTAATTTGGGCACACAAAAGAGCGTACAGCAAACAGACCACACTTACTGAATCAAGCAATTTTAGTAATTAAACAGAGCCAGTTGACCTAAACATTGCTTTAATGAAAGACCAACATTAAAAACAAAGCCTAAGCACGCATAATTTTAACAAATCTGCTGCTGCGCTGGCCAATGCATCGCCGATGTGACATGAGATGTTGATGACTTGTCTTGGCGAAATGCCGCCGTTGGTGGACTCCGTGTCCCCCTTGCTGAAGTCGACCGCGTCCTTGTCCTCGTCCTTGGCGCCATCCGCAAGGTTGTAGTACTCATTGTAGTAGCTGCGCCAGAGCTCGCGTTGGTACTCCACCGCTGATTCCTCGACGGATAGACTCTTCTCTACCTCGACCTCAGCCACACGCAACTCCTCCTCCCGGCGCTCCTCTATCTCTGCCGCCTCCTGCATGTCGAGCTCTCGCTCGACGTTCTCAAGAGGAAGCAGGTGCTCCATGGCCAATGCCGCCTTTTCGTGCGTGGGTTGCATGCTGGATTCTGAGGTGTCTTGGAATATCTTAGCGTGTGCATCCTCGATCTTGGCATGGATGGCCTCGACCTGGGCCATGGCGACATCGGCGGCATGGATGGCAGCTCGAGCGCTCTTGGTGTTTGCAGCCGCCATCGCAGCAGCACCTACAGCCGTCTCGGCTACTGCAGCTGCCCTGTCGGCTGCCGCAGATGCCCTCTCGACGGAAGTAGCCACGCTCAATGCGGATGCGACGACACCCTAGGAGTAGGCGGCCGTGCTCTCGGCGCAGGCGGCGGCACTCGGGGAGGACGCGACCATCGTACGAGCCTTCACGAAGCGTTTCCACAGCGTGATCTTTGCAGAAAGGGATGCGGGAATGGACATCGGGATTCGTGGATTTGGGGGTTGCCGGTACTAGAGTAGACGAGCCAGCGAAGCTTAAGGAGGAAGACTTAAATAGACCCAGAAATCTTAAGCACAAACGGTTCCTACAACAAAATTGCGTGTGATGTTGTGGATATTTTTTATTAGATGTGAAGGACAAATTTTGAGTAAACTGGCAACGGATGGTGTTTTAAATGTACTAGAAAATTTGTAGTACTAATAAAATGCCATGTGAAATTTTGGAAAATTTCAGGGGTCATTTGACCTTTAAAGACATTCAAGTTATTTTCTAGCCATTTAATGACCGTAATTCAAATTTGAACTACATGTACATGCAACAGCTAACCATAACGGTTTGAAAAGTCATATTTTGTGTACTTGTGTGCGATTTAATTCCGTGTGCAGTAAATTGGAAGGAATTTTCAAACATATTGGTCTAACGGCTATGACACAATTAAGCATGGAGTGCCAAGGCATTTAAATTCCAAAAAATTAAAAAAAGATCAGAAACACATGAAACCTTGCTTGATGTAATGTCATGACACCAAGATGACGTGGTAAAAAAATTGGCATGTTTGACGAAAGTTTGGACACACACCCCTCATAAACCGAAGCAACTCACTAGAAGAGGCTCGTGTTTCCGAGAGGGAACAATGCATGTTTGATGACAAACGGGAGATAGCTTTCCCTTACGACCTTCATTTTTTTTCACATTTAACGTGCACTAATACAACTGTCATGTGAAAATTTGGAAAACTTCAGGGGTCATATGACCTTTTAAAGACATTTAAGTGATTTTCTAGCCATTTAATGACCGTAATTCAAATTTGAACTACATCTACATGCAACGGCTAAGCATAATGGTTTGAAAAATCATATTTGTGTACTTGTGTGCGAGCTAATTCCATGTGCAGTAAATGAGAAGGAATTTTCAAACATATTGGTCTCATGGCATGGACGCATGCATAGAGTGCCATGGCATTGTAATTCCAAAAAATTAAAAAATGATGAGAAAAACGTGAAACCTTGCTTGATGTAATGTCATGCCACCAAGATGATGTGGTTAAAAAATTGGCATGTTTGACGAAAGTTTGGACACACACCCCTCACAAACCAGAGCAACTCACAAGAAAGCTCGTGGTTCGGAGAGGAAACAATGCATGTTTGATGACGAACGGGAAATAGCTTCCTCTTACGGCCTTCAAAGTTTTTCTATGTTTATTAATGTGCACTAATACAACTGTCATGTGAAAAATTGAAAAATTCCACGGGTCATTTGACCTTTTAAAGACATTTAAGCGATTTTCTAGCCATTTAATGACCGTAATTCAAATTTGAACTACATCTACATGCAATAGCTAACCATAACGATTTGAAAAATCATATTTGTGTACTTGCGTGCGAGTTAATTCCTTGTGCAGTAAACTAGAAGGAATTTTCAGACATATTGGTCTCACGACATGGACACATGCATGGAGTGCCATGGCATTTTAATTCCAAAAAATAAAAGAATGATAAAAAAAACATGAAACCTTGCTTGATGTAATCTCATGCCACCAAGATGATGTGGTAAACAATTTGGCATGTTTGACGAAAGTTTGGACACACACCCCTCACAAACTGAAGCAACTCACTAAAAGGCTCGTGTTTCCGAGAGGGAACAATGCATATTCAATTACGAACAGGAGATAGCTTCCCCTTACGGCCTTCAATTTTTTTCTACATTTAACGTGCACTAATACAACTATCATGTGAAAATTTGGAAATTTTCAGGGGTCATTTGACCTTTTAAAGACATTTAAGTGATTTCTAGCCATTTAATGACTGTAATTCAAATTTGAAGTACATCTACATGCAACAGCTAACCATAACGGTTTGAAAAATCATATTTGTGTACTTGTGTGCGTGTTAATTCCATGTGCAGTAAGTTAGAAGGAATTTTCAAACATATTGGTCTCACGACGTGGACACATGCATGGAGTGCCATGGCATTTAAATTCCAAAAAACAAAAAAAATGATCAGAAAAACATGAAACCTTGCTTGATGTAATGTCATGCCACCAAGATGATGTTGTAAAAAATTGTCCTGTTTGACAAAAGTTTGGACACACCCCCTCACAACCGGAGACTCACTAGAAGGCTCATGGTTCCGAGAGGGGACAATGCATGTTTGATGACGAAAGGGAGATAGCTTCCCCTTACGACATTCAATTTTTTCTACATTTAATGTGCACTAATACAACTGTCATGTGAAAATTTGGAAAATTTCAGGGGTCATTTGACCTTTTAAAGACATTTAAGCGATTTTCTAGCCATTTAATGACTGTAATTCAAATTTGAACTACATCTACATGTAACAGCTAACCATAACGGTTTGAAAAATCATATTTGTGTACTTGTGTGGGAGTTAATTCCATGTGCAATAAATTAGAAGGAATTTTCAAACATATTGGTCTGACGGCATGGACACATGCATGGAGTGCCATGGCATTTAAATTCCAAAAAATAAAAAAAATGATCAGAAAAACATGAAACCTTGCTTGATGTCATGTCATGCCACCAAGATGATGTGGTAAAAAAATTGGCCTGTTTGACGAAAGTTTGGACACACCCCCTCACAAACCGGAGCAACTCACTAGAAGGCTCGTGGTTCCGAGAGGGAACAATGCATGTTTGATGACGAATGGGAGATAACTTCCTCTTACAGCCTTCTATTTTTTTCTACATTTAACGTGCACTAATACAACTGTCATGTGAAAATTGGAAAATTTCAGGGGTCATTTGACCTTTTAAAGACATTTAAGTGATTTTCTAGCCATTCGATGACCGTAATTCAAATTTGAACTACATCTACATGCAACGGCTAACCATAACGGTTTGAAAAATCATATTTGTGTACTTGTGTGCGAGTTAATTCCATGTGCAGTAAATTAGAAGGAATTTTCAAACATATTGGTCTTACGGCATGGACACATGCATGGAGTGCCATGGCATTTTAATTCCAGAAAGTTAAAAAATGATTAGAAAAACATGAAACCTTGCTTGATGTAATGTCATGCCACCAAGATGATGTGGTAAATTAATTGGCCCGTTTGACAAAAGTTTGGGCACACACCCCTCACAAACCAGAGCAAATCACTAGGAGGCTCGTGGTTCCGATAGGGAACAATGTATGTTTGATGACGAACGGGAGATAGATTCCTCTTACGGCCGTCATATTTTTTCTATGTTTAACGTGCACTACTACAAGTGTCATGTGTAATTTTGGAAAAATCTAGGTGTCATTTGACCTTTTAAAGACATTTAAGTGATTTTCTAGCCATTTAATGAAAGTAATTAAAATTTGAACTACATCTACATGCAATGGCTAACCATACCGGTTTGAAAAATCATATTTTTGTGTACTTGTGTGCGAGTTAAAAAATCATCAGACGATGTAAATATCTGGTTTTCAAAAAAGAAAATGTAAAGATCTGGCAAGACAACTGTCCCCCACACGATTGGCACTCTATTTCGCAGCTCGAGGTTTGATAGGTGAGTGGTGAGTGTCATTAATCAGACACGGTTCTGTATTGGAAACCGTCAGCTATTAAGTTCACACATGGATTTTGCAGCGGGAATCGTGTGTAATTCAAACTAAAGTACTCGTAAATTCCTGCGACCGGCGTGTGTACTGTTCCCATCGATCTAGATTCCAGCCGCAAATAAATACTACCTTTCTCATGTCGTATCGCTTGCATTCTCTTCTACATCCTCCCCTCGCTTGCCCTATCTCTCTCTCTCTTTCTCAAATCTCTGCCATGGCGCCGCCGGTCTGCCCACGCGTCGACGAGGAGTCACCGCCCCCGAGGACTCTCACTCGAATAGCAGCGACAAGGACCCCTACGCGTCACCGGACGAGGTTGCGTCGGACCACCCAACTTTGGATTGGTTTTGGGGCCAGTACAATCTTTGTACGTGGAAGTCGCTGCCGCAGGCTAAGAAAGCCAGGCAAGTGGCATTCAAGAAGGAGATGGCGGAGGAGGAAGCCAGGTACCAGGCATCCTGTGAAGCCCGTGATGCCAATTGGAAAAAGGGAGGCGGCAGAGATTTGGGGGCGGGCGAGTCGTCGTGCGGAGGAGGTGTACGAAGACGGGTACTTCGCGAGGAAGGTCAAAGGCGCTGGGCGCCTCATCACTGTGTGGAGGTGGGTTGATAAGCTCCAGCGTGCCACCGACGAGGAGCTTCGGTGGGCGCCCAACGAAATGGCAAGATCATTCGCGCTCGTCCGCCAGTAAGAGGCAGATCGGTACGTCAAGCGTTGCGAGGCGGAGTACTGCCTCCACACTGGGAAGACGCTGCGCACCAGGGAGCTGTTGGCGAGGGGCTGCCGAAATACTGGCCCTAGAAGGGATTATTAGTTTTAGTATTGTTCGTTTTCAATTTTATGCATTGTACCTAGTAATTAATTATCATCATGTATATGTGATGATATTATATATATTCCGTGATGAACTAATGAACAATTAATATATATATATGTATATATATATTATGAATTCCATTTTCTATCTATTTTTGTATACTAATTTGTATCTAGCTATTACCATCCACATGTACAGAATGGAAAGCATATATACACACATTAAAACAGAACATATAATAACAGAAAATAGAGTAGACACATTGAAACAGAGAAATAAATAGAGCAATACTATGATTGCTGTGGATACATAGCTATCCACATCGCAACGACTCAACAAAATATAACGCGTCCATGAGACCATGACCAGCAGCCCTTGCCCATGGCAGCTCTTGGCTCTGCCTGAACTCGTGCAGGCGTTCCTCCAAGCGGTCAACACGCTCGCGGTACATCTGGAGCGCGATCTCGAGCTCCAAGTTGGCCATTTCATTGGAGATCACCAGCTCGGCGATGCGACGGCCATGTTCCTCTACTTTGCCCAGGTGGACACCTGGGCCAAGGAGGCTGTCGAGCCTACCGACCAGCGCGTTGGCATCGAGAAGGCCGCGGACAATGCGAACGGCGCGACCCATGCGAACGGCGGGGCGAGCGTCCAGTGCAAGTACGGTGCGGCCAGCCTCTGGTGCAAGTACAATGCAGAGGGCCTGTGCCCAGTCCTGGAGAGGAATGGGGGTACTGACGGGATGTGTACCTAGTTGCGAAGCCCCGTCGATAGTAGGCAAGCACCGATGGATCCGCTCTTGCTATGCGGCACATCACGCCTCACGTTCTGTGTGCTCCAACGGTCTCGCCGTGCGGCGAGCCGCAGCCTATCGGCGCGAACGAGCCTAGCTTGCTCTGCTACGCGCCATCGATGATGTTGTGCGCCGAGCTGCAGCCTCTCGACGCTGACATGCCTATCTTGATCCGCGGCGCTGAAGCGCCATGCACCAACGGTCTGCTCAACCCTGGCGATGACGCGCATCACGACATCATCCATCGCGTTGCTGGGGAGCGCCTCGGCCTCGACGGACCATGGTGCCTGCTCATTTTCCTTGTCGACGAGGTTGATGGCACATGTGGCGCTTTGGTGGGTTGGCATGCTTGGAAAAGGTGGATGTGCTACAGGCTGCGCTTGTTGCCTCCGTGCGCCGCGCACCGCCTAGGTTTATGCTCAATATTGCCGGGTGGCAGGAAACAAGTGAGGAAATGGCGGGAAATGGTGGCGTGTTCATAAAACACCATTAATTAATGGAAACTTAGCATATAAAGAACATCGAGCTAGCACAATAAGTAGATGATGATAAGATGAACACGGACCACACTAGGAAACCCGTCGGTGATGAATTCATCAATTGCAAACAGTTGTATACTAGCAATCGTTTTCCCACAATACACACGGCTTATTCCATCACAAACAGGTCCGATGGATCAACTGTATGCCACGTACCGCACATTTTCAAAAAGTAATGCGGTAGACCTTCTTTAACATGTGATAAAAAAGACCTCAAGGTTAATTTAACTGATGGGATGGATCATAGTGGTCATTTAATTTGACCTGTATGACCCATCCCATCAGTTAATTTAACATCAAGACAACTTCCCATGCAGTCACCCATCTGATGGCTACTCCAGCCTGAGCACAGTTAACTTGAGAGTTCTCTTAGATGAGCTATTGGTGGAACAACTAGTCCTTGCTAATATAGGATGCCTCTTCGCATCCTTATTGCGTACCCGGATGACCGCCCGTCGCCCAATGGCCAATATATGTTGTCACTACAAGAGATCAGGCCTACTGTGACGTGCCAAAATATGTCATCGAATAGCTAATAACGTCACAAATTACCCTTGAGTGACGTTTCATGGGCGTCACAAGCATCGACACGGAATCCCCGTCACAGATTACTCCTAGTGACGCCATGCACAAAAATGTGTCACTGAAATTGGGACCTTCGGTGACGTTTTCTAGAATGTCAACAACTTGCTATTTCTATGACAGTCGACTAATGTCACATGTAGGAGCAAAGATGCCATATTGTACTATATTCAGTGACGGAGCAACATCACCGACTTCATGCCACACCAACACCGAGCAGATTATACCACTACTAGCATCACTACTTTCATTATTAATGAAAAGGATATCATCAAAATATATTTATTTTATTTCAAATAATTTACAATGTATTATCAAATCTACTATATTGAAATGAAAAACAAATTATATTATACATCCAATGGTCTCCCCATATCATCTACTAAGTAGAAATGATAATAAAAATAACACCGACTCAAGTTTGACACGACAATAGAGAAGATAAAAAGTAATATTTTGATAACTAAAAGATCACATGTGTTGTCCTAATTATTGCAATGTATGATTCAGCAAGGATGGCCTTCATGCACCATCAAGTTTCGTCTGATTTGCTTGCTGAGTTGCTTGAGCCCTTGAGAGAATACCAATCAGTTTATCTGTCTCATGTTGCTTCTTTTCCCAGGCTTCATTCTTCTCTTGTCAGCTCTTCTTCACAACTTCCAATTCTTCTTGATGCTTCCTCTACATCTTTCAAATGATCTGTCTTATGCTTTAAGTCTCACGGGTAACTCCTCCTTGTGCCTATAAGTTGACTAAACACAACGTGTTTCATCTTAATGAGATGAAAAGATAACAAGGACTAATAGTACCACTAAGAAGCTTACAAGTCATCAAATTATGAATCTAAGATCATTATTAAATGACATGCAATCAAGAATAACTCATGACGGTTCAAAAAACATTACTACTGCATAATATATGAAATCCTAACATTATTAAATGACAGGCAAGCAAGTCTTGTTTGCATGGGTGTCTTTGGAAAACTCAATGGGACTTGGGTCATGATTATTGTACTTGTCTTTTTTCTACACGATATATGAAATCCTAACATTACTACTCTATATATAATGTGGTAGACATAGGACTAGAAGTAAGGAATTTGGAATTCTTAAAAGTTTACCGAAATGGGCAACATAAGACCTAGATCCAATCCTTTGGTGATGCTTATAGTGCACAGTGACATACACATGATACGAGCAATGCAGAATTAAAGCCGCTTAATCCAGATTGAAGTGCATATTATTGAAGATGTATGTTCACACGATATATTACCATTGCTTTCGACATAGGAAGAGCGGCTTCCTCTTCATCTCCTTTCCTTCCTCCCCTTTCCTTCAAATACGCCTCACCCTTTATTTTCCGTTCCGCAAGATATGCTCTGCTTCCCCACCGGTGGCATGATTTTAGTAACTTAAGCTAGAAAAGATGACAGGGAGTGAACTAAATGAATTGCCAAAATACATAGATTGTGTAAAATAATTGTAAACATCTGACACTGCTAACAAGCAGTTCATGTCAGATTACATAAAGAGAAAATGAAGACTTCATGTGTTCTGATGTAACAAGTGAAGCAAGCAACATGTAAGATGCAACCGGGGCACAGTCAAGGAGAAGCGGCCAACAACCCTAGAAAAACAAGACCGGGAAGTTCAGAACAAAAAACAACAAAAATAATATCATTACTGTAGGTTCTGTCATAGTTCAGAAAAGCAAAAAGTTTAATATACTGTTTCAAAACTAAGGCTCGATGGATGATGCTCTATGTTTCTAAAGTAGGAGCAGCTTATTCAAGTAGTGGACACTCCACTTATAGCTAGACCTTTATGTAGCAAGTTAACAATCAGCTTTGATTTTACCAGTTTAGTAAAGGAAAATTGAGTGTTGGTCAAAGCTTATTTTTTCGAAACTTGCATCGTATCTCCCAATTTCAATTTAACTACCATTGAATCATTTTTCACAAAGAGACCATGATTCCTCAAGGGAAAAATAAAGGAAAACTCGTACCAGCTTGAAGTGTCGACATGTGAGGAATAGAACAACCCAAAAAGAACAAATAAAATTTAGAGTAACCATAGGCAGTCATGCAAATATTGTCTACGGAAAGGTATGTTGGTACTGACTAATTCCTGTGGCTCTGCACTGGAAATCATGCAAGTGTAATCGATGATAATGATCATAAGACCCTATGAAATGTACATCGACCATCCTATATAACATGCCATGGTGTCTGGCAAAAATTCAAATCTTCACAGTACCTGTGCCGACTCAAATATACCAATACCAAAATTCTAATCTGGGAAAGCCCATGAACATCATCTTCACACTAACATATAATTTTCTGTATGCAAGAGTATCCATACAAGCACATACCAAAGAAACAGCATATGTAATACAGCATCCAAGCTGCCATCATCTTTACATATATTTAATTTATATACACAGAATGTAAATAGTTAATGAAGCTGTGAAAGATATGAGAACCATCAAAAATCTTACTCGGCTATTCTCTATGAATAAGGTTGGAAGCGCTTTGGAGTAACCTTCTGAAAATCTAAAATAGAAAACAAAGCTCATGCCTTCCCCATCGGTTTTCATTCTCTAAGTGTGAAAGCAGGATATAGTGGAACCTGATAAAAATGCATAAAAGACGACATTGTCAAACCACTGATTACAAAAGGTAACAACGACAAAGAATGTGAGTACGAAAAGAACTGTAGTTAAGCAAAATTTCAAATTCATTAATCTTAATTACACAACTGATAATTCGCCGATTTACTGCAATAGAATTCAGGCACGTCATTCTCCTTAGTCACAGTTGATAAGGGGCTCTATCATGCCCCTTTGTATCAGGATTGGGCAATAGACGACTGGTTACTGGGAGCACTAGCGACTCCTTGGAGCCTAGTTCAAATCCCTATGGGGCGAAACTAAAGCTTGTTGATTTATTTTGTAGAATGAACTAGACATGCCGTAAAGAAATCTCTAAACTAAGGTCGTGCGTCTGATAGTTAACTACATTTTGCGTAATGGCTAACTGACTGCAGTAGCATATCTTCAGATTCAGGCCTTTTTTTACCATAGCTGCTGTAGCAAACGTAAAACCAGGTTCACTACTGCAGTTTTGAACAGATCTATCAATAGGATATAAAGTAAAGTTATCTAGTAGGAGGCTCAGACTTTTTACCATAGCAGGCTGTGGAAAATCCTAATTACAGAGAAGGACGGGATGATGAGTAGTATGCATGAACCCTAACCATTGAACATCAAGGGGTGGCGGGATGAGGAAGTCACAAAGAGACGCCGCCAATCGCAGGGGAGAAGAGAGCCGGGTGCTCGCAGGGCGGGTTGATGCGGTGGATCTATGTTCGGCGGTGCCGCGGTGGGGCGGCCTCCTCCAATCTTCCATAGCCGGTCGCTGCAATTGGGGGGAGAAGAGGGCCGGGTCCTCGCAGGGCAGGATGTTGAGGTAGATACGAGCTCAGCCGGTGGGACGGCCTCCCTCGATCCGCCGTCGCTGATCGCTGTAATCGGGGCTGTAGTCATGGGGAGAAGAGAGAGCCGGTTAAATCGGGGGAGAAGATAAATGCGGGGTAGGCGGTGGCTCTTCGCGGGTGAAATAGAAGGGAGGAAAATTGGCTGTGTCTCTGACGGGTGGGGACACAGGGTCGATGCGGGAAAATTTAGAGAAGTGGAGGGTGGAGAGAGAAAGTTTTTTCGTTGGGGAGATGGTTTATTTTCAGAATTTCATTTCCACTTTAATTCGAAATAAATAGCAAATAATTATTAAAAAATGTAAATCTTACATAGTACACACTATGATGTGGTATTTTTCATGTTCTTTTTTTGGAAAACTGTAAATAAATATGTGGAAGGTTGTACACCAGGGCTCTTAACTACGAGTATGTGATTTGAAGAAAAAATACAAATGACTAAAGATTTCTTTTAACTCTTTTAATAAATAAAACCTTTTTTAATGTATAAAACTCCTTTTTGATCACGAGCTCTCACTGGCGGTGGCATGTGCAAATAGACAGGAGGTGGTTCGATCACTTTACCCAACACACTAATCAATTGACTTAAAATTGGACCTACTGTTCCTCTAAGTATCCACGATAGACATCTTTTTTGCCGGCCACTACCTACCATTTTTATTTTGAGATAGAACCAAGAAAATACAACGCCATATGCATCACCTCACGAATGCCTGTAATATCCTCTTTCTGCCACTGGCTATTTATATTAGATATTATAAAATAATTATCACTCGATAGCCTGTGAAGAAACAATGGTGCGCCCCACTATCAACATTGATGTGTGGGTCCTACCGTTCAATAAGTTGTGAAGCAGTTGCGGTGGGTCCCGTTGCTAGATGTTACATGACAAAAAAATTAGCATCACACATTCTTAATATTCGATGACTCTAATAGGTTCGTCATCAAAATTACCAAATCGTCATAGAAATTGGCAGACAGGTGGCACTCAACTGTGGAGGCGATTTTGTGACGTTAACTATCACCGATTAACAGAGATCAATGACTCCACCTATAAAACGTCACACATCAGGTATTTGTGTGACGTTGTCCACCACCATCACGAGGATTTTCGTCACAGTATCTCAATTTTCTTGTAGTGTGTAGACAAAGCATATCACATACGTCTTATTAGAAGCAATCGTCTATGTTATTATCGGTCTTCGCACACGTTTCTGATTACAGACTTGTTTGTCGCGGATCACACATCTTGTTATATTGAACCGTTTCCGTTCTCTTGTCTCAATGCAAACAATTCATCCGAGTGAACCACATGTCGTATATCGCACACACCTTGAATTGGCTGACCATTTATTTTGTGTTGCCTAATCACAAACAGTTCATCCGAGTGAACCGTATAATGTATATCACACACACCTTCTGAAGAAAATATGCCCTAGAGGCAATAATAAAGTTGTTATTTTATATTTCCTTATATCATGATAAATGTTTATTATTCATGCTAAAATTGTATTAACTGAAAACTTGATACATGTGTGGATACATAGACAAAACACAGTGGCCCTAGTAAGCCTCTACTAGACTAGCTCGTTAATCAAAGATGGTTAAGTTTCCTAGCCATAGACATGTGTTGCCATTTGATGAATGGGATCACATCATTAGGAGAATGATGTGATGGACAATACCCATCCGTTAGCTTAGCATAATAATGGTCATCAAGTTTTATTGCTATTGCTTTCTTCATGACACATACATATTCCTTTGACTGTGATATTATGCAACTCTCGGATACCGGAGGAATACCTTATGTGCTATCAAACGTCACAACGTAATTGCGTGATTATAAAGACGCTCTACAGGTATCTCCGAAGGTGTTTGTTGGGTTGGCATAGATCGAGATTAGGATTTGTCACTCTGAGTATCGGAGGGGTGGGCCTTCTTGGTAATGCACATCATAATAAGCCTTGCAAGCAATGTGACTAATGACTTAGTTGCGGGATGATGTATTACGGAATGAGTAAAGAGACTTGCCGGTAATGAGATTGAACTAGGTATGAATATACCGACGATCGAATATCGGGCAAGTAACATACCGATGACAAAGGGAATAATGTATGTTGTCATAACGATTTGACTGATAAAGATCTTCGTAGAATATATGGGAGCCAATATGAGCATCCAGGTTCCGCTATTGTTTATTGACCGGAGAGGTGTCTCGGTCATGTCTACATAGTTCTCGAACTCGTAGGGTCCACACACTTAATGTTCGATGACGATTTGTATCATATGAGTTATGTGATTTGGTGACCGAATGTTGTTCGGAGTCCCAGATGAGATCACGGACATGACGAGGAGTCTCTAAGTGGTCAATAGGGAAATATTAATATATAGGACGATAGTATTTGGACACCGGAAGTGTTCCGGGGGTACCAGGTACGTATCGGGTCACCAGAAGGGGTTCCGGGAAACTCTCGGCAAACCAGATGGGCCTAACTCGTGAACTGCGTGCCGTTGTCGGTGATGACTCTGTTCAGCACACCGAAATGGCAGACTAGTCCCTTGAAGAACTTGACGGTTGACTGTTGTCAGTGTCAAAACCGGCGGATCTCGGGTAGGGGGTCCCAAACTGTGTGTGTAAGGCGAATGGTAACAAGAGGCAGGGGACACGAAGTTTTACCCAGGTTCGAGCCCTCTTGATGGAGGTAATACCCTACATCCTGCTTGATTGTTTTTGATGATATGAGTATTACAAGAGTTGATCTACCACGAGACCAGAGAGGCTAAACCCTAGAAGCTAGCCTATGGTATGATTGTATGTTGTCCTACGGACTAAAACCCTACGGTTTATATAGACATCGGAGGGGGTTAGGGTTACACAAGGTCGGTTACAAAGGAGGAGAGATGCATATCCGTATTGCCTAGCTTGCCTTCCACGTCAAGTAGAGTCCCATCCGGACATGGGACGAGGTCTTCAATCTTGTATCTTCATAGTCCAACAGTCCGGCCAAAGGATATAGTCCGGCTGTCCAGAGACCCCCTAATCCAGGACTCCCTTAGTAGCCCCTGAACCAGGCTTCAATGACGATGAGTCCGGCGTGCAGTGTTGTCTTCGACATTGCAAGGCGGGTTCCTCCTCCGAATACATCATGGAAGAGTTTGAATACAAGGATAGTGTCCGACCCTGCAAAATAAGTTTCACACACCACCGTAGAGAGAGAATAATATTTCCACAAATCTAATCCGCTGACACGTTTCGATAGTATGACATCACTCCATGGCCCGGTTATTATTCGAACCGCTTTTCTCAACCAGCTTCGCACATATCGCGAGGTGGTTTTCTTGATACGTCTTGTCAAAGCAGAGATCGTGTTCCCCTTATCACGGGATTCTCATCAATACGGACGTGGGTAACCTAACTACGCCATCAATTACGGTGCCTGGGGAATAAGCGGTTTTTCCAGGCAAGTGGGGAGACTCATCGCCTCCTCCGCCCTTATAAAGGGACAAAGATCTACTTTTTTCACCCACGCCTTCTTCCTTCTCGCTTACCCATTCCCGCACACTCGAGCTCCAGTGCCCAAGCTCGCATTCCTCTTCTCAAACCACTCCAAGCATGTCTGGAGCAGGAGGCAAGTGGATGGTTTCCTCCGTCACGGAGGAAAACATCAAAAAGTTACGGGAGGCCGGATACCTACCTGCGAATATCGCGCACCGGCTGCCGAATGCGGGGCAGATCATCCCAACGCCCGAACCCCATGAGAGGGTAGTTTTCCTTACCCATTTCATCCGCGGACTGGGATTTCCTCTCCACCGTTTTGTCCGCGGGCTCATGTTCTACTACGGGCTGGATTTCCATGATCTGGCCCCCAACTTCATCCTCAACATCTCGGCGTTTATCGTCATGTGCGAGGCCTTCCTCCGCATCAGGCCCCACTTTGGCCTATGGCTGAAAACCTTCAATGTCAAACCGAAGGTGGTGGGGGGCCAGCAAGCAGAATGCGGAGGCGCCATGGTGGGCAAGATGCCTAATGTCACCTGGCTCGAGGGTACCTACGTGGATACCATAAAGGGGTGGCAATCGGGGTGGTTCTACATCACTGAGCCGCGCGACTCCAACTGGGTGGCGGCCCCCAAATTTCGATCTGGAATCCCCATGCGGCTCACCTCCTGGAAAAAGAAGGGCCTGTCCTGGGGTTCTTCGGTAGAGCTGACCGGACTCCAGATCTGCATCCAGAACATGACGAACAAGAAAATCAAGCTCGTCAACGTGGTCCAGGTTATGCTCTTCCGCCGGATCCTTTCGTGCCAACAACGGGCATTTGTTTTGTGGGAGTTCGACTCGGCCCAGCACCAGACGCCGCGAGAGCTCTACGACACGACGCACGAGGACGTCTGGAAGGTGCTGTTCAAGGGTGCTGAGATGCCCGCCTCCCTCACCGAGGACAACGGACTCAGCGCAAAGCGCCGCGACCATCCGGTAGGCTTTTACATCACTCAGGGTATTTATGTGCCCCGACTTAGTTATGTGCTGGACCTAAGGTTTTATGTCATTAACAGGACTGGATAAAGATAGTGGAGCAGCTTGATTGCCCAGCCCCCCTGCCCAAAGATCCGGCAAATGCTCTTCTGACGAAGATGCTGACCCCGCACCTTACGAGGTGCGAGAAAAGACGGCCAAGAAGAAGGCCGTGGGGACCCGAAAGGGTCTCCGGCGCAAGATGGTTCTGTCGGACTCATCATCCGATGAGTCCGACGCGCACTCCTCCCACGGAAACGAGGAGGAGGAGAAAAGTTCTTCCCCCCTACTCGGGGGAGACAAGAAAAGGAAGGCCGACCCATCCGGGGAGGCCGAAGGGTCCAAGAAGGGAAAGACCCTCCCTTCGGACTGTGCCACGACGGCCGCCGATAGCGGCGACGAGTGGCTACCCAGGGACAAGCCCCTGGCAAAATCGTAAGTACCCGGACACCATAGTACTTCGTGGTATGTTTTATTGTACTGCATTTGCTTACGCCGAACCTGTTTATGCAGTCCGGCCCGAGCTTGTCTCGACATACCCTCGTCGAGCGTCTCTTTGAGCACGTCGGATATTAACAGCGATTCTACTCCGATGGCTTCCACCCCTCGCCCTACGGACAACACCGAGGTGGTGTCTCAAAAGGCACCAACCCAAGGGGAGGTGGTCCTGGGGGCGCCTCACGGCGACCTCCCGGACCCTGGGTACCAAGGGAGCGAGGCTCCTACGGACTTCGAGTTCGGGCCCCAATCGGACATTGTGCTGGAACCTTCAATGGTTCCGGACTCCGGCAGGTAGTCCCCCATTAATGGGGGCCAACCATCCGTGCTGGTGTCCTCTATCCAACCGGAGGCACCGGACAACTTGCTGGAAGCGCTTCACAGCGCTTCCATCGATGAAGAACACCGCACTATCATGAGTGCGGTGGTTAAGAAGGTCCAGTCTGCCAAGAACGGACTGACCGAAGCTTGCGCCAGCCTCCTAACAGGCTTTGAGGTAAGAATTCAAAATATAAAAATATTACCGCATAGATAGTAGCCCCTGATGCTCTGTTCGGCGTTCGCGAAGAAAAGCCGAATAGAGTATCAAATGATAACTCAGGAGTCTAATTAGAGTATGTCTATGTCTATGTGTAGGCTTCCCTGCTGGCCGCTGCCGCACGTACTGCGGAGGTCTCTGCGCTGAAGCAGGCCCTGAAGCGGACCGAGGACGAGCTCGGCCTTACCAAGGGGCAGCTCGAAGAGAGCAAAGGTAAGATATACCCCAGTTTATATAGGTAAAAAGAACTTTAGCGTAAAGTAATAGGATCATCATGAATTTGTCAGGGGCCACGACCGAGGTGGAGACCTTGAGGAAGGCATTGTCCGCGGCCGAAGACAAAGCGGACAAAGAACATACTGAACGGGAGAAACAAGAAGCCCGAGTGGGCGAGGTGCAGCAAGAGCTCAAGGCTCTCGCCAAAAAGCACGAGTCCTTGGAGCTTGACTCCAAGACGCGGGAGTCCGACCTCACGCAGGCGCTTGAAAGCGTCCGGAGCGCCAAGGCCGAAGCCCACAAGGCCCTCCAGGAGATTGATGCGGCAAAGAACATAGCAGCGGGTAAGGCATTCAATATGCAAAGCAAGCATGTGAAGGAGACTTTCCTTTTTCTTACCCGAGTTTGGAGCTCTCCAGGAGCATTTGCAGATCTTCCCCGCAGTGTGCTGGATGCCGCAGAGTTTTACCAGGCTGAGGAGGGGAGCTCACCGGAGAAGTTGTTCTGGTCTCAATATACTGGGACCGAACACCCTGTGTCCTTGAGCGACCAGCTAAAGCAGTTGGTCGAACTTCACAAGGTGGCCGAACAGGCCATCAGGGGCCTTATAGTCCGGATGTGGCCTAGCGAGCCCCTGTCTGGTAGCTACTTCGGTCTGGTGAGGCGACTGGTGGAAGCCTGCCCACGGCTTGAAGTCATCAAGCGATCCGTGTGCATCGAAGGTGCACGCCGAGCTTTTGCCCAGGCGAAGGTGCACTGGGCAAAGCTGGACGCCGTGAAGCTTGTGAAGGAGGGGCCGCCGGAGGGCAAGGAGCATCGCCGCCCCAAGAATTACTATGAGAGTGTCCTGAATGGTTCCCGCTTAGTGGCAGATGAGTGTGCCAAGGATGTAATTTTTGAATGAACATGCCCATGTGATCTTGTAATATGAAACGAGTTCTTTTGCGCCATGCGACACTTTCTTAATTTAAAATATTACCTTCTGTGCGGCCGTTTAAAAAACCTGAGAGTTGGCCAGTCGTCGGCTTCTGCCCCCATGTAACTAGTACTGGGGTGTTCGGGGTAAATCTGAACACTCTTTACCCCAATTTTGGGTCCTTCAAGGGAGGTGCTCAGCGCAACGAACCAGGCAATCTGACTATAATGCTTTAACACTCTCACTTAGCCATAGAAGTCTATGATTTTAAATTTTAGGCGAAGCCCCTGGTATTCAGAAGGCCAAATTTGGGGCGCTATACACGCCTAAGACGGACAAGGCCGACTCTTTGCCCGAAGCGGAAAAAGTCTTTAAGGACTTGAGACCTCTCGAACAACGACCAGTCTCTCGCCTTATCATGACAGTCAGTTTTTGGATTTCTCTACTGAGGTGCTCGTCCGAAAGAACCGGGACACAATCGCAGTAGTTCTCACACCGCTACCTTAGCCGATATAGCGGAACGTAAGGTACCAAAGCATGGGACCCGGGTAACCCAACATTTGACCCAAGACATGATTCGGAGCTAATGCATATAATGCTATAAGTTCAGGGTGCCGCACTGTCGAAAGTGTTCGGACTTCTTGAGCTGTACTACGGGGTAAACGAGAGCCCCTGGCGTACTGACCGTACCGAACGGGAAGGTGTGGAATGTCGTAAATGGACATATAAGAGAAAGAGAAAAACTTAAATAATGTAATGACAGATTAATAATATGCATTTATTTGAATAATACGTCGAAGTGTATTGGTACAAGTATGCAATAAGCATGAAGTAGGACAATTCGAAATGCCCTATCCCAAGGCAAGCTACACATAAATAGTAAAAAAGTGGGTATATCAAGTAGTACTAGAGACCACCTGGTGGTTCCCGTGTTCCTCTTAGCTTCTTGCAGCCTTGGTTGTTGCTTCCGGAATGTGTCCGACAATCGGACTGCCGCAAAGGGCTTCCGAAGAGTTAGGCCCTGAAAGAGAAAAAGAATGTCATAGGTATACCGCCCCTAGTGTGGTTAAGCCACAATGCAGGGCGTGTCCTGATTGTGCCCCTGCCTATGTCCATGGTATTTTCAACGTGTAGTTATGTACGCATGGCACGAATTTCATCGTTGCACTGGGACTGGGACGGGGGCGGATTTCTAGGCGAGCACTGATCGCGCCAGGCGATCCTGTTGCAGATTGTTCCAGACTCGCTTGAAGGTGTCCTGGGACTGTAACACCAAATGAGTGGTCTTCCTCAACATGCTGCTTTGTGCCTCTGCTGCAAGGGCCGCAGTGTGCTCTTCAGTACGGAGTGAGCGTTCTGTGTTTCTGTTTACTGTTATGACCCCGCGAGGTCCTGGCATCTTGAGCTTGAGGTATGCGTAATGCGGCACTGCATTGAATTTTGCAAATGTTGTCCATCCGAGCAGTGCGTGATAGCCACTGCGAAACGGGACGATGGCGAAGATTAACCCTTCGCTTCGGAAGTTGTCCGATGATCCGAAGACCACTTCCAGTGTGATTGAGCCTGTGCAATGGGCCTCTACACGTGGGATGACGCCTTTAAATGTGGTTTTGCTGGGTTTGATCCTTGAGAGGTCGATACCCATTTTTCGCACTATATCTTGATAAAGCAAGTTCAGACTACTGCTGCCATCCATAAGGACTCGAGTGAGGTGAAATCCATCAATTATGGGGTCTAGGACCAATGCGGCGGATCTGCCATGACGGATGCAAGTGGGGTGGTCCCTGTGATCGAAGGTGATCGGACAAGCAGACTATGGGTTGAACTTCGGGGCGACGGGCTCCATCGCATAGACGTCCCTTAGTGCACGCTTCAGTTCCCTCTTGGGAATGTGGGTTGCGTATATCATGTTCACTATCTTCACTTGTGGGGAGAACCCCTTCTGTTCTCCTGGGTTCGGTGGCCGGGGCTCGTCCTCGTCATCGCTATGCAGCCCCTTGTCCTTGTTTTCGGCATTTAACTTGCCAGCCTGCTTGAACACCCATCATTCTCTGTTGGTGTGATTGGCTGGCTTGTCAGGGATGCCGTGGATTTGACATGAGCGATCCAGTATGCGATCCTGACTGGACGGAGCCGGAGTATTTCTTTTGAATGGCCTTTTCCGCTGACCGGATCTAGAGCCTTTGAATCCGGCATTGACTGCCATATCTTCGGTGTTATCGCCGTTATTGCGGCGCTTTGGTCTATTACGACGCTGCCTACCGTTAACGTATTTGGTATCCGAGGTATCCGGATTCCTTGATGTGTTGTTGCTGCGAGCCAGCCAGTTGTCCTCGCCCGCGCAAAAGCGGGTCTTGAGTGTTGTGAGGGCTGCCATAGATTTCAGCTTCTCCTGGCCGAGGTGGCGGGTGAGCCACTCGTCGCAGATGTTATGCTTGAATGCCGCTAGGGCTTCTGCATCCGGACAGTCTACAATTTGATTTTTCTTAGTCAGGAAATGTGTCCAGAATTGTCTGCCTAATTCCCCTGGCTGCTGGGTTATGTGGCTCAAGTCACCAGCATCCGGTGGCCGCACATAAGTGCCCTGGAAGTTGTCAAGAAATGCATCTTCCAAATCCTCCCAACTGCCGACGGAATCTACTGGCAAGCTATTCAGCCAATGCCGAGCTGGTCCTTTGAGTTTTAGTGGGAGGTACTTGATGGCATGTAGATCGTCACCGCGAGCCATGTGGATGTGAAGGAGGAAATCCTCAATCCATACCACGGGATCTGGTGTGCTGTCGTATGATTCGATATTTACGGGTTTGAAACCCTCCGGGAATTCATGATTCATAACTTCATCAGTGAAGCATAGGGGGTGTGCGGCGCCTCTGTGCCGGGCTATATCCCGACGTAGTTCGTATGAGTCTTGTCTGCTGTATTCGGCCCGGCCATATTTACTCTTAGTGTATCTGACGCGACGATCATCGTCCCGTGTGGGCGCACGTGTTCGTGTCCCGTATATTGACCTTGCGATTTTTGCCTTGCTGTCCAAGATGTCTCGCAGGTCCTCTGTGTTGCCCCAGGCCTTAGTATCTTTGACTGAGTGGCGACGGGGTGCGGGCTGAACTTTGGGCTGAAACGCCTCTCTGGCTTGGCCGCGTAGTGGCCGGTCAGCCGCATTGTACACTGATGAATGAGGTTTGAATGCTTCCTCCTCGAGGTGAGGTAGCAACCTGCGTTTTGGGTAACTCTTGGACGGGCGCTCGAGTTCATGCTCCTTGGCCGCAAGGACTTCGGTCGATTTGTCTGCTAGCAAGTCTTGATCAGCTTGAAGCTATTGCTATTTCTTCTTTAGGCTATTTGCCGTGGCCATAAGCCGGCTCTTGAAGCGCTCTTGCTTGACGGGGTCCTCAGGCATGATAAATTCGTCGTCGCTGAGGCTCGCCTCGTCTTCGGAGAGAGGCATGTGATTGTCCTCCTCTGGTTCTCCATCTGCTGCCTGCTCTGGAGGGCTAGCTTGCTTGTCCTCCAGCTCTTCGCCGTGTTGGATGGGATTGTTGTTGTCTTCGGCGCTATCCTGAGTGTTATTATCTCCTGTGCCGGTATCGCTGCTCTTACTGTGGCGGGACTTAGAGCGGCGCCGCTGACGTCGGCGCTTGGGTTGCTTCTTGGAGGGGTCATCCTACGCTTTCTCCTCGCCATTGGCTTCTTTGGGGGTGTCCACCATATATATATATATATCATATGATGAGGTGGCGGTCCAGTGCCCCGAGGGCGGTGGATCATGTTCGTCTCCGGCTTCGTCGTCCATACCGTCGAAGTCTTCGGAGCCGAAGTCGAGCATGTCGGTTAAGTCATCGACAGTGGCTACTAAGTGGGTGGTGGGTGGGTAGCGAATTTCTTCGTCGTCCGCATCCCATTCTAGCCGGACATAGTTCGGCCAAGGTTCTCCTGACAGGGAGAGAGACCTTAATGAATTTAGCACATCTCCAAAAGGTGAGTGCTGAAAGATATCCGTGGAGGTGAACTCCATGATCGGCGCCCAGTCGGACTCGACGGGCACGGATACGAGCGGCTCGGAGTCCATGGCCGAAGATGAATCCAGTGGTTCGGCAACACGGCTCTCGTAAGGGGTGAAGTCAGTATCCGGCTCCATCGCCGCTGAGAGTGCAGCCTCCATGGTGGGGTCCATACCTCTGCTCTCGGATGGCGCGACTTGCTCCAGATTAAAATCCGGAGTAGCTGTGGATGCAATCTCCCGAACACTGTCCGACGGTAGAGTTACGTCTTGCTCGTCGTGACTGTGCAGCGCGTCCGGCATGGGCTCGAATCCATTGAAGATCAAGTCTCCACGGATATCGGCCTTGTAGTTCAAGTTTCCAAATCTGACCTGATGGCCAGGGGCGTAGCTCTCAATCTGCTCCAGATGGCCAAGCGAATTGGCCCGTAGTGCAAAGACGCCGAATATGAAGATCTGTCTAGGGAGGAAAGGCTCACCCTGGACCGCATCGCTGGCGATGATCGAAGGAGCCATCGAGCCTTATGGTGACGACACAGTGGAACTCTCAATGAAAGCACCAATGTCGGTGTCAAAACTGGCGGATCTCGGGTAGGGGGTCCCGAACTGTGTGTCTAAGGCGGATGGTAACAGGAGGCAGGGGACACGAAGTTTTACCCAGGTTCGGGCCCTCTTGATGTAGGTAATACCCTACGTCCTGCTTGATTGTACTTGATGATATGGGTATTACAAGAGTTGATCTACCATGAGATCGGAGAGGCTAAACCCCAGAAGATAGCCTATGGTATGATTGTATGTTGCCCTACAGACTAAAACCCTCCGGTTTATATAGACACCGGAGGGGGCTAGGGTTACACAAGGTCGGTTACAAAGGAGGAGATATGCATATCCAAATTGCCTAGCTTGCCTTCCACGTCAAGTAGAGTCCCATCTGGACACGGGACGAAGTCTTCAATCTTGTATCTTCATAGTCCAACAGTCCGGCCAAAGGATATAGTCTGGCTGTCCGGAGACCCCCTAATCCAGGACTCCCTCAACTGTGCTGTTACCTTTCTCACTGGATCCACTTCAGGCCACTTTCTGAACTCGTCAATCGCGACGTACAAGTACTCAAAGCCCAGTATGTCGAGCCCTAGACCAAAAATGGCCAGGAAAGAGGGATTGTCCGAAGAGCTTGGGCGGGTTGAGCTTCTTTGAATGGAACTGGCACGCTTCACACTTGGTTACTAGCGCAGTTGCATCCTGGAGGGCGGTGGGCCAGAAGAAACCTTGCCGGAACGCTTTGCCGGCAAGAGCCCTTGGCCCTATGTGGGATCCACACGTTCCTCCATGTATCTCTGCCAATAGCCTTAGTCTGTCCTCTCGAGGAATGCACTTCAATTTCACACCGTTCGGTCTTCTCCTATAGAGGGCATCATCCAGGAACTGGTACATACTGGACCGACGGGCTACTTTCTCTGCTTCTTCCTGCTCTTCGGGGAGCTCTCCTGTTTGGAGGAAACGGACGGTGGGCTGCGCCCAGGCCAGAGCCTGGGGCTCGACGGCAAGGAATAAAGGCTCATCTTAGGCCGTAAGAGCAGCTGCTTCTATGGCCAGGGCATGAGGCCCTGCCCAGGGTTGCTGCCCTCTGGCAAGCCTGGGACTCCCGACAACATCCTTGTCGGTGGCTCCTGGGAGCTCAGCAGGAAAGTACTTGCCAGGGCCCGCCTTTCTTCATTCGTTCTGTCCTGCTGATGGTTCAACGGATGGGTGAGTTAGCTGAAGCACAAAGGTACCTGGTTCCACATGCAACTTGAGGGTAGCACACTTTGACAGGTCGTCCGCAATGTCGTTCTCTGCTCGAGGAACATGCTCTGCTAGCAATCCGTCGAAGCACTCTTCCAACTTCCTCACTTCATCCACATAGGCCTCCATCAACGGGCTATGGTAGTCCTTGTTTACTTGCTTGACAACGAGTTTCGAATCACCTCTGATGATGAGCTTTCTGATTCCAAGGTCTGCCGTGATCGTGAGACCGGCCAACAACCCCTCGTACTCTGTCGTGTTGTTCGTCGACTTTTCCCGGGCGAAGTGCATCTAGATTACGTACTTGAGGTGCTCTCCGGTGGGCGCGACGAGCAATACACCGGCACCAGCTCCTTGGAGTGAGAAAGCTCCATCAAAGTACATAATCCACTCACTCCTCGTCTCCTTGCCGGGAAGGGTGGTCTCTTGAATCTCCTCATCGGGCGTTGCGGTCCATTCTGCTATGAACTCTACCAGGGCTCGACTCTTGATTGTTGAAGTACTTCCAAACTTGAGGCCAAAGCTCGACTGCTCCAACGCCCACTCCATAATCCTCCCACTCGCATCTGGGTTGTGCAAGATTCGTTGCAATGGGAGGCGCGTGACGACGGTGATCTCATGTGCTTGGAAATAGTGGCGCAGTTTTCTCGAGGCCATGAGGAGGCTGAAAAGTTGCTTCTGAATACTAGAATATCTTGACCCAGCCCACTGCAAGAGGGAACTGACGAAATAGACTGGGTGCTGCACTATCTTCTTCTTCTGTCCTACTTTGCTCATTTGCTCAGACTCCGCCTTGCCGGGATCGGGTCTCGCTGGGGGTTCTGTCTTGCCGGCATCAGACCCTGCCGGGGATGACCCCAGCCCACCACCCGATGGCTCCACTGCTAATGCCGCCTCTTCCTCAAGTTCCCTATGCGCCACCAGCGCGGTACTGACCACTTGACTCGTTGCTGCCAAGTATAGCAGCAACGGCTCTTGTGGCTTGGGCGCGACTAGTATCGGGGTGGAGGAGAGATACCTCTTCTAATCTTGTAGTGTGGCCTCTGCCTCTGGAGTCCACTTTACTGGACCCGCCTTTTTCAAAACTTTGAAAAAGGGGAGGACGCGCTCAGCAGATTTGGAGATGAATCTACTCAGGGCGGCAACGCAGCCGGCGAGCCTACGGACGTCTTTGACCCGCTTTGGTGCCTCAATCTGCTCGATCGCCTTGATTTTGTCGGGATTTGCTTCAATTCCATGCTGAGACACAAAGAACCCAAGAACTTTGCTGGATGGGACACCGAACACGCACTTCTCTGGGTTGAGCTTGAGGTTGATCTTACGCAGATTTGCAAATGTTTCTTCTAGGTCTTGTACAAGCGTGGCCCTGTCCTTGGTTTTTTCCACTATATCATCCACATAGGCTTCCATATTTCTATGTAGTTGGGGCTCAAAACCAATTTGGACCGCTTGGGAAAACGTCGAACCGGCGCTCTTCAACCCGAAAGGCATCCGTACAAAACAGTACGTACCACATGGGGTGATGAACGCGGTCTTCTCTTCGTCTTCTTTCATCATGAAGATCTGGTCGAGGAATGACAGCAGGTCACACCTGGCAGTGGAGTCTACAATCTGGCAGATGCGTGGCAAAGGGAAAGGATCCTTTGGACAAGCTTTATTGATATCTGTGTGATCAATACACAGCCTCCACTTCCCATTTACCTTACGCACCACCACTGGATTGGCCAACCAGGTGAGGTGGAGTACTCCTCTAACTAGGCCTGCCGCCTCCAACTTCCTGATTTCTTCTATGATGAACTCTTGTCGCTCCAAAGCTTGCTTCCTGACCTTTTGCTTGACGGGCCGCGTATGAGAACATACAGAAAGATGGTGCTTAATCACCTCCCAGGGAACACCGGGGATGTCAGATGCTTGCCATGCAAACACATCGACATTCGCCCGCAGGAAGGCGATGAGCGCGATTTCCTATTTGCTGTCGAGGGCGGAGCTTATGGTGAAAGCCCTTCCCATGCCGTCCTCCTTGACGAGCACCTTCTTGGTTTCTAGTGGTGTAGCTTTGGACTTCTTGCTCTTGCCGGAGAAGCTCTCTGGCACGTCCTCAACGGGAGCATAGCACTCCGAATAGGTGTGCTTGCTGGAGTGGGTGCAAGAGGTCTCGCTGGAAGAGGTCTTGCCGGGAGGGGTCTTGCTGGCCTTCTTCTTCCCTGGGGCTTCAGCGGTAGGGGCAAGTGTCTTCACGACAGTTGCTGCAACTGCCTCTCGGTAAAGTTGATCGGCGCAGATGAGCGCATCTTTCTTGTCGGAGGGGACGGTGATGATGGTCGGCGGGCCTGGCATATTTAACGTGTTGTAGGCGTACTGGGACGCCGCCATGAACTTGGCCAGCGCTGGGCGGCCAAGGATCCCATTGTATGGCAAGTGGATCTCGGCGACATCGAAGACGATCTTCTCCTTCCTATAGTTCAGCTCGCCTCCAAACGTACTAGGCAGCGTGATTTTACCTTTAGGCTGGCTCCTTCCCGAGTTGACCCCTTGAAACGTGCCCGTCTCTTCGAGGTCTCCATCAGGAATCTGCAGCTTCTTGATCACAGCGGGTGAGATCAAGTTCAGATCGGCCCCACCGTCAACCAGCACATTCGTCACCTTAAGGTTGCGTATTGTTGGCGAGACCAACAATAGCAAACACCGGGCCGCAATTGTGTGATCAGGGTGATCCTCGGTGTCAAAAACAACGGCGTGCGGGACCACTTCAGGGGCTTCTGGGCATCGAACGACGGCTCTGCCGCAGTGACCTCATGCTCCCACTACTTCAGCTGGCAGTGTGAGGTGTGCAGCGAGGCGCCATCGTTGACGCACATGGCCTCTATAGCCTTCTGGAACTCATGCTCACCGGACTCGTCGTCCTCGTCGTGATCATCATCCTCCTCTTTCTTGTCGCGGCCCCGAGCAGGCCTCTCTTGTTGGTTATCTTTGCCGCGGCGACCCCCTTGGCCGCCATGCTTCTTGCCAGATCCCTCAGCACCATCCTGACCTTTCTCCTTGTCTCGCCTTTCATATTCAGCCTTCTTATTTTCAACAAGCAGCTCAACTTGTCGGCAGTTCTGGAGGTCATGGCCCTTGGTGCGGTAGATCTTGCAGTGCTGCTTCTCGGAGCCTCCTGCCTTGTCGGCAGCCGCCAGGGACAAGCAGGCGGCACACCCGGCAACCTCCTTGCCGGGGTCGTCGGCCTTGGCCTTTTTGGTGGCGCCGAGCTCGCTGGATCCCTCAATGGCAAGCACAGTCTTGCCCTTGCGCTTCGTGTTGCGGTGCCGACCCTTCTTTGTCGGGACGGCGGTGTCTTCGTCTGTGGAGTCGGTTTCCGCACCGATGTCCTCGCCGGGGTACTTCTTCCCGTCTTCAACCCGAGCACATCTATCGGCCAGAACATAAAGTTCGTTCACATCCTTGACCTTGTTCATCGCCAACTCCTCGCGCATCTTGCGGTTGCGCACATTCTGATGGAATGCGCTGATAACTGCGGCCGGATGAACATCTGGGATGTTGTACTACACTCAGCTGAACCTTTGTATGTAGTTGCGCAGGTTTTCTCCTTCTTTTTGGGGGATGATGTGCAAATCGCTTGCTTGGACATGAGCTTGGTGGCCTCCAGTGAAGGCACCAACAAACTCATGACACACATCCGACCAAGAAGAAATGGAATCCACTAGCAAGTGCATCAACCGCGACATGACGTTGGGTTTGAGTGCCAACGGGAAGTAATTGGCAAGCACCTTATCATCGTGGGCTCCAGCAGCTTGCATCGCGATGGTGTAGATGCCGAGGAACTCTGACGAGTGGGTCTTGCCGTTGTACTTCTCGCCAACATCAGGCTTGAACGTGCGGTGGGAGGGCCACTGGAACTGCCGCAACTCTTAGGTAAAGGCTGGACAACCCACCTCGTAAGGCAGGTCGCCGGGCCCCCCAACGCCGGGTGGTCCATAGTAGGCCCCGCATGCCGATCTGACTAATGGCGCGTCTCCCGTAGTCATTCGATGGTAGTTCAAGCGTCCTCCTGGGCTCGTTCTCGAAGGACTTGACGTTGGTCGCGACGGGTTCGTGGGTCGGACGACTCGGTAGAAACGTTGTCACCGACGTTGGGTTAACGGGCCGGTGGCTATTGTTTCGGTCACGGCGGGAGAGAGTGCACGTGGTCGCAGTGTCTCTGCCCCCCCACTACCAGCGTGCACCGGCTCATTAGGACACCGGTGCGAGGGTCCGGTTGGGAGCGGCTCGTCTTTGTTGGCGAAGCTGACAAGGCTTCGGATGGTGGCTCTCCACTCGTCGAGCTTCTCCAGAGCGGGGGGGGGGGGGAGTCATGGAGTAGCTGGACACGCGCCAGCGCTTCTCCTGGCGTAGGCGGCGGCGAGATCTGCGTAGACCGTGATGCGCTCCAACTTCTAACCGGGTTAGAAGGGGCTCTGTCACGGTCTCGCGTCATGCGCCGCCTGCACCGGCGTCTGAGTGCGCACGCCGGCCTAGTTCGTCCTGCGAGTGGTGCATAGGGCTCTTTCTGCAGCGGTGCCTGGGGGCTCCGGCGTCGTGGTGTTGCTCATCGCGTGCGGCCTAGGAAGGGCACGGCGCGGGCGCCAGCTGGGGTGCCGTAGAGGTTGCTGCGCCGCCCATGGGTAGCACGACCCCGCCCCCCGACCCAGCGGCGCGTGGCTCGTCGTCTCAGATTTGGATGACGCCACTCGCCTGGCTCCGATTGCCGGGATGTCGTGGATGCTCGCGGGGCATGTCCCCGGCCCCATCCATGGGCACTCGACCGTCTGCTCGCGTTGGTGCGGACGGGCGGGCCCTGGACGAGCCGATCAGTGTGATCCCCTTTCTCTTGGGGGCCATGGTGATGATGAAGTCAGTGTGCCAACCTTCAAACCGGATTTTCATAGCTTGCGCCCCCTACCTGGCGCGCCAAAGATTTCGGGGGAAACAACACCTACGGGATCACGAGGAATCCCTTTTTGCTACGATTGGCGGGCGCGTGGCTATGGAAAGAGCGGGATTGAGAGATTAACGCGCGGGGGGGGGGGGGATTATCCAGGTTCGGGCCACAAGTGATGCGTAATACCCTACTCCTGCTGGTTTATGTTTATCTGGTGTTCTTGGACTAGCTACAAGGCGTGCAGGGTCCAAAAGATCCGAATCCTCTCTCAGTACGTCGCGGGCCTCCTTTTATAGTCAAAGGGGCTGCCAAAGTGGCACACAGGAGGTGGAAAGCTATAAAGTAGTCCAGTCTATCTCTTGGCACCATAGGACAAAAACATTTAATGCGTTCCCAACGTGCCCTCCTTGCTTTATCAGGGAGGTAAGGAACCTCATCCCAGCTGTCGCCGCCTCGCTTGGCTTCGACGCGCGTCTGAACTGGCGAGGCGTGTAGCGCCACGCTGGCTGGTTGCTGAGTTGGTGCGGTGGCAGAGTCTTCATGAAGATATACATGCCACTACGCAGGTCCTTGCCGAGTCGGCCTAGAGGCCGCACGTCGCCACGCAGGCGCCTGCCTAGCTGGTGGGCTGACAGCTGCATGGGAACGACGGTGGAGTCTTGGCAGATGTGGGCCTGGCTGCGGCCCCGCGGATGTTTTCCGCAAGAGTCTTGCCGGGGCCCCGGCAAAGGGTCTTGCCGCGGCATCGTGGTTGTCCCTGACAAGGGTCTTACCGGGGGTCGCGCGGGTATCCTTGGCAAGGATCTTGCCGAGGATCGTCATCTTCTGGTCATCATCTAGTCTTGTGTGCTTCTGATCTCCACAAAGATTTGCATGCCACCATGGAGGTGCCTCCTGAGCCTTGGTTCCAAAGTGGTTGATGGTGTTCGAACTCTTGGGCTCAAGGGGGGTGGCTCTGCTGGTGTGGGGCAAGTTGCCCTGGCAAGGTTCTTGCCGGGGCTGCGGAGGCTGCCCCGGCAAGGGCCTTGCCGGGGGAGTCCACATCGCCCCTCTGCTCTCCATGTTTTTGGCTTGGCGTTGTTCTGGTGGTCTTGTGGCTTCGCTTCCTTCCTCTGCCCCGCTAGGTGTGGCTGCAGGTGCGGCTCCCACTGCCCGCGCACAAGTAAAGGGGTACAAAATAGGACCCCTCCTTTTGTGCACCGACAAACAAGAACACTATTTTCAAGAAAAAAGGGCAAGGGAAAGAAAGGTAACTTCAAGAAGAATGGGAAGCAAGTTTCCACTCCTGTGAAGAATCCCAAAGCTAGACCTAAGCCTGAAATTAAGTGCTTCTACATCAAAGGGAATGGTCACTGGAAGTGATACTACCCCAAATACTTGGCGGATAAGAAGGATGGTGATGACTCACAAGTATACGGGATCTATCCTAGTCCTTTCGATAAGTAAGAGTGGCGAACCCAACGAGGAGAAGAAGGAAATGACAAGCGGTTTTCAGTAAGGTATTCTCTGCAAGCACTGAAATTATCGGTGACAGATAGTTTTGTGGTAAGGTAATTTGTAACGGGTAACAAGTAACAAAAGTACACAAGGTGAAGCAAGGTGGCCCATTCCTTTTTGGCAAAGGACAAGCATGGAAAAACTCTTATATAAAGGAAAGCGCTCCCGAGGACACATGGGAATTATCGTTAGGCTAGTTTTCATCATGCTCATATGATTCGCGTTCGTTACTTTGATAATTTGATATGTGGGTGGACCGGTGCTTGGGTACTACTCTTCCTTGGACAAGCATCCCGCTTATGATTAACCCCTCTTGCAAGCATCCGCAACTAAAAAAGAAGTATTAAGGTAAACCTAACCATAGCATGAAACATATGGATTCAAACCAACCCCTTACGAAGCAACACATAAACTAGGGTTTAAGCTTCTATCACTCTAGCAACCCATCATCTACTTATTACTTCCCAATGCCTTCCCCTAGTCCCAAATAATGGTGAAGTGTCATGTAGTCGACGTTCACATCACCCCACTAGAGGAGAGACAACATACATATCATCAAAATACCAAACGAATACCAAATTCACATGATTACTTATAGCAAGACTTCTCCCATGTCCTCAGGAACAAACGTAACTACTCACAAATTATATTCATGTTCATAATCAGAGGGTTATTAATGTGCATAAAGGATCTGAACATATGATCTTCTACCAAATAAACCAACAAGCATCAATTACAAGGAGTAATCAACACTACTAGCAACCCACAGGTACCAATCTGAGGTTTTTGAGACAAAGATTGGATACAAGAGATGAACTAGGGTTGGAGATGGGATGGTGCTGGTGAAGATGTTGATGGAGATTGACCTCCTCCCGATGAGAGGATCGATGGTGATGAGTTCCCCCTCCCAGAGGGATGTTTCCCCGGCAGAACAGCTCCACCGGAGCCCTAGATTGGTTCTGCCATGGTTCCGCCTCGAGACGGCGGCGCTCCGTCCCGAAAGCTTCCTTCTTATTTTTTCCAGGGCGAAAGACCTCATATAGCAAAGGATGGGCACTGGAGGCCTGCCAGGGGCCCACGAGAGAGGGGGCGCGCCTAGGGGGTAGGGCGCGCCCCCATCGTCGTGGATGGTGGGTGGCCCCCCTCTGGTGCTTTCTTCGCCCAATATTTTTTTATATATTCTAAAACTGACTTCCATGGAGTTTCAGGACTTTTGGAGTTGTGCAGAATAGGTCTCCAATATTTGCTCCTTTTCCAGCCCAGAATTCCAGCTGCCGGCATTCTCCCTCTTCGTGCAAACCTTGTAAAATAAGAGAGAATAGGCATTAGTATTGTGACATAATGTGTAATAACAGCCCATAATGCAATAAATATCGATATAAAAGCATGATGCAAAATGGACGTATCAACTCCCCAAGCTTAGACCTCGCTTGTCCTCAAGCAGGAGCCGAAAACGAAAAATATGTCCACATGTTGAGAGATAGAGGTGTCGATAAAATAAAATACGGACATGAGGGCATCATGATCATTCTTAGAACAACAACATATATATATATATTGGCATATGATATCTTATGCTAAAGTAACAATCTTATTCACAATGTAAAGTATGAATCAGAAACTTCATTGAAAACTAACAAACTATAATCTCAGTCATTGAAGCAATTGCAATTTATCATAACATCGAAAAGAGTCAATATAAGAGCTTTTCAGCAAGTCCACATACTCAACTATCATTTAGTCTTTCACAATTGCTAACACTCACACAATACTTATGGGTATGAAGCTTTAATCGGACACAAAGAAAGATAGGGGCTTATAGTTTTGCCTCCCAACCTTTTACCTCAAGGGTAATGTCAACAATAATAGTTTATGAAAACCCACATCCAATTAGCTGTATATATTAGGATCTTTCTAACACACAGTGCTTGCCAAAGGATAAAATGTAAAAAGGAAAGGTGAAGATCACCATGACTCTTTTATAAACTATAGGACAAAAATAAAAGATAGGCCCTTCGTAGAGGGAAGCAGAGGTTGTCATGTGTTTTTATGGTTGGATGCACGAAATATTAATTCAAAAGAACGTCACTTTATATTGCCACTTGTGATATGGACCTTTATTATGCAGTCCGTCGCTTTTATTTCGTCCACATCACAATATCGTATAACGCTTATTTCTCCACACTAATAGATCATACATATTTAGAGAGCAATTTTTATTGCTTGCAACAATGACAACTTACTTGATGGATCTTACTCAATCCAAAGGTAGATATGGTGGACTCTCATGGCAAAACTGGGTTTAAGGATATTCGGAAGCACAAGTAGTATCTCTACTTGGTGCAAAGAATTTGGCTAGCATGAGGGGGAAAGGCAAGCTCAACATGTTGGATGATCCATGACAATATAATTTATTTCGGATATAAGAAAACATAACCCATTACGTTGTCTTCCTTGTCCAACATCAACCTTTTAGCATGTCATATTTTAATGAGTGCTCACAATCATCAAAGATGTCCAAGATAGTATATTTATATGTGAAAAACCTCTCTTTCTTTATTACTTCCTATTAATTGCAACGATGACTAAAACTATGTTTGTCAACTCTCAACAACTTTTATTCATCATACTCTTTATATGTGAAGTCATTAATTTCCATAAGATCAATATGATCTTTTTATTTCTTTTTATTCTTCCTCTTTTTTTATTCCCTCAAGATCATAGCAAGATAACCAAGCCCTCGACTCAAAACTAATCTTTATTATATATAGCTCAAGGACTCGATTACATTAAGGGGTCATAAAGCAAAACTCAAAACTAAATCATACTAAAAATTTATTATACTATTTCAAGATATTACCAAAAGGATTGAACTAAGAAAAACGGAAAAGATAAAAGTGTGATGGTGATACGATACCGGGGCACTCCCCCAAGCTTGGCAGTTGCCAAGGGGAGTGCCCATACCCATGTATTTATGTCTCTTTCCTCGAAGGTGGTGATGAAGGGATTATTGATGACATAGGCTTGTCATCCAACATCGAACGTAGGAGGTGTCGGTGTCAAAGCTGGCGGATCTCGGGTAGGGGGTCCCGAACTGTGCTTCTAATGTTTATGGTAGCAGGACACATGGGACACAATGTTTACCCAGGTTCGGGCCCTCTCTATGGAGGTAATACCCTACTTCCTACTTGATTGATCTTGATGAATATGAATATTACAAGAGTTGATCTACCTTGAGATCGTAAGGTCTAAAACCCTAGAAGTCTAGCCTATATGATTATGATTGTCCCCATGGACTAAACCCTCAGGTTTATGTAGACACCGGAGGGGACTAGGGTTATACAAAGTCGGTTACAGAGAAAGGACTCTTCATATCCGAATATCAAACTTTCCATCCACACCAAGGAGAGTCCCATCCAGACACGGGTGAGAGTCTTCTCTCTTGTATCTTCATGGCCCAACAGTCCGGCCCATGTCCAACAGGTCGGACGCCCAAGGACCCCTTAGTCCAGGACTCCCTCAGTAGCCCCTGAACCAGGCTTCAATAATGAGGTGTCCGGCACGCAGATTGTCTTCGGCATTGCAAGGCAGGTTCCTCCTCCGAATACTCCAACACAGTCTTCGAACACAGAGAACGTGTCCGGTTCTGCAAAATAGGTACCACACACCACTGCAGAGAGTATAATATTTCACGAGTCCAATCTGCTGACAACTTTTTGTAACATGATATCACGTCCCTGCCCGGTTATCGTTTCGAACCGTTTTTCGGTCCGCCGCTCCATATTTTGAGATGCATTTTTATTGGCACGTCTCGTCAAAGCAGAGATTGTGTCCCCTTATTGCGGGATTCTCATCAATACGGGTATGGGTAATCCAACCGTGCTGCCTGCATGGCCCCTAGGGAATAGGCAAGTTTTATGGCGAGTGGGGAGACGCTTAATATTCACTACCTTTATACGGAGATAAGGATTCATCTCTTCCACCCACGCCTTCTCTCATTCCGCCTACCCACTCTCGAGCTCCAGCGCACAAGTTCTCATCTTTCCTCCCCCAAGAAAGCACTCCAACCATGTCCAGAGCGCAGGGCAAGTGGATGGCCTCCACCGTCAAGGAGAATGACATCACCCAACTTTGGGTGGCCGGATATTTGGCCAAGGAGGTCGCCCATCGGCTTCCGACCGAGGGACAGATCGTCCCTACCCCAGAGCCCCATGAGAGGGTAGTTTTCATCCCCCCACTTTGTCCGCGGGCTAGGATTTCCACTGCAACCCTTTGTCCGTGGACTCATGTTCTACTATGGGCTAGATTTCCATGATCTCCCAAAATTCCATCCTCACTATCTCGGCGTTCATCGTCGTGTGTGAGGCCTTCCTCCGCACCCCCCCCACTTGGGACTATGGCTGAAGACCTTCAATGTGAAGCCGAAGGTGATGGGCGGCGAACACGCTGAGTGCGGAGGCACCATGGTGAGCAAAATGTCCAACGTCCCGTGGCCCAAAGGCACCTTCGTGGAGACCGTCAAGGGGTGGAAGAAGTTGTGGTTCTACATCACAGAGCCCCTCGACACTACCTGGGACGCGGCTCCCAAATTCAAATCCGGGGCCCCGATGCGGATTACCTCCTAGCATGAGAAGGGCTTGGATTGGTCTTCGTCGGACGAGTTGACAACGCTCCAGACGCGCATCAGGAGCATGATGGAAAAGAACGTCAAGCTTGTTGATGTGAGTCAGGTGATGCTAGTTCGCCGGGTCCTTCCATGCCAGAGCTGGGCTTGCCACCTATGGGAGTTCGATCCGGCCGAGCACAAGACCCTGCAACGGTTCTTCGGAACTACACACGAAGATATCTAGAAGGTGCTCTTCAAGGCCAACGAGACGTGGCCGATGACAAACGAGGACCGTGGGCAGGACCTGGCCCATCCCGCCAGTTCGGTAGGTTTTCCATTGTTTCAAGGTGTATTCCGTACTTGCTTATTCAAGGAGGGTGTCCGAACTTCCCCATTTGTGTTTCCAGGGTTGGACGAAGAAGGCGGAGCGGATTCAGTGTTCGGCTCCGCTGCTCGAGGATCCAGCCATCCCGCGTCTGACGAGGATGCTGGTTGCGGCGCCCTACAAGGCGCTGGAGAAGAAGGCCAAAGGGACCAGAGGTGGCCTCCGTCCCAAGGGTACTTCGGACGTGGTGTCCGAAGACGCCGAAACTCACTCCACCGCCGAAGACGACGATGAGGAGGAAGAGGAAGAAGAAAGCAACTTCCCCCTCCCCGGGGGGGAAAAGAAGAGGGCGTCCTCCACAGATCTGGAAGTTGAGGCGTCCAAGAAGGGAAAGGCTTCCCTTGCAGATAGCTCCGCGTGGGACGTCGATAGCAGCCCACAACGGCGCCCTCGAGATAAGCCCCATGCCGAATCATGAGTATTCAAAGACCCAGACACATTCATATATCAGCCTCTTTACTTCATTATTTTAACATGTGGAATCATGAAATTGTAGTCCGGCTCGTTCCGCACTCGAGCGGTCCTCGTCTTCGGGGAACTCGCTGGACCCGAAGGTGATGGACAGTGGGCCCCCTCTGACAGCCTCCTCTCCCAGGGCCATGGATGACAACGAGGTGTTGTCCCGAAGGATCCCAGACCCGGGAGAGACGCAGGAGGCCGTCAGGGCGGCGCCGGAGGGCGAGACCTCATCCGCCGGACACATGGGGGAGCAGATCCCCATGGAGACTGGCGATGGGGGCCATGTCTTATTGGGCGCCCAACCAAATATGGTCCCGGAGACCTATACGGCTCCGGAATCCGGTGAGCAGCCTCCTTCATCGGAAGGAGGTGTGCCCATTCCATCGGTGACCTCTGTCCAACCAGAGGTGCCGATACTCTACTGGAAGCAGTACGAAGTGCCTCCATCGTTGAGGAACACCTCACCCTCATGGGTGCGGTGATTGAGAAGATTCAGTCCACGAAGAGCGGACTAACCGAAGCCTGCACAAGCCTTTTAACATGCTTTGAGGTAAGCAATGCAGTTTGTGAAACGAAAGTCACAGTATAGACAGTAGCCCCTGAGACTCTGTCCGGGGTTCGGAAAGAAGAGCCGAACAGAGGATCAAATAGTTTTTCGCAAGAGACTAACCATGTGTGTCTATGTGAATAAGCAGGCGTCACTGCTAGCCACAAATTTTCATGCTGCCGAAGTTTCTGGACTGAAGCAGAGGCTGGAGCAGACGGAGGAAGAGCTCGGTCGTGCGAAAAAGCAAGTGGAGGACAATCAAGGTAAGCAATCATTTTATGCATGTCCGGAAAGTATGAATGTTTTTGCGCTGACCGCTGTGCCTTGATATTTTTGTAGGGGCGGCGACCAAGGTGGAGGCCCTTAAGAAGGCGCTGGCCGAGGCCGAGGAGGGAGTGATAAAGGGAAAAGTGAAGGAAATATGCCCTAGAGGCAATAATAAAGTTATTATTTATTTACTCATATCATGATAAATGTTTATTATTCATGCTAGAATTGTATTAACCGGAAACATAATACATGTGTGAATACATAGACAAACAGAGTGTCACTAGTATGCCTCTACTTGACTAGCTTGTTAATCAATGATGGTTATGTTTCCTAACCATAGACAAAGGAGTTGTTATTTGATTAACGGGATCACATCATTAGTTGAATGATCTGATTGACATGACCCATTCCATTAGCTCAGCACCCGATCGTTTAGTATGTTGCTATTGCTTTCTTCATGACTTATACATGTTCCTATGACTATGAGATTATGCAACTCCCGTTTGCCGCAGGAACACTTTGGGTGCTACCAAACGTCACAATGTAACTGGGTGATTATAAAGGAGCATTACAGGTGTCTCCAAAGGTAGATGTTGGGTTGGCGTATTTCGAGATTAGGATTTGTCACTCCGATTGTCGGAGAGGTATCTCTGGGCCCTCTCGGTAATGCACATCACATAAGCCTTGCAAGAATTGCAACTAATGAGTTAGTTGCGAGATGATGTATTACAGAACGAGTAAAGAGACTTGCCGGTAACGAGATTGAACTAGGTATAGGAATACTGACGATCGAATCTCGGGCAAGTAACATACCGATGACAAAGGGAACAAAGTATGTTGTTATGCGGCTTGACCGATAAAGATCTTCGTAGAATATGTAGGAGCCAATATGGGCATCCAGGTCCCGCTATTGGTTATTGACCGGAGACGTGTCTCGGTCATGTCTACATTGTTCTCGAACCCGTAGGGTCCGCACGCTTAAGGTTACGATGACAGTTATATTATGAGTTTATGCATTTTGATGTACCGAAGGTTGTTCGGAGTCCCGTATGTGATCACGGACATGACGAGGAGTCTCGAAATGGTCGAGACATAAAGATTGATATATTGGAAGCCTATGTTTGGATATTGGAAGTGTTCCGGGTGAAATCGGGATTTTACCGGAGTACCGGGAAGGTTACCGGAACCCCCCGGGAGTTAAATGGGCCATGATGGGCCTTAGTGGAAAAGAGAAGAGGCAGCCCTACATGGGCTGCGCGCCTCCCCCTTCCCCTAGTCCTATTAGGACTTGGAGAGGTGGCCGGCCCCCTCCCTCTCTTTTCCCCCTCCACGAATCCTATTCCAACTAGGATTGGGGGGGGGGGAATCCTACTCCCAGAGGGAGTAGGACTCTCCTGGCGCGCCACACCTTGGCTGGCCAGCCTCCCCCCTCTAGTCCTTTATATACTGAGGCAGAGGCACCCTAGAACAAACAAGTTGATCCACGTGATCTATTCCTTAGCCGTGTGCGGTGCCCCCAGCCACCATATTCCTCGATAATACTATAGCGGAGTTTAGGCGAAGCCCTGCTGCTGTAGTGCATCAAGATCGTCACCACGCCGTCGTGCTGACGGAACTCTTCCCCGACACTTTGCTGGATCGGAGTCCGGGGATCGTCATCGAGCTGAACGTGTGCTCGAACTCGGAGGTGCCGTAGTTTCGGTGCTTGATCGGTTGGATCGTGAAGACGTACGACTACTACCTCTACGTTGTGTCAACGCTTTCGCAGTCGGTCTGCATGGGTACGTAGACAACAACCTCTCCTCTCGTTGCTATGCATCATATGATCTTGCGTGTGCGTAGGAATTTTTTTGAAATTACTACGTTCCCCAATAAAAAGCCGCCTGAGAAAAGCATGAGGCCAGGGTTGGTGAGGTCCAGCAGGAGCTCCAGGACACCGTGAAGAAGTGCGAGTCCTTGGAGCACCATAACGCGGACCAAGAGTCCGAACTCACTAAGGCCCGCCAAAGCGCACAAGAGGCCCGAGCCGAAGCCCAAGGCGCCCTACGGGAGATCCAAGAGGCCAAGAAGATCGCGGCGGGCAAGTCTTTCATTATGCAAAGCAAGTATATGAGCAAGAGGTATCTCTTACTGACCCAGATTTTGAGTTCTTTAGAGGTGTTTGCGGATTTGCCGCGCAGTGTTTCTGGCACTGCGGAATTCTTTCGGGCCGAAGAGGGGAGCTTAACGGAGAAGCTGTTCTGGTCGCAATACCTTGCGCCAAAACATCCGGTGCCCTTTAGCGACCAGCTAAAACAGTTGGCCGAGCTACATAGGGTGGCCGAACTAGCCATGAAGGATTTAATAATCCGGCTGTGGCCTGCAGAAGCTATACCTGGCAACTACTTCAGCCTCGTGAAGCGGCTGGTCAATGCCTGCCCTCGGCATGACGCCATCAAGCGGTCGGTCTGCATAGAAGGTGCGCGGATGGTCTTCGCCCGTGTCAAGATACAATGGGCGAAGATGGACGTCGTCAAGCTCGCGACTGAAGGACCACCCGCGGGCAAGGAGCACCGCACACCCGAGTGGTATTTTGAAGATGTTCTGAAGGGATCCCGCATTGTAGTGGAGCAATGTGCTAAGGATATTATCTTTGAATGAATACATTCATGTTATCCCGTCATGTTTGATGAAAACAATGCTGATATGTAATATAATGCTTTGATGTTTAGTATTTAAAGTATTACCTCCTGTGCGACCATTTTATCAAGTATGAGAGTTGGCCAGTCGTCGGCTTCAGCCCCCACGTAGGTAGTACGGGGGTGTTTGGGATGAATCTAAACACTCTTTATCCACGAATTTGGTCCTTAAAGGAGGTTTTAGCGCAACGAACCAGGCAATCAGACTATGTGGCTTTACCACCCTCACTTAGCCATAGATGTTTGACAATAAAAATTTAGGCGCAGCCCCTAGAATCCAAACTAGGGTGCTGTAAAAACCTAATCAGATAAGAACCGATTCATCGTATAATGCGGAAAAAATCGCTAAAGATTTGAAACCTTCGAAGAGCTGACCGGCTCATGCCGCATCATGACAGTCAGTTTTCGGCTTTCTATACTGAGGTGCTCATCCGGATAAACCAGGACACAATCGCAGTAGTTCTCCCTTTACTACCCTAGACGATATAGCATAATGCAAGGTAGTAAGAAAAAGCCGGGCAACCCAATTATTGACCAAAGACATGATTAGGAGCCAATGCATATAATGCTCAATACGGGGTGCCAAACTATACTGTAAAAAGACTTTGGACTTTGTTGCGGTATTATGGGGCGCAATGAAGCCCCTGGCGGACTAAAGCGTACCGAAGTATGCGGGTGCGATTTGATAAGATTATCAAAAGAGCAAACTAGTGCCACAAAAGTTGGGTTGCAAACTGTTTCCATTATGGTTTGATTAATACGTCAAAGCATATTTGTACAAGTAGTGCAATAAGCAACAGGGCCATTTAATATGCCACAACCAAGGGAGAGCTGCGTGCAGGTCCTGAAAACAGGTAGAGTGACTATTAAAGAGACCACCTATAAATTCCCTTATACGTCAATATCTTGTGCCATCTTGGTGTATCTATCCTTTCAAAAGGGCCTGTGATCAGGCCGTCAGGAAGGGCCTGTGGAAAATAAACCAGAAAAGGAAGCAAAAAAGAGAAAAAGTGAAAGTATGTGTGTCCAAGGGAGGTCGAGCCGTATTATGGATCACACTCTGGTTATGCCTCCGTCTATGCCCGTGGTATTTTGAGTGCGTAGTTATGTACGCGCGGTACGAATGCCGCCACTTGGTAGGGGCTGGGACGGACGCCGAATTGCTAGTCGAGCTCTTGACGAGCTGGACTGTCCTGCTGCGGAGTAGTCCAGACTCGTTTGATAGTGTCTGGGAGCTCGGCCGCCAAATTGAGGTTCTGCTTGGGGAGGCCACTCTGTACTTCTGGTGCTAAAGCAGTGGTGTGCTCCTCAGTACGGAGGGAGCATTTCGTGTTTCCATTGACTGTTATGACGCCATGTGGTCTGGGCATCTTGAGCTTGAGATAAGCATAGTGTGGCACCGCATTGAATCGAGCAAATGCAGTTCGTTCGAGTAGTGCGTGATAGCCACTGCGGAAGGGGACGATATCGAAGATTAACTCTTCGCTTCGGAAGTTCTCCGGAGATCCGAAGACAACCTCTAGGGTGATTGAGCCCGTACAGCAGGCCTCTACACCTGGTATGACTCCTTTAAAGGTAGTCTTTGTGGGCTTGATCCTTGAGGGATTAATACCCATTTTGCACACTGTATCCTGATAGAGCAGGTTTAGGCTACTGCCACCATCCATGAGGACTCGCGTGAGATGGAATCCACCAATAATTGGGTCAAGGACTAGCGCGGCTGAACTGCCATGATGGATACTAGTCGGGTGGTCCCTGCGATCGAAGGTGATCGGGCAGGAAGACCATGGGTTGAATTTTGGGGTGACTGGCTCTATCACATAGACGTCCCTAAGTGCGCGCTTGTTCTCCCTCTTGGGGATATGGGTAGCGTATATCATGTTCACCGTTTTGATTTGAGGGGGAAACGTCTTCTGTCCCCCTGTGTTCGGTGGACGGGTATCCTCATCGTCGTTCTCGCTTTGCAACCCCTTCTCATTGTCTTTGGCATTTAACTTTCTAGCCAATTTGAAGACCCAACAACTCCTGTGGGTATGATTGGCTGGTTTATCAGGGGTGCCATGGATCTGACATGGGCGATCGAGTATGCGGTCCAGGCTAGAAGGGCTCTGGTTAATTCTTTTATATGGATTCTTCCGCTGGCCGGTCTTGGAGCCACTGAATCCGGCGTTGACCGCCGTGTCATCGGTATTATCACCGTTGCTTCGACGCTTGTGTCTGTTCCGTCGGGGCTTGCCGTTGCTATTTCTGGCTTCCGAAGTGCCAGGTTCGCTTGTATTGTTATTGCTACGGGCTAGCCAGCTATCTTCGCCCGTGCAAAAGCATGTCATGAGTGCCGTGAGGTCCGCCATGGACTTCGGCTTTTCATGGACGAGGTGTCGGGCAAGCCATTCGTCCCGGATGCTATGTTTAAAGGCCGCTAGGGCTTCGGCATCCGGACAGTCGACGATCTAGTTCTTTTTGATTTAGAATCTTGTCCAGAATTTCCTGGCTGACTTTCTGGGCTATTGGATTATGTGACTCATGTCGCCGGCATCCGGGGGTCGAACATATGTACCTTGGAAGTTGTCAAGGAAGGCTTCTTCCAAGTCCTCCCAGCTGCCAATGGAGTTTTCAGGCAGGCTGTTCAGCCAGTGTTGGGCTGGCCCCTTGAGTTTTAGGGGGAGGTATTTGATGGCATGAAGATCGTCGCCGCGGGCCATGTGAATATGGAGAATAAAGTCTTCAATCCATGCCGCAGGATCCGTGGTTCCATCATATGATTCGATATTCACGGGTTTGAACCCTTCTGGGAATTCATGTTCCATTACTTCATCACTGAAGCAGAGGGGGTGTGCAGTGCCTCTATATAGGGCCAGGTCACGACGTAGTTCGGATGGAGTCCGTCTGCAATTTTTGGCTCGGACGTAATTGTGCTTGCCATGTTCAGCTTGATAGCCGTCATCGCGCGTCGGGGCACTTCCCCGTGATCCGTAGATCGATCTGGCCGGACCAGATTTATTCTTCAGGCCCTGCCAGAGATCATACATGTATGCCCGAGCTGTTTTATCCCTACCTTTACCGCGAGGTAGTGCGGGCTGGTGTTCAGCTTGAGTTGCCGTTTTGTCCTGGCCGCGTGGTTGTCGATCATTCGCATTACGCGCTAATGGTGCGGACTCAAGTGCCTCGTGATCGAATTGGGGTAGCAGTTTACGCTTCAGATAACTTTTGGTTGGGCGCTCGAGGCCGTATTCTTCTGCTGCCAGGACATCAGTCCATCTATCGTTGAGTAGATCTTGATCAGCTTGAAGCTGCCGCTGCTTCTTTTTCAGGCTCCTTGCAGTGGCTATTAGCTGTTTCTTAAAGCGCTCCTGCTCGAGAGGTTCCTCAGGCACGATAAAGTCTTCATCGCCGAGGCTCACCTCATCTTCGGAGAGTGGAAGATAATTGTTGTCCTCCGAGTCTTCGTGCATGGCCTGTTCATCAGGGCCGACTCGCCCATCTTCCCGTTCGTCCTGTCTGGAAGTTGGCTCGACGGGGTCTTCATTGTCTTCGGCATCGTCTAGACTATTATTTTCTCCTGTGCCGGTATTGCTGTCTTTATCACGGCGTGACTTAGAACGGCGCTGCTATCGTTGGCGCTTTGGTTGTGTCTCAGGAGGTTTATCTTCCACTGGATCTTCTTTGTCATCGCCGTTAACTTCTTTGGGTGTGTCCACCATGTATAAATCATAGGAAGAGGTGGCCGTCCAGCGGCCGGTAAATGGCGGGTCTTGGGCCTGCTCCTCTTCGGCATCGTCATCCATACCGTCGATGTCTCTAGATTCATAGTCGAGCATGTCGGTTAGATCTTCAACAGTGGCTATTAAGTAGGAGGTGGGTGGGAAGCGAAATTTCCCGTCATCAGCCTCCATTTCAAACCAGATATAATTCGGTTGTGAGTCCCCTACTAAAGAGAGGGTTTTTAATGAGTTTAACACATCGCCTAAAGGTGAGTGCCGGAAGATGTCCGCGGAACTGAATTCGACGATTGGCGCCGGGTAAGGCTCGGCGGACGCGGATGCACGTAGTTCGGAACCGATGGCCGGAGATGGATCCGGGGGTCCGGTGACGCAGACCTCGCACGAGGTTGGGTCCATGTGCGGCTCCAACGCTGCTGAGTCTACGTCTTCCGTGGCGGGGTTAAGCTTCCCGTCTTCGGATGGCGCAAGCTGCTCCGGATCTAGGGCCAGAGCGCTTACAGGCGCGATATCCTGGATATGATCTCATGACATATTTAGGTCATGTTCACCGCGGTGGCAGGGAGCGGCTACCATGGGCTCGAATCCAACAAAGATCAAGTCTCCGCGGATATCAGCGACATAGTTCAAGCTTCCAAACCTGACCTGACGGCCAGGGGCGTAGCTGTCGATCTGCTCTAGATGGCCAAGCGAGTTCGCCTGCAGTGCGAAGCTGCCGAATACGAAGATCTGGCCAGGGAGAAAGACATCCCCCTGGGAAGCGTTGTTGTAGATGATGGATGGAGCCATCAAACCTTCTGATGATGGTACAGCGGAACTCTCAATGAAAGCACCAATGTCCGTGTCAAAACCGGTGGATCTCGGGTAGGGGGTCCCGAACTGTGCGTCTAAGATTGATGGTAGCAGGAGACAGGGGACACGATGTCTACCCAGGTTCGGGCCCTCTCTATGGAGGTAATACCGTACTTCCTGCTTGGTTGATCTTGATGAATATGAGTATTACAAGAGTTGATCTACCTCGAGATCGTAAGGGCTAAAACCCTAGAAGTCTAGCCTATATGATTATGATTGTCCCCACGGACTAAACCCTCCGGTTTATATAGACACCGGAGGGGACTAGGGTTATACAAAGTCGGTTACATAGAAAGGAATCTTCATATCCGAATATCAAACTTGTCGTCCACGCCAAGGAGATTCCCATCTGGACACGAGTGAGAGTCTTCGGTCTTTTATCTTCATGGCCCAACAGTCCGACCCATGTCCAACAGTCCGGACGTCGGAGGACCCCTTAGTCCAGGACTCCCTCAGGAGGTGCTCCAACTTACGAATAATGCCCTTGAGCCCGGTGATATGCTCTTGCAATAGAATATTTTCACAAGTTAGATACTTGTTCTGAACCCGAACTATTTCGATCATCTTGAAAGCTTCAATTTGAGTAGGGGCAAGAAGATTGTAATGAGGTTGAAGGATGTCTTCTTCTTCTGCCGGCGCTTGATCCTCCATGTCCTTCTTGATCCTATCATCCTTGTTGATCTCCCTGGGTTCTGATGACCCACAAGTATAGGGGATCTATTGTAGTCCTTTCGATAAGTAAGAGTGTCGAACCCAATGAGGAGCAGAAGGAAATGATAATCAATTTTCAGTAAGGTATTCTCTACAAGTACTGAAATTGTCGGTAACAGATAGTTTTGTGATAAGGTAATTTGTAATGGGTAACAAGTAATAAAATTAAATAAGGTGCAGAAAGATGGTCCAATCCTTTTTGTAGCAAAGGACAAGCATGGACAAACTCTTATATAAAGGAAAACGCTCCCGAGGACACATGGGAATTATCGTCAAGCTAGTTTTCATCACGTTCATATGATTCGCGTTCGGTACTTTGATAGTTTGATATGTGGGTGGACCGGTGCTTGGGTATTGTCCTTCCTTGTACAAGCATCCCACTTATGATTAACCCCTCTTGCAAGCATCCGCAACTACAAAGGAATTATTAAGGTAAACCTAACCATAGGATGAAACATATGGATCCAAATCAGCCCCTTACGAAGCAACTCATAAACTAGGGTTTAAGCTTCTGTCACTCTAGAAACCCATCATCTACTTATTACTTCCCGATGCCTTCCTCTAGGGCCAAACAATGGTGAAGTGTCATGTAGTCGACATTCACATGACACCACTAGAGGAAAGACAACATACATCTCATCAAAATATCGAACAAATACCAAATTCACATGACTACTTATAGCAAGACTTCTCCCATGTCCTTAGGAACAAACGTAACTACTCACAAATCATATTCATGTTCATAATTAGAGGGGTATTAATATGCATAAAGGATCTGAACATATGATCTTCCACCGAATAGACCAACTAGCATCAACTACAAGGAGTAATCAACACTACTAGCAACCCACAGGTACCAATCTAAGGTTTTGAGACAAAGATCGGATACAAGAGATGAACTAGGGTTTGAGATGAGATGGTGCTGGTGGATATGTTGATGGAGATTGACCCCCTCCCGATGAGAGGATCGATGGTGATGATTTCCCCATCCTGGAGGGTAGTTTCCCCGGCAGAACAGCTCCATTTTCCAGCCCAGAATTCTAGCTGCCGACATTCTCTCTCTTCGTGCAAACCTTGTAAAATAAGAGAGCATAGGCACAACTATTGTGACATAATGTGTAATAACAGCCCATAATGAAATAAATATCGATATAAAAGCATGATGCAAAATGGACGTATCAGATGGCAAAGTGAACAAAGGTATATTTGATATACATGTTATTGATGTGTACTTTACTAGTGTTCATAGTAACCCCAGGGTATTTGATACCGTTTCAGTTGCTAAGATTAGTAACTCAAAACAGGAGTTACAAAATGAACAAAGACTAGCTAAGGGAGAGGTGACGATGTGTTTTGGATGTGATTCCAAGGTTGATAAGATCACCATCGCACACTCCCTCTACCTTCAGGATTAGTGTTGGACCTAAATAAATGTTATTTGGTGTTTGCGTTGAGCATCAATATGATTGGATCATGTTTATTGCAATACTGCTATTCATTTAAGTGAGAGAATAATTGTTGTTCTATTTACATGAATAAACCTTCCAATGTAAATGATTCATTGAATCTCGATCGTAGTGATACGCATATTCATAATATTGATGCCAAAATATGCAAAGTTGATAATGATAGTGCAACATATTTGTGGCACTACCGTTTAGGTCATATTGTTGTAAAGCGCATGAAGAAACTCCATGCAGATGGGCTATCGGAATCACTTGATTATGAATCATTTGATACTTGTGAACCTTGCCTCATGGGCAAGATGACTAAAACTCCGTTCTCCGAAACAATGGAGCGAGCCAATGACTTATTGGAAATAATACATACCGATGTATGCAGTCCAATGAGTGTTGAGGCACGTGATACATCTCCAACGTATCTACTTTTTCTCACACTTTTCCTCTTGTTTTGGACTCTAATTTGCATGATTCGAATGAAACTAACCCCGGACTGATGATCTTTTCAGCAGATCTCCCATGGTGTTGTTTTTGTGTAGAAATAAAAGTTCTCGGAATGGAACGAAACTTTTTGAGGATTTTTTATATCAATAAAGAGAATTTCTGGAGCCAAGACCTGCCGGAGAGGGGCACCTGGGTGGTCACAACCCACCAGGGCGCGCCCAGGTGAGTTGTACCCACCTGGTGGCCCCGCTGACGACCCCCCTGATACTTTACAATCACATATGTCCATAAAAAAATTAGGAGAAAGAATTATTGTGATCCACGAGACGGAGCCACCGCCAAGCCCTATTATTCCTCAGGAGGGCACATCTGGAGTCCGTTTGGGGCTCCGGAGAGGGGGATCTTCAATCTTCGTCATCACCAACCTATCTCCATCGCCAATTCCATGATGCTCCCCACCGGGAGTGAGTAATTCCTTCGTAGGCTCGCTGGTCGTTGAGGAGTTGGATGAGATTGATCATGTAATCGAGTTAGTTTTGTTAGGGCCTGATCCCTAGTATCCACTATGTTCTGAGGTTGATGTTGCTATGACTTTGCCATGCTTAATGCTTGTTACTTTGGGCCCAGGTGCCATGATTTCAGATCTGAACCGTTTATGAATTCATCATTATATCCATGTTTTAGATCCGATATTGCAAGTTATAGTCACCTACTACGGTTATGATCCGGCAACCCCGGAGTGACAACAACCGGGCCCACTCCCGGTGATGACCGTAGTTTGAGAAGTTCATGTATTCACTATGTGTTAATGCTTTGTTCCGGTTCTCTGTTAAAAGGAGGCCTTAATATCCCTTAGTTTCCAATATGGACCCCGCTGCCACGGGAGGGTAGAACAAAAGATGTCATGCAAGTTCTTTTAATAAAGCACGTATGATTATTTACGAAATACATGTCTACATTATATCGATGAACTGGAGCTAGTGCCATATCGCCCTAGACTATAACTGTCTCATGATTAATATCATCCAACAAGTCACCGATCCAATGCCTATGAATTTATCCTTATTGATCTTGTTGTGTTACTATTGCAATCATCACTGTTACACTTGCTACAAACTACTACTATCACTATTACTATTACCGTTGCTGCTTTCACTATTGTCAAAACTATCAAACTACTTTGCTACTGATCACTTCACTGCAAATAATTAATCTCCAGGTGTGGTTGAATTGACAAGTCAGCTGCTAATACCTTCAAATATTCTTTGGCTCCCGTTGTGTCGAATCTATAAATTTGGGTTGAATACTCTACCCTCGAAAACTGTTGTGATCCCCTATACTTGTGGGTTATCAAGACCTTTTTATGGCGCCGTTGCCGGGGAGCATAGCTATATTTGTTGCATCACTTGGGATTATTATCATATTATCACTATGAAGAATCTAAAGGATCCAAAGACTAAGATATTTCCCTCAAGGACGAGGGGAGGTAAGGAACTGCCATCTAGTTCTGCTTTAGATTCACCTTCTGTTATGAGTAAACTTGCAACACCACCACATGCTATTATTCCTGATATGTCGCAAGTTATTGATGATGCTACTTCTACTATGAATGATGCTTATGATGATGCTAGTACCTTGCTTGATAATGATGATGTGCCACTTGGTGAATTTCTTGATAGACAAATAGCTTGAGTTATACAACATGATGTTGTTGAATCTGATGATGACCTTGAAATAGAAACTCCTGAAACACCTGCTAGAACTAGCCTTGCTAGATATGAATTGCCTAAGTGTAACACCCCGGATGTAACTTTCCCTATTTGTACTCCAACTCTTGCCGTTTCCGGCGTTAAGTTATATTTATTTCCTCGGGTTCGGGTCTTTGTCTCCGTGTGTTGTTGTCTTTGTCATGCATCTCATATCATGTCATCATGTGCATTGCATTTGCATACATGTTTGTCTCATGCATTCGAGCATTTTTCCCATTGTCCGTTTTGCATTCCGGCGCTTCGTTCTCCTCCGGTGGTCATTTCTAGTTTTCTTTCATGTGTGGAGATTAAACATTTCCGGATTGGACTGAGACTTGCCAAGAGGCCTTGGTTTACTACCGGTAGACCGCCTGTCAAGTTTCGTACCATTTGGACGTCGTTTGATACTCCAACGGTTAACCGAGGGACCGAAAAGGCCTCATGTGTGTTGCAGCTCAACACCCCTCCATTTTGGCCCAAAACCCACCAAACTCTGCTCCATGTCCTAGAGCGTTCGATCACGATCGCGTGGCCGAAAACCGCACCTCATTTGGACTCTCCTACCTCCCTCTATGCCTATATATCCACCCCCTCCGAAATTCACGGGTCTCCCCTCCCCCCTAAACCCTAGATCCATCCGCCGCCGCCTCCAGCCACCCGCGCGTCGACACGTGGCGGCCGCCACCTCCCACTGCCGCCGGCCCGCCCGGCCCAGGCGAGGCCCCCGCGAGCCGTCCGCCCCACGCCGCCTCCCTCCTCGGCCCGGTCGCCGCCGCCGCCGCCCCGCCCGGCCATCGCCGCCCAGCCGTCCGCCGCCGCCGTCCCGGTCCGCCGCCGCCTCGTCGTTGGGGTCGCCGCCCCGAGCCGTCGCAGGAGCTCGCCGGCGTCGCCCCAGCCCCGGCCGCCGCCGCCGCCACCGGCGACCGCGCCCTCGCCGGCCGCCTCCTCCCTCCTCCACGCCGGCTCCGGCGAACTCAGGTCCGGCCAGCTACAGTGCCGCGAGATCCGATCTGGATCGGGGTTGCTACAGTAAACCCTAGGGGTAGTTTTTTTCACTAAGTCCCGGTTATTTTTAGTTCATATGCCCCTGTTCACGGCCCTGTAACTTTACATCCGTAGCTCTGATTTGGGCATATAGCATATCAAAATGTTCATCTCAGAGAGTACATCATTTCATTCCATTGCATCATTTTCATTTGAGCTCATCTTGATGCCCGAATGCTGTTAGAAGAGGGCTACTTGAGTTAATTGTCAGATCTGTTACACCGTTTAGCACTTTTGTCATTTTTGCCATGATTATTGTGTGCATGCTATGCCCGTGAATTCTACATGTATTTTGTTAAGGGTTTTGTCATCTTTCCAGAGGTGCAACCCATATATTTTTAGGATGTGTGTGGTGACTTGTGCAAGCTTGCAAAGTGGTGCACTTGCTAATTCTGTTTTCAGGGACTTAGTAATTTCACTAAGTCCTGGGATTGTTTAGTTCACGATGCCATATGTTCATGTTGTTTCCTAGCGATCCGTGCCTCTTTTGAGGATGATCAGTAAGGGAGTTTTGTTAATATTGTAGTGCTCTATCCATACATGTCTTTTTTGCAATTATGGAGCAACCTATCTTGAGTCAATCGAGCTCTACTTTTGCTTCATTGCGAATCTGGGCAGATCGTCAACTTGTTTGCGATTTTGCCGATGTTATTGTAGTTGATCCGTGGATGCTATGCCATTGTTCTTGCCATGTACAGCTTGAATTCTGTGCCTTCTTAAGGGATGTATGCTTGTATTGCCATGACTTGCACCGTGGTGAGTGCATCGAGCTCGTAAACATGCCTTCGTGAGTTATGTTTCAGCATGTCCCAGTTTTCACTAAGTCTGAAAACTGATTATGTTTTTGCTATGTTCGTGTGCTTGTTAGTATATTTTGTGATCCCTTTTGGCTCAAGGTCACTAAGGGACTTTTGTTAAGCTTGTTGAGTATCTCCATGCCGTGTCTTTCTTTGTCATGTTCAGGTCCTGTAGCATGTTGTTTTGTTGCTCCGAAGAGGGCTATATGATCTGAAATTCCAGACAAGTGTTAATTTCACTAAGTCTGAGATCTGTTTTACCATTTGCGTTTTTGCCATGCTTGTTTGGACCTCCTAATGGATGAATTGGCCGTAGCTCAGTGCTAGAGTTTTGTTAAGCATCTTGAATGCTTCCCTTCCATGTATTTTGATGCCATGTTTGAGTGCTGTAGCATGTTCATCTCGTTGCATTTAGATGCCTACTTGCTGTAAATCGCAGACCAGTGTCATTTTTGAATCGCTTGCCATTTCCAAACTGTAACTCCGATTCCGGCGTTCTTTATATCGTTTTGAAGCGATTTCATCTCATATTTCTAGTGGCACACTTGGAATTCCAAGTTGAGGCCAGGTTCATGCATTTCCTGTCATATCTTGCATTTTGCATCCCGCATCGCATCCCGCATAGCATATCATCTTTGCATCGTGTTGTCTGAGTTTCCACGTGGTTGATTGTATCCTTGTTGCTTGTTTGTCTTGTTTGGGTAGATCCGGGAGACGAGTTCTCTATCGAGGAGCCCGTTGAGTTTGCTTTCGAGGATCCAGTCAACTCTGACAACTGTGCAGACAAGATGATCATACCCTCGAAATCACTACTATCTTTGCTATGCTAGTTTGCTCGCTCTTTTGCTATGCCATTGCTACGATGCCTACCATTTGCTTGCAAGCCTCCCAAATTGCCATGTCAAACCTCTAACCCACCATGTCCTAGCAAACCGTTGATTGGCTATGTTACCGCTTTGCTCAGCCCCTCTTATAGCGTTGCTAGTTGCTGGTGAAGATTGGAGGCCGTTCCTTGTTGGAACATCTTTTATTTACTTGTTGGGATATCATTATATTGCCTTGTTATCTTAATGCATCTATATACTTGGTAAAGGGTGGAAGGCTCGGCCTCTCGCCTAGTGTTTTGTTCCACTCTTGCCGCCCTAGTTTCCATCATATCGGTGTTATGTTCCCGGATTTTGCGTTCCTTACGCGGTTGGGTTATAATGGGAACCCCTTGATATTTCGCCTTGATTAAAGCTTTTCCAGCAATGCCCAACCTTGGTCTTACCATTTGCCACCTAGCCTCTTTTTCCCTTGGGTTTCCGGAGCCCGAGGGTCATCTTATTTTAAACCCCCCGGGCCAGTGCTCCTCTGAGTGTTGGTCCAAATAGAGCCACTTGCAGCGCCACCTCGGGGCAACTTGAGGGTTGGTTTTAGTTGTACGTAGTGTTCATCCGAGTGTGCCCTGAGAAAGAGATATGTGCAGCTCCTATCGGGATTTGTCGGCACATTCGGGCGGTGTTGCTGGATTTGTTTTAACCTGTCGAAGTGTCTTGAGTAACCGAGATACCGAGTCTGATCGGAACATCTTGGGAGGAGGTCTATTCCTTCGTTGACCGTGAGAGCTTGTCATGGGCTAAGTTGGGACTCCCTGCAGGGATTGATCTTTCGAAAGCCGTGCCCGCGGTTATGGGCAGATGGGAATTTGTTAATGTCCGGTTGTAGATAACTTGAACCTTAATTAAATTAAAATGAATCAACCGAGTGTGTTACTGTGATGGCCTCTTCTCGGCGGAGTCCGGGAAGTGGACACGGTGTTGGAGTAATGTTTGCGCAGGTTACTCTCTAGTATCTCGCTCGTGCTTTGCCTCCTCTTCTCGCTCTCTTTTGCGAATAAGGTAGCCACCATACTTGCTAGACGCTTGCTGCAGCTCCATATATTTATCTTTCCTTACCTATAAGCTTAAATAGTCTTGATCGCGAGGGTGCGAGATTGATGAGTCCATGTGGCTCACAGATTACTATTACACCAGATGCAGGGCCTGATGATTCCGCTCCAGGAGACGCGTACGAGCTCAAGTGGGAGTTCGACGAAGACTCTCAACGATACTATGTTTCTTTTCCCGATGATCAGTAGTGGTGCCCAGTTGGGGGTGATTGGGACCGTGTCGCATGTTGGGTTCTCTTTTATTTTGGCGCCGTAGTCGGGCCATGAGTGTTTGGATGATGTAATGTTATTTATGCACTTGATTGACGTGGCGAGTGTAAGCCAACTATGTTATCCCCCTTTTTATTATCATATTACATGGGATGTTGTGAAGATCGCCGAACTTGCGACATATGCCTTCAATGCAATTATATCTCTAAGTCGTGCCTCGACACGTGGGAGCTATAGTTGCATCGAGGGTGTTACAAGTTGGTAATCAGAGCCTTCCCCGACCTTAGGAGCCCCATTGCTTGATCGTTTTTAGCGGCCGAGTTGTGTCTAGAAAAATGTTTTGAGCCTTTTAGGAATTATATATCGGAGAGATTAGGAATTCTTTTTACTTCCCAGTCTCCTCATCGCTCTGGTAAGGCTTCCTGACGTAGAGTTTTGACTCTTCTCTTCTCAAATTTCACTAAATTTTTTTTAGGATCACGCGGGTATCTTGGAATCGTTCCGATGGTTTTATGATGAGAACATTGTCTTGGTGCCTCCTGTCAGGGGTTTAGTGGAAGTGTCCCGGGGAGTTGAGCTCTGAGTTGTTGTCATCATAATTTTATCGTTACAGTTCTGGAATACCTGAGTCTAGTACGCCGACATCGAAAATCTCTTTTATGCAGTTCGTTGGTGAGATAACCTCGACGCCACCCAGTACTGGGGCGGGAGTTCGGGAGTATCGCCATAACTTGTATAATGGATGCTTTTCGAAAGTTGAGGTAGATGGTTTCCGAAGGTTTCTTGGTTATGTGTTGAAGGATGGATACAGCTGGATGTAGGATTTTCTAGTTTGGGTGAGATATTATGCTTCCCCTGTATCCCCAACACCTGATTGCATAACCGGAAAGGTTCAGAAGTTTCATAGGTGGGAATTCTAGTAGCTCTAGTTTTTGTTCCACGGATATTGGTTTGAGATTGGGATTTCTTACCGATTATTCGTTCTTGATCCGTACCTTGTTGATTTATTTCTCTACCTTAATTCTACGTGGCTTCTCAATTTATGGATATGTGACCATTTCAAGAGGAATGCATTCGTTCATTTTGTTCGGATGTGAAGACTATATGTTGCAATTTTCATTCCGTTGGATTCAGCTTCAATATTTATCTGTCAATGTGCTAATGGTGGTCAACCTCTTCAGGATGGCTCCTCCAACGCGCACGACTTCGAATCCTGATCCGCCACCACCTCCACCTCCTCCAGAGGCATGGCAAGCTGTGATGGCCGCAACCAATGCAAATACACAGTTGATCATGCAAATTCTTCAAGAGCGCAATCAAGGCAGTCAAGGGAATCAAGGAAGCAATCAGAGTCACTTTGCTACACTCAACCAGTTCCTTGCTAATGGGCCAAAGACTTTCAGCAATTGTGTTGAGGCAACCGATGCTGACGATTGGCTTGTGGATCTGTGCAAGCATTTCGAGTGCAGTAACGTCAGGCCTGAGGACTTTGTTAAGTTCGCTTCCTTCCAACTCAAAGATCAAGCTGCAGAATGGTTCCAGCAGTACAAGGATTCCAGAGGTGGACGTGTTATAACTTGGGATGATTTCCGTCGAGATTTCCGAGATCATCATATTCCGCAGAGCATGGTTGAAAGCAAGCCTGAGGAATTCCGCACTCTGAAGCAAGGCTCTTTGTCTGTCTATGACTACAACAAGTTGTTCTAGAAGCTCGCCCGCTTTGCTAAGCAGGACGTTCCCGATGAGAAGAGTATGATATATCAGTTCAGGGGTGGTCTCAGAGAAGAAATTCAGCTCGCTCTTGTCCTCTTTGAGCCCTTGAGATACGATGAGTTCTACAACATGGCATTGAAGCAAGTGGCTGCTTAGTTGAGGTGTGATGCTTCCAAGAAGCGAGTCAGAGATGTTACTCCTTCTTCCTCTACTCAAGTGGCCAAGCAGCAGAAGTTTTGGCTTCCTCCTCCTCCATTCCGTCAGCCGTATCAGCAGAAGAGCAAAGGTGGCAGTGGTTCTTCCCACCCACCCAACCCTGGCTTTCAGAACAAGACTTCGTCTCAAGCTCCAAGATCGAGTGCTCCGTATCACCGTCCGCTTTCAGAGGTCACGTGCAACAAGTGCCAACAGAAGGGTGACTATGCCAACAAGTGTTTCAACCAGAGGCGTCTTCCTCCTCCTCCTCCTGTCAGATCGGCAAGTACAGCTGTGGTCAAGCATAACCCCAAGCACGCCAAGGTCAATTTGCTGAATGCAGCTCAGGCAGAGGACTCACCAGATGTGATCATGGGTAACCTTCCTGTTAACGATGTTCCTACAAAAGTTCTTTTTGACACTGGTGCATCGCTTTCTTTTATTTCAACTCCATTTGTGGCCAAGCATGATTTTGTGACCGAAAGGATTCCTGTTCCATTGAAGATTGTGTCTCCGGGCAAGCAAATGACTTCTAACAATTGCGTCCCGGATGTCTCTATCACGTTGGGCGATTACAAGTTTCTCTCTTCTCCGGTGGTTCTTGGTAACTCGGATATTGATCTTATTCTCAGAATGGATTGGCTTTCTAAGCACAAGGCACATCTTGATTGTGCAGCCAGGCAGATTCAATTGACTCATTCGTCTGAGGATGTAATTGTCTTTGCCGCTCGTGATGATACTATCCGTCTGTTTTCTCTCAATGAGAAGGGTGAATTGGATGCTATCTCTCAAATTCCAGTCGTTTGCGAATATCAAGACGTCTTTCCAGAAGAGCTTCCAGGAATGCCTCCGCACCGGCCAGTTGAATTCGTTATTGATCTTGAGCCTGGCACGGAACCTGTGTGCAAGCGTCCTTACAAGCTCGGACCTGAAGAGTTGAAAGAGCTGAAGAAGCAACTCGATATGCAAGAGAAAATGGGTCTCATTCAGCCTAGTTCTTCTCCGTGGGGTTGTGGTGTTCTTTTTGTGAAGAAGAAGGATGGAACGGACCGACTTTGTGTCGATTACCATCCAGTAAACAAGAAGACCATCAAGAACAAATACCCACTTCCCAACATCAATGAGCTGTTCAAACAACTCAAAGGTGCCCAAGTATTCTCCAAGCTTGATCTCCGTATGGGTTATCACCAGATTCGCATTCATGAAGAAGATATTCCCAAGACAGCATTCAGAACAAGCTTTGGTTCATATGAATACACTGTCATGTCTTTTGGCCTCGCCAACGCTCCTCCGACGTTCTCTCGCATGATGAACTTCATCTTCAACGCCTACACCAATGACTTCGTTTTGGTCTATCTCGACGACATTCTGGTTTTCTCGAAGAACAAGGAAGATCATGCCAAACACTTGCGTTTGGTTCTTGATAAGCTCAGGGAACATCAGTTCTACGCCAAGTTCTCCAAGTGTGAATTTTGGCTCGATGAGGTTCTTTATCTTGGTGATATCATCTCTGCCAAGGGCATTGCCGTGAATCCTGAGAAGGTGTCTGCAATTGTGAATTGGGAACCTCCTCAGAACGTGAAGCAACTCCGCAGTTTTCTCGGTCTTGCAAGCTATTGCCGAAGATTCGTTGAAAACTTTTCTAAGATCGCGAAGCCTCTCTCTAATCTTCTCCAGAAGCACGTCAAGTACGTTTGGTCTCCGGAGTGTGATATTGCTTTCAACACTTTGAAAGAGAAATTGATCACTGCTCCAGTTCTGACTCCGCCTGATGAATCCAAGCCGTACGAGGTCTTTTGTGATGCCTCTCTCCAAGGTCTTGGCGCAGTATTGATGCAAGAGAAGAAAGTTGTTGGTTATACATCTCGCCAGTTGAAGCCTAATGAGAAGAACTACCCCACTCATGATCTCGAGTTGGCGGCAGTTGTGCATGCTCTTTTGACTTGGAGACATCTTCTATTGGGAAGAAAAGTGGACATTTTCACTGATCACAAGAGTCTCAAGTACATCTTCACTCAGCCTAATCTCAACCTCAGGCAAACTCGATGGGTCGAAATGATTCAAGAGTATAATCCGAGTATCGAGTATACTCCAGGCAAGGCCAATGTGATTGCTGACGCTTTGAGCAGAAAGGCCTACTGCAACAGTCTGATTCTCAAGCCTTATCAACCCGAGCTTTGTGAAGCTTTCCGCAAACTTAATCTGCAAGTTGTTCCTCAAGGTTTCCTCGCCAACCTTCAAGTCTCTCCTACCTTAGAAGACTAGATTCGCCAAGCCCAGCTTCTTGATGCTATGGTGAAAAAGGTGAAGATTGGGATTGCCAAGAGTCAGTCCAAGTACAAGTGCTACCGCCTTGATGACAAGGACACTCTCTTCTTCAAAGATCGTATTGTTGTACCAAAAGGTGACCTCCGTAAAGTGATCATGAATGAGACTCACAATTCTCTCCTCTCCATCCACCCTGGGAGCACGAAGATGTATCAGGACCTTAAGCAAGATTATTGGTGGACTCGAATGAAGCGCGAGATCGCTCAATTCATGAATGAATGTGATGTCTGCAGAAGAGTGAAGGTAGAACACCAAAGGCCAGCTGGTCTCCTCCAACCTCTTGCCATTCCAGAATGGAAGTTTGACCACATTGAAATGGACTTCGTGACTGGGTTTCCTAAGTCCAAGCGTGGCAATGATGCTATATTCGTTGTCATCGACAAACTCACCAAAGTGGCTCACTTTCTGCCTATCAAAGAGTCGATCACTGCAGCTCAATTGGCGGAACTCTATACCTCGCGTATTGTCTCTCTGCACGGTATTCCTCAAGTGATCTCTTCAGACCGTGGCAGCATCTTTATCTCGAAGTTTTGGGATTCTTTCCAGAAGGCCATGGGCACCAACATCCGCTTCAGCACAGCTTTCCATCCTCAAACAAGCGGTCAAGTCGAGCGTGTCAACCAGATTCTTGAAGATATGCTCAGGGCTTGTGTGATCTCCTTCGGCATGAAGTGGGAGGATTGTATTCCTTATGCTGAATTCTCCTACAACAACAGTTTTCAAGCAAGTTCAGGCAAGGCCCCTTTTGAAATTCTGTATGGCAGGAAGTGCCGTACCCCTCTCAACTGGTCTGAAACCGGTGAACGTCAGCTTTTGGGTAATGACTTAATCACAGAGGCAGAAGAAATGTGCAAAGTCATTCGTGATAACCTCAAAGCAGCCCAATCCCGCCAGAAGAGCTACTATGATAGTAAGCACCGTGATTTGGCTTTCGAGATCGGAGATCATGTTTACCTCCGTGTCTCTCCTATGAAAGGTACTCGTCGCTTCGGTATCAAAGGGAAGCTTGCCCCTAGATACGTGGGACCTTTCAAGATTGTCAGCAAGAGAGGCGACCTCGCCTATCTACTCGAGCTTCCTTCAAACTTTGCAAATGTTCATGACGTGTTCCATGTCTCTCAGCTTCGAAAGTGCTTCAAGACTCCTGACCGCACCGTCAACTTCGAGGACATTGAGCTCCAAGAAGATCTCTCTTATCGTGAGCACCCAGTTGCTATTCTTGAAGAGACTGAATGCAAGACTCGCAACAAGTCAATCAAATTTCTCAAAGTCAAGTGGTCACACCATTCCGACCGTGAAGCTACCTGGGAACGCGAGGATCACCTCCGTTCTGAGTACCCGACATTCTTTCAGTCCTAGATCTCGGGACGAGATCCTTTTGTAGTGGTGGAGTGTTGTAACACCCCGGATGTAACTTTCCCTATTTGTACTCCAACTCTTGCCGTTTCCGGCGTTAAGTTATATTTATTTCCTCGGGTTCGGGTCTTTGTCTCTGTGTGTTGTTGTCTTTGTCATGCATCTCATATCATGTCATCATGTGCATTGCATTTGCATACGTGTTCGTCTCATGCATTCGAGCATTTTTCCCGTTGTCTGTTTTGCATTGCGGCGCTTCGTTCTCCTCCGGTGGTCATTTCTAGCTTTCTTTCATGTGTGGAGATTAAACATTTCCGGATTGGACCGAGACTTGCCAAGCGGCCTTGGTTTACTACCGGTAGACCGCCTGTCAAGTTTCGTACCATTTGGACGTCATTTGATACTCCAACGGTTAACCGAGGGACCGAAAAGGCCTCGTGTGTGTTGCAGCCCAACACCCCTCCAATTTGGCCCAAAACCCACCAAACTCTGCTCCATGTCCTAGAGCATTCGATCACGACCGCGTGGAGGAAAACCGCACCTCATTTGGACTCTCCTAGCTCCCTCTATGCCTATATATACACCCCCCCCCTCCGAAATTCACGGGTCTCCCCTCCCCCCTAAACCCTAGATCCGTCCGCCGCCGCCGCCGGACGTGTCCGGACGGGGCCGGACAGCGTCCGCCCGCCGCCTCCAGCCACCCGCGCGTCGACACGTGGCGGCCGCCACCTCCCACCGTCGCCGGCCCGCCGGCCCAAGCGAGGCCCCCGCGAGCCGGCCGCGCCGCGCCGCCTCCCTCCTCGGCCCGGCCGCCGCCTCCGCCGCCGCCGCCGCCCCGCCCGGCCATCGCCGCCCAGTCATCCGCCGCCGCCGTCCCGGTCCGCCGCCACCTCGTCGTTGGGGTCGCCGCCCCGAGCCGCCGCAGGAGCTCACCGGCGTCGCCTCAGCCCCGGCCGCCGCCGCCGCCACCGGCGACCGCGCCCTCGCCGGCCGCCTCCTCCCTCCTCCACGCCAGCTCCAGCGAACTCGGGTCCGGCCAGCTACAGTGTCGCGAGATCCGATCTGGATCGGGGTTGCTACAGTAAACCCTAGGGGTAGTTTTTTTCACTAAGTCCCGGATATTTTTAGTTCATATGCCCCTGTTCGCGGCCCCGTAACTTTACATCCGTAGCTCCGATTTGGGCATATAGCATATCAAATTGTTCATATCAGAGAGTACATCATTTCATTCCATTGCATCATTTTCATTTGAGCTCATCTTGATGCCCGAATGCTGTTAGAAGAGGGCTACTTGAGTTAATTGTCAGATCTGTTACTCTGTTTAGCACTTTTGTCATTTTTGCCATGATTATTGTGTGCATGCTATGCCCATGAATTCTACATGTGTTTAGTTAAGGGTTTTGTCATCTTTCCAGAGGTGCAACCCATATATTTTTAGGATGTGTGTGGTGACTTGTGCAAGCTTGCAAAGTGGTGCACTTGCTAATTCTGTTTTCAGGGACTTAGTAATTTCACTAAGTCCTGGGATTGTTTAGTTCACGATGCCATATGTTCATGTTGTTTCCTAGCGATCCGTGCCTCTTTTGAGGATGATCAGTAAGGGAGTTTTGTTAATATGGTAGTGCTCTATCCATCCATGTCTTTGTTTGCAATTATGGAGCAACCTATCTTGAGTCAATCGAGCTCTACTTTTGCTTCATTGCGAATCTGGGCAGATCGTCAACTTGTTTGCGATTTTGCCGATGTTATTGTAGTTGATCCGTGCATGCTATGCCATTGTTATTGCCATGTCCTGCTTGCATTTTGTGCCTTATTAAGGGATGTATTCTTGTATTGCCATGACTTGCACCGTGGTGAGTGCATCGAGCTCGTAAACATGCCTTCGTGAGTTATGTTTCAGCATGTCCCAGTTTTCACTAAGTCTGAAAACTGATTATGTTTTTGCTATGTTCGTGTGCTTGTTAGTATATTTTGTGATCCCTTTTGGCTCAAGGTCACTAAGGGACTTTTGTTAAGCTTGTTGAGTATCTCCATGCTGTGTCTTTCTTTGTCATGTTCAGGTCCTGTAGCATGTTGTTTTGTTGCTCCGAAGAGGGCTATATGATCTGAAATTCCAGACAAGTGTTAATTTCACTAAGTCTGAGATCTGTTTTACCATTTGCGTTTTTGCCATGCTTGTTTGGACCTCCTAATGGATGAATTGGCCGTAGCTCAGTGCTAGAGTTTTGTTAAGCATCTTGAATGCTTCCCTGCCATGTATTTTGATGCCATGTTTGAGTGCTGTAGCATGTTCATCTCGTTGCATTTAGATGCCTACTTGCTGTAAATCGCAGACCAGTGTCATTTTTGAATCGCTTGCCATTTCCAAACTGTAACTCCGATTCCGGCGTTCTTTATATCGTTTTGAAGCGATTTCATCTCATATTTCTAGTGGCACACTTGGAATTCCAAGTTGAGGCCAGGTTCATGCATTTCCTGTCATATCTTGCATTTTGCATCCCGCATCGCATCCCGCATAGCATATCATCTTTGCATCGTGTTGTCTGAGTTTCCACGTGGTTGATTGTATCCTTGTTGCTTGTTTGTCTTGTTTGGGTAGATCCGGGAGACGAGTTCTCTATCGAGGAGCCCGTTGAGTTTGCTTTCGAGGATCCAGTCAACTCTGACAACTGTGCAGACAAGATGATCATACCCTCGAAATCACTACTATCTTTGCTATGCTAGTTTGCTCGCTCTTTTGCTATGCCATTGCTACGATGCCTACCATTTGCTTGCAAGCCTCCCAAATTTCCATGTCAAACCTCTAACCCACCATGTCCTAGCAAACCGTTGATTGGCTATGTTACCGCTTTGCTCAGCCCCTCTTATAGCGTTGCTAGTTGCAGGTGAAGATTGGAGGCCGTTCCTTGTTGGAACATCTTTTATTTACTTGTTGGGATATCATTATATTGCCTTGTTATCTTAATGCATCTATATACTTGGTAAAGGGTGGAAGGCTCGGCCTCTCGCCTAGTGTTTTGTTCCACTCTTGCCGCCCTAGTTTCCGTCATATCGGTGTTATGTTCCCGGATTTTGCGTTCCTTACGCGGTTGGGTTATAATGGGAACCCCTTTGATATTTCGCCTTGATTAAAGCTTTTCCAGCAATGCCCAACCTTGGTCTTACCATTTGCCACCTAGCCTCTTTTTCCCTTGGGTTTCCGGAGCCCGAGGGTCATCTTATTTTAAACCCCCCCGGGCCAGTGCTCCTCTTAGTGTTGGTCCAAATAGAGCCACTTGCAGCGCCACCTCGGGGCAACTTGAGGGTTGGTTTTAGTTGTACGTAGTGTTCATCCGAGTGTGCCCTGAGAAAGAGATATGTGCAGCTCCTATCGGGATTTGTTGGCACATTCGGGCGGTGTTGCTGGATTTGTTTTAACCTGTCGAAGTGTCTTGAGTAACCGAGATACCGAGTCTGATCGGAACATCTTGGGAGGAGGTCTATTCCTTCGTTGACCGTGAGAGCTTGTCATGGGCTAAGTTGGGACTCCCCTGCAGGGATTGATCTTTCGAAAGCCGTGCCCGCGGTTATGGGCAGATGGGAATTTGTTAATGTCCGGTTGTAGATAACTTGAACCTTAATTAAATTAAAATGAATCAACCGAGTGTGTTACCGTGATGGCCTCTTCTCGGCGGAGTCCGGGAAGTGGACACGGTGTTGGAGTAATGTTTGCGCAGGTTACTCTCTAGTATCTCGCTCGTGCTTTGCCTCCTCTTCTCACTCTCTTTTGCGAATAAGGTAGCCACCATACTTGCGAGACGCTTGCTGCAGCTCCATATATTTATCTTTCCTTACCTATAAGCTTAAATAGTCTTGATCGCGAGGGTGCGAGATTGCTGAGTCCCTGTGGCTCACAGATTACTATTACACCAGATGCAGGGCCTGATGATTCCGCTCCAGGAGACGCGTACGAGCTCAAGTGGGAGTTCGACGAAGACTCTCAACGATACTATGTTTCTTTTCCCGATGATCAGTAGTGGTGCCCAGTTGGGGGTGATTGGGACCGTGTCGCATGTTGGGTTCTCTTTTATTTTGGCGCCGTAGTCGGGCCATGAGTGTTTGGATGATGTAATGTTATTTATGCACTTGATTGACGTGGCGAGTGTAAGCCAACTATGTTATCCCCCTTTTTATTATCATATTACATGGGATGTTGTGAAGATTGCCTAACTTGCGACATATGCCTTCAATGCGATTATATCTCTAAGTCGTGCCTCGACACGTGGGAGCTATAGTCGCATCGAGGGTGTTACACTAAGGTACCGGAAGGTTATGATATGAGTGAAGAAGCAACTAGAGATATTCTTGCTTGCAATGATAGAGATGATCTAGAGAAATTACTATGCAAGTATAAAGAAAAATCTTTGAATGCTAGAATGAAATGTGACCCTAAGTTTGCTAATTCACCTATCTGTATTGCTGATAAGGATTATGAATTCTCTGTCGACCTAGAGTTAATTACTTTGGTTGAATCTGATCCTTTCCATGGTTATGAAACTGAAACTGCTGTGGCACATCTTACTAAGTTGAATGACATAGCCACCCTTTTTACTCATGATGAGAAAACTCGTTATTACTTTATTCTCAAATTATTTCCTTTATCATTAAAGGGTGTTGCTAAAGCTTGGTACAACACTCTTGCTCCTGGTTGTCTGCGTAGTCCCCAGGATATGGTTTATTACTTGTCTGAAAAATATTTTCCTGCTCATAAGAAACAAGCTGCCTTACAGGAAATATTTACCTTTGTGCAAACTAAAGACGAGAGTCTCCCACAAGCTTGGGGGAGGCTTTGCCAGTTACTTAATGCTTTGCCTAATCATCCTCTTAAGAAAAATGAAATACTTGATATCTTCTATAATGGACTAACCGGTGCTTCTAGGGACTTCCTAGATAGTTGTGCTAGTTGTGTTTTCAGGGAATGAACTATTGCTCAAGCTGAAGAATTATTTAATAACATATTGAAAAATTATGATGATTGGACTATTCCTGAATCACCGCCTAAACCCACTTCGAAGAAGAGGGGTATATTATATCTCAGTCCCGAAGATATGCAAGAGGCAAAGAAATCTATGAAGGAAAAGGTATTAAAGCTGAGGATGTTAAAAATTTACCTCCTATTGAAGAAATACATGGGCTTAATACATCACCACTTCCTAAGGTGGTAGAGGTAAATTCTCTTATGAAGTTTAATGAAAATGATAATCCTCAAAATATGCATCCTAGTCAACGCCTTTATGAGTTTGAAAACTATATTAGAAAACAAGATCACTTCAATGCAAATGTTATGAAACAATTGAAATATAATTCTGGTATGATTGCTAGCTTGAGTGACTTGTTATTTAGAATATCAAATGATGTTAGAGGTGTTGGAAAGCATGCTTCTATGGTTCAAACTTGATTAGAACAAGTTGCTAAATCTCAAAGAGAATTTCTTGATGAAGTGAATCATAATATGCATGACTTTGCTATTAGAGTTGCAACTAGAGGAGGTAAAATGACTCAGGAACCACTTTATCTAGAGGGTCACCCTAAAACAATTGAACAAGATTCACAAAGAAACAACACTAGTGAACCTACTCCTTCCAGGTAGGAAAAGAAAAAGAAGAATGATAGGACTTTGCACACTTCTAGTGAACCTGAAATAGAGAAACCTCATGACAACGAAAATGAAACTTCTATCTCTGATGCTGAAACCCAATCTGGTAATGAACACTCACCTAGTAATAATGAAAAAGATAATGATGAGGTTCATTAAGACTCTCAACCAAAAAATGATAAAGAACCAGATAATGATGTTGAGATAGAACGACCTGTTGATCTTGATAACGCACAATCTAAAAATAAAAGATATGACACAAGAGACTTTGTGGCTAGGAAACACGGTAAAGAAATAGAACCGTGGGTTCAAAAACTCATGACTTTTCCACCTAAGTCAACTAAAAATAATGATGAAGAAGAATTTGAACACTTTGCTGAAATGCTGAGGCCAATCTTTTTGCGTACTCGCTTGACTGATATCCTAAAAATGCCTCCTTATGCAAAGTATATGAAAGACATCATTACAAATAAGAGAAAAATTCTAGAAGCTGAAATCTCCACTATGCTTGCTAATTATACTTTTAAAAATGGAGTACCTAAAAGACTTGGAGATCCGGGAATACCAACTATACCTTGCTCTATCAAAAGGAATTATGTGAAAACTACTTTGTGTGATTTTGGAGCTAGTGTTAGTGTTATGCCTTTCTCTTTATATAAAATACTTGACTTGAATAAACTCACACCTACTGAAATATCTTTGCAAATGGCTGACAAATCAACTGCCATACCTATCAGTATCTGTGAGGATGTGCCCGTTGTTGTTGCTAATGTTACTATTTTGACTGACTTTGTTATAATTGAGATGCCCGAGGACAACAATGTGTCGATTATCCTTGGTAGACCCTTCTTGAATACTGCAGGTGCTGTTATTGATTGCAATAAAAGCAAGGTCACCTTTCATATCAATCATAATGAGCATACAGTGCACTTTCCGAACAAACAATTCCAAGTGGATGGTATTAATGTTATTGAAAAATCTCCGACAATCACTGTTGAAAGTTTTCAAATACCTCTACCTACTATCAAAAAGAAATAGGAAATGCTTATTGTTGGGGAAATGCATATCCCCATTGAGGTAACTTAGTGATTTGTGAAAGTTCTTCGGTTTCATGCTAACCAAAAGTGGTTGTTAATAAGACTTGATCAACCCTATTAATGAATCATTTTTGAACGGTATGAAGTTGATGAATTTAGTAAGCACTACTTCATGTCCTTACCTTTTATTTTCTGTTTTTATTAGTTAAATAAAATAAAATGGCATGTCTTGTCTGTATCCTGAATTTCCCGTGCAATGAAAAATGACTCAAAAAATAAAAGTTCTGAGAATGCCCTGAAAATTTTATATGATTTTTTACTGAATATTTAAGAATTTTTGGTGCAAAAATAACCGGAGGGGGGTGCACTAGGTGGGCACAACCCACCTGGGCGTGCTAGCACCGCTGGCGTGCCCTGGGGGGTTGTGGTCCCCACGTGGGCCCCCTAACTTATCTCTTCGTCCCACATTGTCACCTACCTCTAGAAAAAAATCACTCTTGCTCTCTCTCCTGAGTTCTTGCTCACTTTGCTGCCAATTTCGATCTCTTTGCTCGAAGCTCCATTTCCGAAACTGTTTCAGGAGATTGTTGCTTGGTATGTGACTCCATCATTCGTCCAATTAGTTTTTGTTTTAGTGGCTTATACTTTGAATAAATGGCTACTCTTGGTGCTGCTGTAGATATGCTTGCATGTTGAATTCTTAGTGTTCTAAGTTGTTTGAATGCCTGCTATGGCTTCTATCATTCTTACAAAGTTATGTTGACAAAATTTTGTCACTGCAAAATTTTTATTTTCAGAAAATTGTACGCGGACATGAATATCTTCAGGAAATATGGCTCAAGGAAGAACTCCAAGGGTGTTATTGGGCAGTCTTTTGACAATGATCTCCACCCTCGGAGGTTGGCAGAGGTACGGTCGTGCAAATGGCCACACATCCCGTTCCTGGAAGAAGCTGGAATTCATGAGTTCATGCAATTCATTGCCAATGCCGGTCTCACCGACTTCATCGCAGATGAGTGTGACCAGCACGGAATCCTCATAAATATGTTTGTTCAAAGCTTTACTTTCTTGCCTAGAAATAATCCTCCTGAAGTAAGCTTTGATTTATATGCTGAAAATCATCAGATACCACTTACTACGATTTGTGACACATATGCTTGATCCCTTTTGACAGGAGCTTGGCCGAGCCTAGGCCGGCTGAGTTTGAGGATTTTTGTCGCACTTTGACAGTGGGTGATGAGAGGAGAGTGTCAGCCATCACTGTCGGTGGTTTACATTGTCCTCCAGTTCATTACTTTGCATATTTCATTACCAAATGCTTGCTTGCTAGGGAGAAGGTGGGTGCACTTAGTTCACCAGACCTTGCTGTTTTATGTCGTGCAATTGAGGGTGAAAACCCATACAGCTTGGGAGCTATCGTGGCTCGTCGCCTCCATCTTAATAAATCTCAGGGCAAAATACACGGTGGGATTTTTGCTACTCGCTTGGCGGCTCACTTCAAGGTTGAGATGCACCCTCATGATTTCCCTCTTACCACAATTTACTGTCGGTGGGAAACGACACCTATGGGGTCACTGGGATCCCTTCTACGGCTAGCGGGCGCGGGGTTGTGCAAAGAGCGGGTCTGACGGTCAGCACACATATCGTTTACCCATGTTCTGGCCGCGGAGACGCGTATAACCCTAGTCCTGCTTTGATGTATATTTAGGTGTTCTTGTGTTCTTGAACTAGCTGCGGTGGCTCTCTAGTCCAAAAGATCCGAATCCCCCTCCAGTACGCCTCGGGCCTCCTTTTATAGACAAAAAGGGGTCGCCAGAGTGGCACATCAGAGGTGGAAAGGTGTACAGGGGCTGAGTCTATCCCCTGGCATCGTCGGACAACCACATTTAATGCGCTGCCGACGTGCCCCTCTTGCTTTATTGGGGACGGCAAAGAAGCTCGTCCCAGCTGTCATCGCCTCGCCTGGCACCGATGCGCGTCCAAGCTGACGAGGCGTTGTAGTGCCACGTTGGCTGGCTGCTGGGCTGGCGTGATGGTGGAGCCTTCATGAAGATCTGCATGCCACCACGTAGGTGCTTGCTGAGTTGGTGTAGAGGCCGCGCGCTGCCACGCAGATGCCTGCCCAGCTGGTCGAGCTGGCAGCTGTATGGGAGTGGCGGGGGAGTCTTGGCAGACACGGGCCTGGGTGCACCACCACAGGCATTCTCGGCAAGGGTCTTGCTGAGGGCCCGACAAGGGTCTCGCTGCGGCACCACAGTCGTCCCCGGCAAGGATCTTGCCGGGGGTCTCGTGGATTTCCTTGGCAAGGATCTCGCCAAGGGTCGTCATCTTCTGATTCCCATCTGATTTTGTGTATCTATGATCTCTACAAAGATCTGCATGCCACCTCGGAGGTGCCTCCTGAACCTTGGTTGCAATATGGTTGATGGTGTTGGAACCCCGTGGGCTCAAGGGTGGCGCGCTCTGCTGGCGTCAGGCAATTTTCCCCGGCAAGGATCTTGCCGAGGCTGCGGAAGCCACCTCGGCAAGGGTCTTCCCGGGGAGTAAATCTCCCCCTCTTGCTCCCTTTGTGCCTTTGGTCTTGGCGTTGCTTTGGTCATCTTGCGCTCCGGCATCCCCCCTATGCCCTGCTTAGTGTGGCCGTGGGCGCGGCTCTGACTGCCCGTGCACAAGTAAAGGGGTTTAAAAGGAGAGCCCCTACTTTTGTGCACCGACAGGTCCCCCTGGCCTAGGCCACAGATAAGGGCGACGCATTGTTGGGCTAGGCCTAGAATGGTGGGCGGGCAGGTGGGGCGGATTTTTACCGGAGTAACTTCTCCGTCCGCTGCGCTTCCCCACGACCCGTGTTGAACGCACGACATGGGGGGTCATGCGTGACGTGGGGGTCATGCGTGGGGCGGTTTCCGCGCGCATGCGTCACATCGTGGTAAAGAGGCGGCCCTCGCCTTCCCCGTAAAAAGGAACATTCGCGGGCATGCTTCTTATTTACCCTCCGTGTCTTCTCCAATCTCGGAACTGCCGTCCCCTCCTTCTTCCTCCTCAAGCCCTTGCTCTCGCTCACCACCGCCGCGTTTTCGTTGCCCTTCCCACTTCACCTCTCATAGCCGCCATGGCACCCAAAACCAGCAAAGGCAAAGGAGTGGCCAGGGATGCCAGGGGGACGGAGCCGCCGGAGAGCAAGTCGGCGGCGCGGCGTACGTAGCTCGCTTACTTCCCCTCGACGGTCGACGCGGTCCACCTCCGGGGCAACTTCAGGCCCCTGTGGGGGTGCAAGACGGGGGGAGAGACGACGGGGCATCCGGCCACGCGTGTCATCCCCGCCGATTGCACCAAGGCTGCCCCGAATCGGTACCCATTCTTCGTCGACTACTTTTCCTGCGGCCTCTGCCCCCCTTTCTCCGATTTCTTCAATGATGTCATGCACACCTACAGCTTCCACATCCTGGATTTTACTCCAAATGTCGTGGCATGCATGACCCTTTTCGCCCATCTCTGCGAGGGCTTCGCCGGAGTATGCCCCAACACGGCGCTTTTCCGCCATTACGTCTACCCTCGGATCCAGAGGGGAGGCGCCATTTCTAGTTCTATCGCCTGGATCCCAAGGACCCTGGAGAAGGGGACGTATACAGAGGGCGCCCAGAAGGAGAGGTGGGAGGAGTGGCAGAGCCGGTGGTGCTGGATTGAGGAGCAGGACCCTCAGGAGTTTTGCTAGGTTCGCCAGACGCCGCTGGTTCGCAGATATGACTGGGGCGATGTCGACGCCTAGGATGGGAAGCTCACGGTCGCCATCACCAGAATCCACCATCTCGCCGTTGTCGGGCTCACCCTGGAGATGATTGGGGCGGATTTCATCCACCGCCGCATCGCTCCTCTGCACAACAAGGGGAGGCCGGCCTGGCTTTTCAGCAACGCGGCTGACATCATGCGGCTTCGCCCCGGCCTGAACCACAACTTCAGGATGATGGGGCACGCTCACTTCTGCCAGTGGATCTTTCAGCTCGACATGAACCGCAATGGCAGGGCTGAGACGATGGGCAAGGTCGCCAAGGGGCCCCTATTCGGGTTGCCAGCGGGGGTGGTCCCGCTGAGCAACAACTCCCGCCAAACCGATATCATTGCCATGATGCCGGACTGCAATGCGCACGGCTTTGACCCGAATTGGGTCGAGCCGGAGGCAGACCAGGTGCAGGCGTTCTTCGACACCCTGTCGGAGAAGTACGTCCGCGAAGAGCCGTGGCTCATCCAGAACACCACCCAAGCAGAGCTGGACTACATTGCCGCCAGGGCGGCGGAGGCGGCGCTAGTTGAGGAGTCCGGCAGCGCTGGTGGCGTAGAGGACGAGGCCGCAGTGGCCGTGGAGGAGAAGGAGCTTGCCTAGTGGGCGGAATCCGCTGGGGAGGCCAGCAGCGCCGGCACCGGGGCCCGTTTCATTGAAGATGAGGCCGATGAGTCGTCCGGGAGGAGGCCGAGGCCGTCGAGCCCCCAGCCATGGGGAGAGGGCGTGTCCTGCGGCGGGCCGTCTCTGGTGAGCCGGTCCATCCCAGCAGGACCGCACAACCGCAACAACCTCCGGAGGCGTCGATGCGTTAGATGAGGACCACGACAGCAGGGAAGGCAGTGAAGGTTGCGGTGGTGAAGAAGAAAGCGGCTGCCCCTTCTCCGTCCAAGCGTCCTCGGACTCCACCTGCTTCCCCTCCTCCCGTAGGTGACTTCACGGAGGTCATTTTCAACCTCGGTTCTCTTAGCCCGAGGAGGAAGAGGAAGGCAGCGGAAGAGGAGGCAGAGGATGAGTAAGTATCTCGTCTTTTGTCATCTCCGCCCCCTCGGACCGTGCCACTTTTCTTGATTTGTCTTCATCTTTGCAGGATAGGGAGACGCTGGCCCAGAGGGTGGCGAAGAGGGCCAAGGCCTCGGCGGGCGACCAGCCCCCGGCGGGCACCTCGAGTACGCCGTTGGTGGTGGTGGAGAGCAGGACGAAGAGTAGCCCCCAGCGCAGCCCCCCAGCGTGCCTTTATCACTCGCTCCCCATTGATGTGTGCTGGGGCACGATTTCTTGGTGCTGACCTTGCCGTGGTTGCAGGAGGAGAACGGCAGCAGGAGGATCCACTGAGGGCCACCCTCAACACGCCGCCCACATCGACCATGCCGCCCCGAGGGGCGTCCCTGGCAAGGGCGCCAAGCACCGAGCCCATGCGCATGAAGGACGAGGAGGTGAACCCGGGCGTCGGTGGCTCCCTCCCGGCACCGAATATCGATGGGGAGGGGGCCACTTCGTCCCTGCTTGGCACAGGTGAGTTGTTTGCCTCCCGTTCCCGCTCGTTCTTCTTCCTTCAAATTTTGATCTTGACTTCGCCTCATTCTCCTTCTCGGTACCCAGATCCTTCCTCGGCGGACCGGGAGGACATGGAGACCGTCATCGGAGAGGTCGTGGTCGAGGCCGACGAGATCGCTGCTGAGGAGGTCGCCAAGGACGTTGCCGAGGGCGCCGCTGAGGGGCCTGCCGTGGAGGCTGGTGAGACCGCTGCCAAGGAGGCCGACAAGGGGTTTGCCGGGAGGCCAGCAAGGCCGCTGCCGAGGAGGAGGTGGTCGACGACCAACCTTCCTCCTCCTCCGCTTCCGGCTCAGGAAAATATCTGAAGGTGGGTGACGACTTGTTCGTCCACCTCCCATGGACGGCGAGCACCAGGGCACCCGCCAAAGGGGAGGTGTTCGACGACAAGGTGCTTGCCGCCGCCGGGCTTGAGGTCATTGATGGACTGAGCGTCAGTGGCGGTGGTTCCTAGGAAGAGCGGCTCCTCCAGAGCATGAGCGCCACCTTCCACAAGCTTCAGGCGCTTCACCGTGCCCGCCTGGACAAGGCCAAGTCTAGGATGGCATCGGTGGACAAGGTGGAGGAGGACCTCGAAGGGCCCGTCGCCGAGACGCAGACTTGGTTCCGCCAGGCCTGTGAGGAGCTGAAGACCGCCTAGGATCAGCTGGCTGAGCGCAAGCTGGAGCTTGTCGTGAAGCAGGCTGATGTCGAGAAGGCCCAAGAGGCGGCGAGTCGGCAAGCCGCCAAGGAGGAGGCCGCTCGGCGGCAGCACTAGGCCGAGCTGAACTCCCAGGAGGAGGATATTGCCGCTCGTGAGGAGAAGCTCGCCGCGACACTCCGCGGCAAGGACGAGGAGCTCCAGGAGCTTGTCATGCAGCGGACTCGGGAACTAGAGCAGAGGCACGAGTAGGCCCTCAATGCTCAGGCCCAGGTCCATGCCGGCAAGGTGAACGAGCTGGAGGTGGAGCATGACGGGCTAAAGAAGCAGATCCAGGAGCTGACGGGAAGAGGGATGCGGCCAAGGGTGCCTTGGCTGATGCGCAGGCCGCAGTCCTCGAGAAGGTCGAGCTACTCTCCACGGCCAATGAGTCCATCAAGGACCTGAAGCTGAAGGTGGAGGGCCTTGAGGGGGTGCTCTCGGAGCTCAGGGCCCGGGAGGAGGCCCTGACCAAGGATATGGAGAAGGAGAGGCAGCTGTGAAAGAACGATGGCGCCAGCCACGTAGAGTTTATGGCAGGCGAGAAGCTCTGGGTCAGCCGCCTCGCCAAGGTCGCCGGTAGGCTCACCATGCAGCTGGCTACCATGGGGATGCCCAACGTGAGGTACGTCCCAGAGCCTCACACAGTCCTAATGCTAGGCTGACTCTATTCTTTGAGGGTGTTCTCAGGGCCCTGGAGCGGCTTCGCTCCAACAGGGCGGCCTCTCTGGCCGAAGAGGCCCGGAGGCTTTGTCAATGTGCCATGACCAAGGTCCTCACCAAGATGGCGTACTGGAACCCTGACCTCGACTTCGAAGCTTCACTGGATAGCTTTCTGGACGACGTCGACCCTGCGCCGCTCAAGGAGCGCATCGAGCTCGTCATCAGCCGCATCGACGGAGTTCGGAGGGTACAAGGCCAGCGCCGGGAGTAGGCACCCCATTTCTTATCGCCGTTGCAGGTTCATGACCAAGACAATTTTATTCTTTAGTTATAACCGTAGCAACAAATGATGTAATATAACCCTGCAGTACTTTTGAAATCATGCATGTTATTTCCCTGTTTGATCCCCCTTTGTATGTCCACCCTACGTTAGTCGGGTAGGTTTGCCGGCGCGGAAACCCAGGCGGCATCATGAGGACGGATCCTCAATGGTCTGCTGGGTATGCTTGCTGCCGGGCGAACCACCTCATTGCTCTTGAAGTGGCCGCTCGAGCTGTTGAGCGGACTCGAGACAGAACGTGGGCGTTGCCAATCGCAGAAGGTCACCCTACCGTTCTCGACGCAGCCGCTTGAACTTTTGAGAGGACTCGAAATAGAACGTGGGCGTTGCCAATAGTGGTAGGGCCCCATTGCGTGAAGGTTTTCCATACACAGGGCAAGATCGTCGAGGACGATAACCTTATATATAAAAAGGAATTACTCAAAGTTTTGCATGACTTAGCTTTTTCTGCCGCTACGTGGGTTCGCCGCGTCCACCGAGGATGCCATTTTTCGGTCGTATTCTTGCTTGAAGTGATGACCACGATGAAGCCGTTGCTTCAACCAGACCGGATTTTCACAACTGCGCAGCCCCCTACCTGGCGTGCCAGAGATGTCGGTGGGAAAAGACACCTATGGGGTCACTTGGATCCCTTCTACGGTTGGCGGGCACGGGGTTGTGCAAAGAGCGGGTCTGGCGGTCAGCACACAAATCGTTTACCCACGTTCGGGCTGCGGAGACGCGTAAAACCCTAGTCCTGCTTTGATGTATATTTAGGTGTTCTGTGTTCTTGAACTAGCTGCGGTGGCTCTCTAGTCGAAAAGATCTGAATCCCCCTCCAGTACGCCTTGGGCCTCCTTTTATAGACAAAAAGGGGTCGCCACAATGGCACACAGGAGGTGGAAAGGTATACAGGGGCTAAGTCTATCCCTAGCATCGTCGGACAAACACATTTAATGCGCTGCCGATGTGCCCCTCTTGCTTTATTGGGGACGGCAAAGAAGCTCGTCCCAGCTGTCGTCGCCTCTCCTGGCTCCGACATGCGTCCAAGCTGACGAGGCATTGTAGCGCCACGTTGGCTGGCTGCTGGGCTGGCACAGTGGTGGAGCCTTCACAAAGATCTGCATGCCACCACGCAGGTGCTTGCTGAGTTGGTGTAGAGGCTGCGCGCTGCCACGCAGATGCCTGCCTAGCTGGTCGAGCTGGCAGCTCTATGGGAGCGGCGGTGCAGTCTTGGCAGATGCGGGACTGGTTGCAGCCTCGCAGGCATTCTCGGCAAGGGTCTTGCCGAGGGCGCGGCAAGGGTCTCGCTGCGGCACCACGGTCGTCCCCGACAAGGATCTTGCTGGGGGTCTCATGGATTTCCTTGGCAAGGATCTCGCCAAGAATCATTGTCTTCTGGTTTCCATCTGATCTTGTGTATCTATGATCTCTACAAAGATCTGCATGCCACCATGGAGGTGCCTCCCGAGCCTTGGTTGCAATATGGTTGATGGTGTTGGAACCCCGTGGGCTCAAGGGTGGCGTGCTCTGCCGGCGTTAGGCAAGTTGCCCCAGCAAGGATTTTGCCGAGGCTTCGGAAGCCACCCCGGCAAGGATCTTGCTGCGGGAGTCCATCTCTCCCTCTTGCTCTTTTCGCGCCTCTGGTCTTGGCGTTGCTTTGGTCGTCTTGCGCTCCGGCATACCTCCTCTGCCCTGCTTAGTGTGGCCATGGGCGCGGCTCTGACTGCCCATGCACAAGTAAAGGGGTGCAAAAGGAGAGCCCCTACTTTTGTGCACCGACATTTACCTAGATCATGCAACCATGGATCACCATCACTTTCTTGCACATGATCGTCCTGACATTGCCATTCCTTATAACTTGGTCTATAACATTGAGACTCGTGATTTTATCCCCTTGCCTGCACCTGCGTTGTTTGATTCTGTTGCCAGGGGCGGACACCGGATTATGCTTGCAGACATCCTCGCATATTGAAACGCTCACGCTGCTGCAGAGGCTGCACAGGCACCTCCATAGTGGGATCAGTGGATGCCCGCTCCTCAGTAGAGGGATGAGTGGATGCCTACTCCTCAGGATCCTTACTACCCTCCAGGCTACAGATTCACTACCAAGTTAGGCCAAAAGCCTAAGCTTGGGGGAGTACGTGTTCTCACTGACATTATATTCATGCTCACATATCATTTCATTTGTCGGTGTTCACACTTTTTCATTGTATCATTCATGCTTAGATTTATTTTCTTACTTTCTTCTTGTGTGTTTGAAATTTTTTAGAAAAAACTAAAAAAAATAGTTGTAGTAATTTACTTTCTATGCATGCTTAGTAGTAGCACTAAAAAGAAAACCCAAAAAGATTTCCTTGTTGGGAGCTTTCCCGTGTAAATAGTTTTCCTCATTTTTGCTTTTTATTTACTTGCTAAAGAAAACCAAAAACTCCAAAAATATTTCAATGTGTTTCTTTTAATTTCTTTTATTCGAGTCTTACTGAGGAGAAGACCACGATGAAAATGTTGAGTGGCTCTCACATGAATAACTGTTGAACTAATAAGAGCCCATTTTACCTTGTCTCTCCTGTTGAATAAAATGTTTGCAGATTCCATCTTAGTCCATGGCACTCTTGAACTATTATTATTTTCATATCATTGGGTCGTGCATGTGAAAGGCAATAATGATGAGATTCGATGAACTAGCCATGGCAAAGAGAAGCTGGTATGAACTCGACTTGTCTTATTTGTGTAAATATGTTTAACCTAGTGCCCATGATTCAGCCCGTTATGATTAAACATGTTTGCAATGACAATTAGCGATTGTAGTTTCTCATTCCATGCATAAGTAACTTGGAGTTAATAATGATTTATCTTGGATATCAACATAGCGTTAAAATGATTGTGATGTAGTATGATGATATGGTATCCACCTCTGAATGTTCGAGTGGCTTGACTTCGTGCATGTTCATGCATGTAGTTGAATCAAAACCAACATAGCCTCTATAATGTTTATGTTCATGGTGTTAATATCCTACTCATGCTAGTGTCCAATGTTACTTATGCATAATGCCTGGCCATGATCGTTGTTGCTCTCTAGCTGGCGCTTCCCGATCTTAAAATTGCTAGCCTTCGCCTCTACTAAGTGGGGGTTCTTCTTGTACATCAAAAACCTTGAACCCAAAGATATTCCAGATGAGTCCACCATACCTACCTATATACGGTATTACCCTTCCATCCTAAGTAAATTTGCATGTGCCACCTCTAAAAACTTCTAAAAAATTATCCGTTTTGTGTGCCTGGATTGTTCATGGAACGACAGGAGGTGGTCGATATCTTCCATGCTAAGCATGTTATCCTCAGGTCGAGTGTTTATTCACTCACCATCGCACGAGGAAATGGGCGGTAATAGGGATTCCGAGTCCCGAACTCAAAAATGCAAATAATTAAACAACAATCCCTTGGGACTGTTGTTGGTTTGGACGGCACCCATTTATTTCGGACAAGCCGTGGAATGTGATTGTTGGTGGAGGGGGAGTAAGCCTTTACTTTTATCGCTTGGGAACTTCCACTAGCGTGCTTAGCATGGAAGATGTTGATAACTGATGGTCGTGAATTGAATAAGAAGAGTGCATGTCTCAAAATTTCATTTATCTCTGTTTTAAAAATTGAGCTTTGGCACCTCTGCAAATCACTGCTTCTCTCTACGAAGGGACTTTCTATTTACTTTTATGTTGTGTCAGCACCTTCTAAAAACAAGCACCAGAAACTAAGTAGAGCACATCGGTCATGATTTATGCATTGTGTATATCTAATGTTGGGTGCATCATGACTGGATCTTTTCTACCATGAATTACAATGTTTAGCCGCTGCTTGAACATAGGAGGTGCTCTGCATTTATGTTTCGCGGTCTCAGAAAGGGCTAGCGAGATACCATTATTTTCATATTATATCATGATTGTTTTGACAAAGTGTTGCTATTTGAGATATCTTATTATTGCTCACTAGCTGATTATGTCATTGATATGAATCATTATAATCTTTAAGATTTATTGTCGACATGGTTAGTTATAATGCTGGCTGAAAACCTGGGTGATGGTTAAGCTTATTTATGCAAACAAGAGCAAAAGAGTTCGTAAAAGTTTTTCTTCTCACTTTTAGTTTATCAACTGAATTGCTTGAGGACAAGCAAAGTCTCGGTGTCAAAACCAGCGGATCTCAGGTAGGGGGTCGGGATCTGTGCGTCTAGGCTGGATGGTAACAGGAGACAAGGGACACGAAGTTTTACCCAGGTCCGGGCCCTCTCGATGGAGGTAAAACCCTACGTCCTACTTGATTAATATTGATGATATGGGTAGTACAAGAGTAGATCTACCACGAGATCGAGGAGGCTAAACCCTAGAAGCTAGCCTATGGTATGATTGTTGATGTGTATGTTGTCCTACCGACTAAAACCCTTCGGTTTATATAGACATCGGATAGGGTTAGGGTTACATGGAGTCGGTTACAATGGTAGGAGATCTTCATATCCGTATCGCCAAGCTTGCCTTCCACGCCAAGGAAAGTCCCTTCCGGACACGGGACGGAGTCTTCAATCTTGTATCTTCATAGTCCAGGAGTCCGGCTGAAGGTATAGTCCGGCTATCCGAACACCCCCTAATCCAGGACTCCCTCAGTAGCCCCTGAACCAGGCTTCAATGACGACGATTCCGGCATGCATATTGTCTTCGGCATTGCAAGGCGTGTTCCTCCTCCAAGTACTTCATAGAAGATTTTGAACACAAAGATAGTGTCCGGCTCTGCAAAATAAGTTTCCACATATTGCCATAGAGAGAATAATATTTACACAAATCTAATCTGCTGACGTATTCCGTAGTGTGACATCACACCACGGCCAAGCTTTTATTCGAACCGTTTTACTGCCCCATCTCGGCGCGTTATGCGAGGCGGTTTCCTTGGCACGTCTTGTTAAAGCAGAGATCGTGTCCCCTTATTCCGGGATTCTCATCAATACGGGCGTGGGTAACCCAACCGCGCCATTGATTACAACGCTTGGGAGATAAGCGAGTTTTACCAGGCTGGCGGGGACGCGTAGTTGCATCCACCCATATAAGGTGATAAGGATCCACCTTTTCACCTACGCCTTCTTCCTCCTTCTCCTATCCATTCTTGCGCACTCGAGCTCCAGCGCCCAAGTCCACACTCCCCACCTCAACCTTCTCCAGCTATGTCCGGAGCGGGAGGCAAGTGGATGGTCTCCTCCGTCACGGAGGGACATATCAAAAAGCTGAGGAAGGCCGGATACCTGTCTAACGACATCGCATACTGGCTCCCCGAAAAGGGGCAGCTCATCCCCACCCCTAGGCCCCATGAGAGGGTGGTGTTCCTCCCCCATTTCCTCCACGGACTGGGCTTCCCTCTCCACCCATTTGTCCGGGGGCTCATGTTCTACTACGGCCTGGATTTCCATGATCTGGCCCCGGACTTTGTCCTCAACATCTCGGCGTTCATCGTCATGTGCGAGGCCTTCCTCCGCATCCGCCCCCATTTCGGCCTATGGCTCAAGACTTTCAACGTCAAGCCGAAGGTGGTGCGCGGCAACCAGGCGGAGTGCGGAGGCGCCATGGTGGGCAAGATGGCCAACGTCCTATGGCTCGAGGGCTCCTTTGTGGAGACCCTGAAGGGGTGGCAATCGGGGTGGTTTTACATCACCGAGCCGCGCGATGCCGAATGGATCGCACCCCCCGAGTTCCAGTCTGGACCCCCAACGCGGTTCATGTCCTGGAAAGAGACGGGCCTATCGTGGGGCAAAAAAGGAGAGCTAACCGGACTCCAAACATGCGTCAAAACCCTGGTGGACAAGAAGCTCAAACTTGTCAACGTAGTCCAGGTTATGCTCATCCGCTTGATCCTCCCGTGCCAACAACGGGCTTTCAACCTGTGGGAGTTCGACTTGGCGCGGCACCAAACTCTGAGAAGGCTCTTCGACACGATGTAAGAAGATGCCTGGAAGGTGCTTTTCAAGGGCGCCGAGGCTCCCGCATCTGCTACCGAGGATCGCGGATTCAATGCGCAGCGTCACGCTCTTGCGGTAAGCTGTTTTTTCCTTTTATAGGGTATCAGTTTTTCATAGTTTGACTCCATGCGGGATCTAAGCTCCCTTTCCTTTGACAGGATTGGCAGGTGACGTCCGGACAGATCAACTGTCCGGCCCCTTTGCCCGAAGGCCCAGCGGACGCTCGCTTGGCGAGGCTGCTGGTTCCGGTACCCTATGTGGTGCCGGAGAAGAAGGTCAAGAAGAAGGCCACGGGGACTCGAAAGAGTGCCCGACGCCCGGAGGTGTCGGATTCATCATCTGACGAATCCAAGACGCACTCCTCCCGCGAAGACGAGGAGGAGGAAGAAGAGACCCCTCCCCCTCCAGCGGGGGAAGGGAAGAAAAGGAAGGCCGCCCCAACTGGGGAGGCCGAAGGGTCCAAGAAGGGGAAAACCCTTCCTCCGGACTGCTCCACCGACGCCGATGGCGGCGGAGAGGAGTGGGCACCTAGGGCCAAGCCCCTGGCCAAATCGTAAGTATCCGGATACCAGAGTAATTCATAGTATTCGTTTATTGCACAACTTTCCCTCATGTCGAATATGTTTATGCAACCCACCCAAAGACCGGCTCGACGCGTCGTTGAGCGGCTCACTTGACTCGTCGGATGTGAACTCGCTTTCGACGGCTTCCTCCTCCCGCCCTACGGACGACACCGAAGTGTTGTCCCAACAGGTTCCAAGCCAGGAGGATGTGTTCCTGGAGGCGCCGCAAGGAGACCTCCCGGACTCCATGAGTAAAGGGGATGAAACCCCCCGGGGCTCCAAGTCCGGCTCTAGGCCGGACACCGCTCCGGAACCTTCAGAGGTTCCAGAGTCCGGTGAGGGACCTCCTTCCAAGAGGAGCAAGTCCACCGTGCCGGTGGCCCCCGTCCAACCGGAGGCGCCGGACAATATGTTGGAGGCGCTCCAAGGCGCCTCCATCGACGAGGAGCACCGTGCCATTATGAGTGCGATGGTCCAGAAGGTTCAGTCCGCCAAGAGCAGACTGACTGAAGCTTGTACTAGCCTTTTGATAGGCTTTGAGGTAAGTAAAGAATGTGTAAATAATATTACTGCATAGACAGTATCCCTTCGATGCTCTGTTTGGCGTTTGGGAAGAAAAGCCGAATAGAGGATCAAATAAAATTCATAGGAGTCTAACAAAAGGAGTTAATATGGGTATGCAGGCTTCTCTGCTTGCGTCCGCCGCACTGACTGCGGAAGTGGACACGCTAAAGCAGAACCTCGAGCGGTCCGAGCAAGAGCTCGGTCGTGCCAAGAAGCAGCTCGAGGACAATGAAGATAAGAAATACCTTGTTTAAATATATATAAAAAAGATGCAATTGCAAACAATGACAGGATTATCGTGGCTATTGTAGGGGCCACGTCTGAGGTGGCGACCCTTAAGCAAGCGCTAGACGAGGCCGAGAAGAGGGCGGCCTCGGAGTGCACCGAGCGGGAGAAGTATGAGGCCGAGGTTGGCAAGGTGCGGCAAGAGCTCCAGGCTCTCATGGAAAAACATGAGAGTTTGGAGCTTGACTCGAAGACGCAAGCGTCCGAGCTTGCGGTGGCTATTGAACATGCCAAATCTACCAAGGCCGAATCCCAGAAGACCCTCCAGGAGTTGGATGAGGTGAAGAAGATAGCGGCAGGTAAGGCATTCTTTATGCAAAGCAAACACATAAACATGAGTTACTTGTTACTTACCCGAATCTGGAGCTCTCCAGGAGCGTTCGCAAATCTTCCTCGGAGTGTGTCCGATGCCGCCGCATTCTATCGAGCCGAGGAGGGCAGCTCGACGGAGAAGGTGTTCTGGTCTCAGTACGCTGAGGCCGGACACCCCGTGCCCCTGAGCGACCAGCTGAAGCAACTGGTCGAGCTCCACAAGGCGGCCGAATAGGCCATGAAGGGCCTCATTGTTCGGCTGTGGCCTGGAGGGGCACTGCGTGGGAGCTATTTCAGGCTGGTGCGGCGGATGGTGGAGGCCTGTCCAAGGCTCAAAGTCATCAAGCGCTCCGTCTACATTGAGGGTGCCCGTAGGGCCCTTGCCCATGCTAAGATGCACTGGGGCAAGCTGGATGCTGAGAAGCTTGTGAAGGACGGGCCACCACCGGGGAAAGAGCATCGCAAGCCCAAGAATTACTATAAGGATGTTCTGAAGGGTGCCCACCTTGTGGCGGATGAATGTTCTAGGGATGTAATTTTTTAGTGAAACTTGCTCGTTTTGTCCTATGCACTGAAAACTTGTTTATATGCGCTAAGCAATGCTGTTGGAATTTAAAATATTACCTTCTGTGCGGCTGTTTATCAATTCTGAGAGATGGCGAGTCGTCCGCTTCTGCCCCCATGCCGCTAGTGCTGGGGTGTTCGGGGATAAACCTGAGCGCTCTTTTTCCCATGTTTGGGTCCTTCGAGGGAGGTGCTCAGCCCAACGAACAAGGCAATCAGACTATAATGCGTGAACACTCTCACTTAGCCATAGAATTCTATAATTTTAAATTTCGGCGAAGCCCCTGGTATTCGGAAGACCGAGTTCGGGGCGCTATCCACGCCTTGGCCGGATAGAGCCGGCTCCTCGCCCTAAGCGGCATAAGTCTTTGGGGACTCGAAAAAACCTCTCGAACAGCGACCAGCTCTCGCTTCATCATGACAGTCAGTTTTAGCTTTCTCCACTAAGGTGCCCGATCCAGCTCAACCGGGGCACAATCGCAGTGGTTCTCCTAGTGCTACCTTAGCCGATATAGCGGAACGTAAGGCACCAAAACATAGGAGCCGGGCAAACCCAACTATTGACCCAAGACATGATTCGGAGCCGATGCATATAATGCTATAAGTTCGGGGTGCCGCACTTGTTAAAGTGTTCAGACTTCTCACACCATATTGGGGGGGGGGGGGTACTAAAGCCCCTGGCGTATTTTGGGCGTACCAACGTGTACGGGTGCAACATGTCGTTAAGGAACATATATAAAGAAAAAAGGTAATGCAAAAATAGACGAAAGCTATGCATTGTTTATTAAAAAGGGCTGCGATTAAAGCAGAACGATACAAATAATGCGATAAGTGGAAGGTTGGACTAGTTAACATGTCCGTTCCAAGGGCAAGCTGCGGAATAGTATGCGGAACGGGTATACTGCTCGTGATAGAGACCACCTGGGAGTTCCGTAGTGCGCCGTGGCTTGTCTGCTTCCCTGGATCTTGCATCGTTTGTGCGGCAACTGAACTGCCGAACAGGCCTTCCGAAGGATGAAGTCCTGAAAGTAAGAGAAAATTAAAAAATCGGCAGCCCCTGGTATGGTTTAAGCCGTGTTTTGGGCGTGCTGTGATGGTGCCCCTCCCCCTGTGCCCATGGTATCTCTAGAGCATAGTTATGTACGTGAAGTACTGGCGTCGCCTTTTTGCGAGGGTTGGGGTTGGGGCTGCATTGCTACGCCTTCTCGGATCATGCCAGGCGGTCTTGTTGTAGGTTACTTCGGGCGCGCTTGATGGTGTCCGGTCGTTTAGTGGCCGGACTGGAGAAGTGCCTGGAGAGGCTGCTGTGAACTTCCGCTGCAAGGGTCGCCGTGTGCTCCTCCGTTCGGAGGGAGCGTTCGGTGTTTCCATTGACCATAATTACTCCTCGAGGGCCTGGCATCTTGAGCTTAAGGTATGCGTAATGCGGTACCGCATTGAACTTAGAGAATGCGGTTCGCCCGAGCAGTGCGTGATAGCCACTTCGAAACGAGACTATGTCGAAGATTAACTCCTCGCTTCAGAAATTATCCGGAGATCCGAAGACCACTTCAAGTGTGACTGAGCCTGTACAGTTGGCCTCTGCACCTGGTATTACTCCTTTAAAGGTTGTTTTGGTGGGCTTAATCCTCGAGGGATCTATGCCCATTTTCCGCACTGTATCCTGGTAAAGCAGGTTTAGGCTACTGCCACCGTCCATAAGGACTCTAGTGAGATGAAATCCGTCAATAATTGGATCTAGAACCAATGCGGCGAATCCGCCATGACGGATGCTAGTGGGATGGTCCCTTTAATCAAAGGTGATCGGGCAGGAGGACCATGGGTTGAACTTTGGGGCGACTGGCTCTACCACGTATACGTCCCTTAACGCAGGCTTCCGCTCCCTTTTGGGGACATGGGTTGCATATATCATGTTCACCGTCCGCACTTGTGGGGGAAAACCCTTCTGTCCACTGTTGTTCGGCGGCCGGGGCACCTCGTCGTCATCACTATACAGCCCCTTGTCTTCATTTTCGGCGTTTAACCTGCCTGCCTGCTTGAACACCCAACAGTCCCTGTTGGTGTGATTGGATGGCTTTTCGGGGGTGCCATGTATCTGGCACGAGCGGTCGAGTATTCGGTCCAAACTAGACGGGCCCCTAGGATTCCTTTTGAATGGCTTTTTCCGCTGACCGGATTTAGAGCCTCTGAATCCGGCATTAACTGCCGTATCCTCGACAATTTCTGAATCCGTATTTCTCGACAATTCCTCGACAATTTCCAGGGGACTGTTCAGCGGCAGAGCTAGATCATGCTCGTCGTGACAGTGCGGCGCGCTCGGCAGTGGCTCGAATCCGTTGAAGATCAAGTCCCCGAGGATGTCAGTCATGTAGTTAAAACTTCCAAATCTGACCTGACGGCCAGGGGCGTAGCTTTCGATCTGCTCTAGACGGCCAAGCGAATTGGCCCATAGTGCGAAGCCGCCGGAGACGAAGATCTGTCCGGGGAGGAAGGTCTCACCCTGGACTGCATCGCTATCGATGATCGTAGGAGCCATCAAGCCTGACGGCTATGACACAGAGGAACTCTCAATGAAAGCACCAATGTCGGTGTCAAAACCGGCAGATCTCCGGGAGGGGGTCCCGATCTGTGCGTCTAGGCCGGATGGTAACAGGAGACAAGGGACACGAAGTTTTACCCAGGTTCGGGCCCTCTCGATGGAGGTAAAACCCTACGTCCTACTTGATTAATATTGATGATATGGGTAGTACAAGAGTAGATCTACCACGAGATCGAGGAGGCTAAACCCTAGAAGCCAGCCTATGGTATGATTGTTGATGTGTATGTTGTCCTACGGACTAAAACCCTCCGGTTTATATAGACACCGGATAGGGTTAGGGTTACATGGAGTCGGTTACAATGGTAGGAGATCTTCATATCCATATCGCCAAGCTTGCCTTCCACGCCAAGGAAAGTCCCTTCCGGACACGGGACGGAGTCTTCAATCTTGTATCTTCATAGTCCAGGAGTCCGGCTGAAGGTATAGTCCGGCTATCCGAACACCCCCTAATCCAGGACTCCCTCACAAAGGTTTAAGCTTGGGGGAGTTGATACGTCTCCAACGTATCTATTTTTTCTCACGCTTTTCCTCTTGTTTTGGACTCTAATTTGCATGATTTGAATGAAACTAACCCCGGACTGACGCTTTTTTCAGCAAAACTACCATGGTGTTGTTTTTGGGCAGAAATAAAAGTTCTCGAAATGGAACAAAACTTTTTGAAGATTTTTTATATCAATAAAGAGAATTTCTGGAGCCAAGACCTGCCGGAGAGGGGCACCTGGGTCGGCACAACCCACCAGGGCGTGCCCCCGTCTCCTAGCGCACCCAAGTGGGTTGTACCCACCTGGTAGCCCCGCTGACGACCCCCCTGATTCTATAAAATCACATATTTCCAGAAAAAATCAGGGAGAAAGATTATCGCGATCCACGAGACGGAGCCGCCGCCAAGCCTTGTTCTTCCTCGGGAGGGCAGATCTAGAGTACGTTTGGGGCTCTTGAGAGGGGGATCTTTGATCTTCGTCATCACCAACCTATCTCCATCGCCAATTCCATGATGCTCCCCACCGGGAGTGTCGGTGGAAACGACACCTATGAGGTCACTGGGATCCCTTCTACGGTTGGCGAGCGCGAGGATGTGCAAAGAGCGGGTCTGACAGGAAGCACACGGATCGTATACCCTGGTTAGGGCCGCGAAGATGCGTAATACCATAGTCCTGCTTTGGTTGATGTATTCGAGTGTTCTTGTGTTCTTGAGCTAGTTACGGGGTGCAACTTGCCCAAAAGAGCCGAATCCCTCTCCTAGTCGCCTCAGGCCTCCTTTTATAGGAAAAAGGGGTTGCCACAGTGGCACACATGAGGTGGAATGGTCTACAGTCGACAAGCCTATCCTCTGGGACCACCGGACAAACGCATTTAATGCACTACCGACGTGCCCTCCTTGCTTTATCGGGGACGCCAGGGAAGCACGTCCCAGCTGTCGCCGCCTCGCTTGGCCTCGACACGCGTCCAAGCTGATGAGGCATCGCGGCGCCACATTGGCTGGCTACTGGGCTGGCGCGGTGGTGGAGCCTTCACGAATGGTCGCACGCCACCATGCAGGTGCTTGCTGAGTCGGTGTAGAGGCCGCCCATCGCCATGCAGGTGCTTGCCCAGCTGGTTGAGCTAGCAGCTACTTGGGTACGATGGTGGAGTCTTGGCTGAAGCGATCCTAGCAGTGGCCCTGCTGATGCCCTGGGCAGGGGTCTTGCCGGGGGCCCGGCAAGGGTGCTACTGTGGCATTGTAGTCGTCCCCGACAAGGGTCTTGCTGGGGGTCTTGTGGATTCCCTCGGCTGGGATCCCGCTGAGGGTCGCCGTCTTCTGGTCCTCATCTGATCTCATATGTTTATGATCTTGACGAAGATTTGCATGCCACCAAAAAGGTGCCTCCCGAGCCTTGGTTCCAATGTAGTCGGTTGGCTTGGATCATGTGGGCTCAAGGGTGGCTCACTCTGCTGTCATCAGGCAATTTGCCCCGGCAAGGCTCTTGCCGGGGCTGCGGAGGCTACCTCAGCGAGGATCTTGCCGAGGGAGTCCACCTCGCCCTCTTGCTCTCCTGCGCTTCTAGTCTTGGCGTTTCCTTGGTTGCCTCGTGTTTCGACTTCGCTCCGGTTTCCCTCCTCTGCCCTACTTAGTGTGGCCGTGGCGCGCGGCTTTGACTGCCCGTGCACAAGTAAAGGGGTCAAAAGAAGAGCCCCTACTTTTGTACACCGACAGGAGCCCCCGGGCCTGGGCCACACATAAGCGCGCCGTGTTCTTGGGCTAGGCCCAAAACAGTGTGCGGGCTGGTGGGGCGGATTTTACCGTAGTAACTTCTCGTCTGCTATGCTTCGCCACGACCCGCGTTGAACGTGCGACGTGGAGGGTCATGCATGACATGGGGGTCATGCGTGGGGCGGTTTCCACACGCGTGCGTCACATCGTGGTTGCGTCACATCATGGTAAAGTGGCGGCCCGCGCGTTCCCCGTAAAAAGAGGGAGCCACAGAGGTGCGGCTCATTTACTTGGGCGGACTTGGGTCGTGGCCTTCAAGGCGTCAGTCCCCCATGATCATGGGGTGGGGGACGGTCGCCTCACCCGTCCCCTCAATTCCTCTTAATCGCCACGTGTCCCCCATGCAGGTGGCAGGTGGTCGAGGCGGGAAACCGGGTCGTCGCTGAGTGGGGCAACGGGTCGGTCCTGATTCCCAGTGCCTCCGGCGGCTGGGTTGGTTGAGTGGGGCGGCCGAGCCTCGACCTCGCCCGTTTATAAGGAGGGGGAGGGGGATGTTATCCCACATTCTCTCAGCATCCATCCTCCTCCACCTCCGCTCCTTTTCTTCCACCCGCCATGGCGAGAGGGGGTGTTGGCCCTTCGATGGTGGCGGTGAGGGTTGCTGCTCGATAGCGCGTCCCGCCTTCCCAAGAGCTCGTGGCGGCGGAGCCGGCCACGAGAGGAAGGGGGAGGGGGCAAGGCCGAGGTTGCCGTGGCGCTCGGGGGAGAGGGGGACGGGTCGGTGCAACGGCCTCGCCTCCACTAGTGATGCCTCCCCCGATGGAGGGCCGCGTCGGGGACCAACCCCGCGAGTTCTTCATCAGGCTGCGCCGGCCACCGCGTCGCCTCCTCTGTCTCCCTACCCCATTTGCTCGGGAGATGGAGCTCGATCCACCCTAGACCCTTAGGTTGCACATGAGGGGCTTCGGGAATGGCAGCACGCGGGTCGACATCGACTTTCCCGCTGTTCACGTCATGTACCTCTGTCGCGGATGGAAGACATTCACTCGTATCCATAGCCTGACGGTGGGGCTCGTCCTTTACTTCAACTTAATGGAGGATGGCCTGATCTCTGTCAAGGTCTTTGGAGATCTTGGAATTCGCCTAAAGTGCTTCGTGGAGAGTTCCTTCGACGATGAAGATTCCTCTTCAAGCGGGAGCGACGAGGAGGGTAGCGACAGCGACGACAAGAGCGCCGAGCGAGATCACATCGACCTCGTCTCCAACTGACCGCGTCGCCCGCCCTACATCGCGCGGCCCGCCGAGGGCCTTCCTCGTCAAGCTCTCCATTGGGGCGCTCCCCGTCGTCTCCTTGGGCGGCTGGCGTAGGAGGGCCGGAGAAGGCTAAGAAGGCGGGTGGCGGCCGTCAAGTTGGAGTACTCGGGCACCGACGCCTTTGCCGCGTATTGCCGGCCCGCTGCCTCATCTTCCAGCTCTCCTTCCGGCACCAAAACATTCTCTTGGTGCCTTCTGCTCCTCGCACCTCGCCTAGGCGCTCTTTTTGCCCTCTTGCTATCCTGTTCCACCTCCTGAGGAGAGGGACAAGAAAGGGATTATGGGCATCTTATCTTTTCTTAGTTTGTAAGCTTGCGGGCATTGTTAATTTTAAGACTTGTAATCCCCTTGCTCATGTTTTTAATTCCGTGTGCCCATATGGGATGTTTTTAATGAAAAAGGGTGCCTGCCGGGTTCCTTGTGCATGAGCGAGGCTCATGCCAAGGAATGAATCCTTATTAATTTTAAGATAAATTTGTCGCCCGGCAACAGGCCTTGCCGTCCCCTAACTTCAGTCAACCATTCTCACGCTTTCGGTGGAGGCAGGGGTGAAGTAGAGTTAGGCCCTTCGTTTATTTCCTTGCCCCCGTGTCTACGACCCGATTCTATCCCAGGGACTTGGGTACAAGAAGAAGGGGGAGCACGGTGGTCTTGGAGCAAAACGAGGTTTCATTTGTCCCAGTTCTATATGGAAATGCACAACAGGGGATGGAGGACTTATCTGAATCCGCAGCCCCCGGCAACTTTGGCTTGTCGTGGTTATATCCTTGTGTCTTTAGCCCTCGGCAATCTTGGTTCGCCGGGGCCGGAGCACCGGTTCGTTTTCTTTCTCCCAAGCGGCTCAGCAGAAGTGTCCACGTGTCCTGCGAACCAAGGAAGACAGAAAGACACATACCCGACCTCTAGGCTAGGGGTTAGTCGCCGCTATGCACTATCAACCCTAACCGAGGGAGAGACTTAACCTAGCATGCATGCTAAAACTTAGGGCGCCAGCGCTTCATTTATTTATGCTCAGGGTCTGCGCCTGGCTTTGTAAAGATGGTTACATGCCTTGCCGGCAAGGCTTGTACAAAAGGTGGGTTGCCGGGGGGCCGGCAACCGCGCCTTATGGGTAAAACTTGCGACTGGAACAACATCTTCGGTCTCTAGGCAGACTGCGCCTTGCCTGGTGACTCGTGTTACCTGATAAGGGCCTTCCCATTTCGGCGTCAACTTGTTGGAATTCTTGGCCGACTGAACACGCCGAAGAACAAGGTCGCCTTCGTCAAATCTTCGGGCATGAACCTTGCGCTATGGTAGCGGTGCAAGGCTTGTTGGTAGCATGCTGCTCTCACAGCCACCCGAAAACGATCTTCCTCAAGGATCGTTGCGTCATCTTGCCGCAATTGCTCTTGCTCAAGCTTGTCGTAAGAGAGCACTCGAGGTGACCCGTATATGAGTTCCATGGGGAGAACTGCTTCTGCCCCGTATACTAGGGCGAAGGGTGTCTGGCCGGTGGCTTGATTTGGTGTCGTTCTGATCGAGCAAAGAACCACCGACAACTCATCAATCCGGTGCTTCCTGCTCTTGTGCAGCTTGTCAAAAGTCTTTGTCCTCAGGCCTCGCCACACTTCAGCATTTGCCCTCTCCGCCTGGTCGTTGCTCCGTGGGTGTGCCACGGAAGCGAAACAGACCCTGCTGCCGAGGTCTTGGATATATTGCATGAATGTGTGGCTTGTGAACTACGTGCCATTATCGGTGATGACTCCATTTGGCACACCAAAACGGCACACTAGCCCCTTGAAGAACTTGACGGCTAACTGTGCTATCACCTTCCTCACATCTTCCACCTCTGTCCACTTTGTGAACTTGTCGATCGCAACGTACAAGTACTCAAAGCCCCGACAGCGCGGGGGAAAGGGCCCAGGATGTCAAGCCCCCAGACCGAGAATGGCCAGGAAAGAGGAATTGTTTGAAGGGCTTGGCCTGGTTGATGAAGCTTCTTTGAATGGAACTGACACTTGGTTACTAGTGCCGTTGCATCCTGGAGGGCAGTGGGTTACAAGAAACCTTGCCGGAATGCCTTGCCGGCAAGGGCCCTTGACCCTATATTGGAGCCACATATTCCTCCGTGTATCTCCGCCAACAGCTCCGGTCCTTCCTCCTGGGGAATACACTTCAATCTCACGTTGTTCGATCTCTTCCGGTATAGGACGTCATCGACGAATTGATACATGGCAGACCGACGGGCAACTTTCTCTGCTTCTTCCTGCTCCTTAGGAAGCTCCCCTGTTTGGAGGAATCGGACGGTATGCTGTGCCCATGCCGGAGCCTGGGCTTGACAGCAAGGACCAAAGGCATTTCTTCTGCCATGGGAGCGGCCGTCTCGACGGCCGGGGCTTGTCGGCCCACCGGAATCAGTCGCTCCTCGGCAGGCTCAGAACCTGCGGCAACACCCTTGCCGTCGGCCCTTGGCGGCTCAGCAGGAAAGTACTTGCTAGGGCCTGATTTCTTTCGTTTGTTCTGCTCCATTGATGGTTCAATGGATGGTTGAGTTAACCGAAGTAAAAAGGTACCTGGTTCCACAGGTAGCTTGAATGAAGCGCGCTTTGACAAGTAATCGGCGATGTCTTTCTCCGCTTGGGGAACGTGCTCCACTTGTATACCGTCAAAGTGCTCCTCCAGCTTCCTCACCTCATCGACGTAGGCCTCCATCAACGGGCTCTGATAATCTTTGTTAACTTGTCCGACGACAAGCTGTGAATCACCCCTGACAATGAGCTTCTTGACCCCGAGGTCCACCGCGATCCTGACGCCGGCAAGAAACCCCTCGTACTCAGCGGTGTTGTAGGTGAACATCTTCCTAGGAAAGTACATCTGGATTACATACTTGAGGTGCTCTCCAGTGGGTGCGACGAGCAGCACACCAGCACTGGCGCCTTGCAGCGAGAAAGCCCCGTCAAAGTACATGATCCAGTTGTGACTTGCTTCCTTGCCGGGGAGGGTGGTCTCTTGGATTTCCTCGTCAGGCGTTGTGGTCCATTCTGCAATGAACTCTGCCAAGACTATGCTCTGGATTGTCAAAGTACTTTCAAACTTCAAACCAAAGCTCGAAAGCTCCAAGGCCCACTCCACAATCCTTCCGGTTGCGTCTGGGTTGTGCAGTATCCGTTGTAACGGAAGGCAGGTGACGACGGTGATTTCGTGCGCTTGGAAGTAGTGGTGCAGCTTCCTCGAGGCCATAAGAAGGCCGAAGAGCAATTTCTGCACACCACAGTACCTTGACCTAGCCCCCTGCAGGAGGGAGCTGACAAAGTAAACCAGGTGCTGCATCATCTTCTTCTTCTGCACCACCTCATTTGATTGCATGGGGCCTGTCCTGATGGCGCCAGACTCCGCCGGGGCCTTGCATTGCCGCCATCGGGCCCTGTCGGGGGAACCTCTGGCTTGCCATCCGCCAGTCCCGCTGAGGGAGTCCTGGATTAGGGGGTGTTCGGGTAGCCGGACTATACCTTCAGCCGGACTCCAGGACTATGAAGATACAAGATTGAAGACTTCGTCCCGTGTCCGGATGGGACTTTCCTTGGCATGGAAGGCAAGCTTGGCGATGCGGATATTCAAGATCTCCTACCATTGTAACCGACTCTATGTAACCCTAACCCTATCCGGTGTCTATATAAACCGGAGGGTTGTAGTCCATAGGCAATCAACTCCATATACAACAATCATACCATAGGCTAGCTTCTAGGGTTTAGCCTCCTTGATCTCGTGGTAGATCTACTCTTGTACTACCCATATCATCAATATTAATCAAGCAGGACGTAGGGTTTTACCTCCATCAAGAGGGCCCGAACCTGGGTAAAACATCGTGTTCCCTGCCACCTGTTACCATCCGGCCTAGACGCACAGTTCGGGACCCCCTACCCGAGATCCGCCGGTATTGACACCGACATTGGTGCTTTCATTGAGAGTTCCTCTGTGCCATCACAATCAGGAAGGATTCCTCCTCCCATCTTTAAAGATGGCGCCGTTGCTAAGGAAGCCTTGGCTGTCGGCCAAACCCTCCGGCTAGGTGGTTTCCTCATGACCACCTGTTCGGCTGTTGCGCCGACGGTGACCTCTCGGGTCATCAAAATCAACCTACACGTCAGCTCGGAGCTCGTCGAGCAGCTAGATCCAATGGAGCTCTCTTCCGTAAACAAGCTCTTGGATCGCATCGCCGCCCTGGGGGTCGCTACGGATTACGACCAGGTTGGGCTTAAACCCGATCTAAGAGAAATTAACTCTCCCCAAGTCACCCACCATGTTGCCGTGGTAGAGACGCAGTGCGGCGACCCTTCATCTATTTTAAGGACTAGCTACGTCCGAATTCCCGACCCCTCCAAGCCGAATACCCGCGGAGGGGGAGATGTAACTCAAGACCTGAGCTTAGGATCAGGCAATGGGCCAGATTCACTGGACAACATCCAAGAATCCGAACTTCAGAGTTCGGAAACTCTTCGGCCTTCAAATCTTGGATTGGGTGAGGTTTGAGATTCAACGACACCCGCCCACCCGATCATAAGCGATCTCTCCCAAATCAGGCAGAGGCCCGAGGAAACAGTACATCATTACTGGGCCAGATTCCTCCTGGTTATGAACAGGATAAAGGATTGCCGTGAGGAAGACGCAATCTCAATTTTCTGCAGTAATTGCACGGACAAGGGAATCCTTAATGCAGTAAGTCGTCGTGATATCACACGCTTCGCTGACTTGGCGTCCATAGTACAAAAATACTGTGCGATGGAAAGCACCTGGAAAACCGAAATAAATTTTTGGGATAATCCGGCCTTGAATAGTAATCCCGTCCGAACTAAGAGGGTGCATTATCACAGGACACCCGGGATAAACACCAAAAAGACAAAACCCTCTACAGGGCATGGAACCGTACTGGAAAGATGGCTTTATGGACCCTGTAGAATTCACAGTACAGAGGACGCCACACCAACTAACAGCCTTAGAGCATGTTGGATACTCCGGTAGGTGGCCAAAATCGGCGAGGACTTCTTAATTCCGGAGGCCGCAGAAAGCCAGCCCAAGGACACCAGTACCATTCTCACAGTCTTCGAGACTTTCGCATCAAACAATGTGCGAAAAAGAACACTCCGCAGCCTCGCCTAAGTCTATCAAGTTGCAACAATAAATCCATGGAGCGACACTGCCATTACCTTCAACGCAAGTGATGAACCTAGATTCCGAACAGCCCGAGCACCAGCCGCATTGGTTCTCAGTCCCATAGTGGACAGCTTTCGCCTCACCAAGGTGCTCATGGATGGAGGCAGCGGACTGAACCTCATTTATGAGGAAACCCTTCAAAAAATGGAAATAGACTGGAACCGCGTCGAGCGAAGCAGCACAACCATTAGAGGAATAATCCCCAGTCGGGAAGCGCGCTGCACAGGAAAAATCACACTAGATGTGGTGTTCGGCACGCCGGATAATTACAGGTCCGAAGAAGTCACGTTTCAGGTGGCCCCGTTCAAAAGCAGATCTCATGCTTTACTAGGGCGGGAAGCATTCACAATCTTCCAAGCAATACCACATTATGGGTACATGAAGCTTAAGATGCCCGGGCCGAACGGAATTATCACTCTAGCTAGTGATCCGGACATAGCACTCCGCGCCGAAAACAAGACGGCCGCATTAGCCCTTGAGGCACTATCCGAAGCCTTAGCGGCCGAGGAACCGACTGCGCTGCGCTCCACGGTTAACAGGGATGATGTGATACTCGACAAGAGATCCAAATCCACATCCTTCAAGCCAGCTGACGAAATAGTCAAATTCCAGGTCCATCCAACGGACCCCAATAAAACAGATTCCATCGGGGCACGACTGAACCCTGATGTAGACGCCGCACTGCGAGAGTTCCTACGAGAGAACTGGGACATTTTCGCCTGGCACCCTTCAGACATGCCAGGGATCCCATGCAGGCTGGCCGAACACAGCTTAAATATCCTAAAAGGATTCAAACCTGTCAAACAAGCCCTTCAGCATTTTTCCGAACCCAAGTGATAGGCTTTGGGAGAGGAGCTAGCCAAGCTATTGGAGGCCGGATTCATTAGAGACATAAAACATCTGGACTGGCTAGCAAACCTGGTGATGGTACCAAAGAAGGACAAATCCTGGCGCCTGTGTGGCGATTTTAAAGACCTTAACAAGGCTTTCCCAAAGGATCCCTTCCCCCTCCCCTGTATCGATCAAATTATTGACGCCACCGCAGGACACGACTCGTTGTGTTTCCTCGACACATACTCCGGTTACCATCAAATCAAGATGGCAGAATCAGATCAAGCCGCAACAACATTCATCACACCATACGGCCCATTCTGCTTCAACACAATGCTCTTCGGGCTGAAAAACGCCGGCGCAACATATCAGCGCATGATCCAGACATGTCTGGCAAACCAGATCGGCAAAGCAGTGGAGGCGTATGTGGATGATGTGGTTGTCAAATCAAGACATGTCGAATCTCTAGTAGTCGACTTGAGGCTTGCATTCGATAACCTCCGAAAATATGACATCAAGCTCAACCCGGAAAAATGTGTCTTCGGCGTTCCAGCCGGAAAGCTCTTGGGCTTCATTGTATCCGGTAGAGGAATTGAAGCAAATCCAGCCAAGATCCGAGCTTTGTCACAATTGGATATCCCAAAGGACATCAAACAAATACAAAAATTAACCGGGTGCGTGGCGGCTTTAAGCCGCTTCATCTCCCGCTTGGGAGAAAAGGCACTACCCCTCTATCGCCTCCTTCGGCGCACCGAATACTTCGAGTGGACGGATGCCGCCACGGCCGGACTTGATGAAATAAAGCCATATTGGCAACAAACCCAGTCCTGGCCGCGCCAAACACCGGCGAACCAATGTTATTGTACATTGCAGCAACACATCAAGTTGTCAGCGCAGTGCTCGTTATCGAGCGGGAAACGGATGGACACAAATTCCCCCTTCAAAGGCCGGTCTACTACGTATCCACTGTCCTCACTCCATGCAAATCACGGTACCCGCATTATCAAAAGACTGCATACGCGGTATTCATGGCATTCCGGAAGCTACGACACTACTTTCAAGAGTGTTCCATAACAGTAGCCTCGGAAGTACCACTCAACGATATTATCAGCAACCGCGATGCAACGGGCCGGATTGCAAAATGGGCCATCGAGCTTCTCCCGTTCGATATAACCTATAAGCCACGGCGAGCTATTAAATCGCAAGTTTTGGCCGACTTCGTCGCAGAATGGACGAAGGCCGATCTCCCTAAAGAGTATGACACATATTCAAACTGGATTATGCATTTCGACGGTTCCAAAATGTTGGCAGGACTGGGGGCTGGCGTCGTCCTGACGTCCCCCACAGGAGACACAGTCCAATATGTGCTCCAGATCATGTACACGGATTCCAACAATGCAGCCGAATATGAGGCCCTCCTACATGATCTCCGGATAGCAGTATCCATGGGTATCCAGCGCCTAGAGGTACGCGGGGATTCAAACCTCGCGATATCCCAAATAAATGGAGACTTCGACGCCAAGGACCCAAAAATGGCAGCTTACCGCAACGCCGTCCTAAAAATGTCAGCTCGGTTCGAAGGGCTGGAGTTTCACCATATAGCCCGAGAAAACAATCAAGCAGCGGACGTCCTGGCATGCATCGGAGCAAAACGCGATGCAGCCCCCCCCCCCCAACATCTTTTTGGAAAGATTGTTCAAGCCATCCGTAGCATGGGAGGGGGAACCCGCAAATAACAGCCCGGACCCAGGCGCACCACTCGACGCCGAACAATCTGACACAATTGGAGGCTCTGCCAATGAAATTACACCTTCAGCCCACGTAATAATGGCGGTTATCGCCCCGTGGACAGAACCATTCCTAGCCTACCTTACTAGGCAGGAACTCCCGGAGGACCAAAACGAGGCCCGCTGCATAGTGCGGCGATCTAAAGCCTATAGAGTCCATGAGGGAGAGCTTTATAAGAAAAGCACTACCGGAGTCCTTCAAAGGTGCATCTCCGAAGAGGAAGGGCGGAACCTTCTGGCTGAAATTCATGCCGGACTCGGTTGTCACCACGCCGCTGCTCGGTCCCTTGTTAGCAAGGCTTTCCGTACAGGCTTTTATTGGCCGACGGCCCGGGCAGACACTCAGGACCTAGTCCAACGATGCACTGGTTGCCAACTTTTTGCCAACCAAAGCCATATGCCACCCACCGCACTCCAAACTATACCCATCACCTGGCCTTTTGCGGTCTGGGGGCTTGACATGGTCGGACCCCTTAAAGGTGGGACCGATAGGTAAAAATACTTACTGGTCATGGTGGACAAATTCACCAAATGGATAGAAGCCAAGCCCGTTAAAACGGTCGAATCCGGACCTGTGATAGACTTCATATCCGGGGTTGTACACCGTTATGGCGTCCCCCACAGCATCATAACCGATAACAGTACAAACTTTACCGCCGACGAGGTAAAACTCTGGTGCAAAAACATGGGCATCAAGCTCGATTATGCTTCCGTCTATCACCCACAAACCAACGGCCAGGTCGAACGTGCAAATGGTCTTATCATGAGCGGCATTAAACCCAGACTAGTGCGGTCCCTCAAGGAATCTAACACGCACTGGGTAGAGGAGCTCGACTCCGTGCTATGGGGGCTGCGGACCATGCCAAATCGTACCACCGGATACACACCATTTTTTATGGTGTACGGCGCAGAGGCAGTTCTGCCCTGCGACATAATTCATGACTCACCTAGAGTGCGCATGTACGAAGAAAGAGAAGCTGAGCTCGATCGGCAGGACAACTTGGACGCCTTGGAGGAGGAGCGTGACGTGGCAAAAGCCCGTTCCGCATTTTATCAACAGCAGGCCCGAAGATATCAAAGCAGAGAAGTACGGGCCAAAAATTACAATGTTGGCGAACTAGTTCTACGCCTGCCGGATAAGAAAAAGGACAAACTCAAGCCCAAGTGGGAAGGTCCATTCATAATCGACCAAGTCCTGACTGGTGGGGCGTACCGCCTGCGAGATGCGTCGGATAACCGACTCAAGCCGAACCCGTGGAACGCCACCCGTCTCCAAAGATTCTATGCCTAGCGCCGGACTCTGTGTTCGTCTCCTTCCTCTGTCCATTTTTTGCATTTTTCTGTCTTACATTTCTCTCCTTCCCCTCTTTTCTTTTATAGCCCTTAAAGGCTCATCCAGTGACGCGCCACTCGCGCTCATTAAACCTGGGGGCTTCTTTAACAGAAGCTTATTTATACGGGCTTCACGCCCAACACATGCGTCAAACTTCCGCATGTACCCTTTTTCTTCACCATTATATGCATCGATATGACTTAAGTTTTGGCCAAGCTGGGTTGCCTGGCTCCTGTGCTTACCCCTACGTTCCCGATTGTTCGGCTAGGCGGTAAAGGGAGCACCTCTGCGATTGTTACTGCCGGGTCAACTGGATGTGTACCTCAGACTGGGTGAAGCCGAAAGCTAGCGTTCTTAAGGGAATATTCAGTCGGTGAAATAAAAGATGATCTTTTTACTCATTTTATGCGCCCCCAGATGCTTTTTTTTTGCGTCTCTTCACGCAGTCCGGACATGCACCTTAGGGCATGCCTCCCAGCGAAAGGAACCCTTAACGGAACTATTCTCTCTGGAAGATGTTTCTTACTAACCATGTAATATAACATACCTAGTTGGGCACTTGTCTGATAAAGCACTGATGACCCCTACGCCTGGTCTCCATGCATACCCCGGTTCTTATATAACCGCTAGGGTATTCGGACACACTCCGGACCGTCAGGTCCCGAGGTTGAAGCGAAAAGGTCGGCAACGACAAACGATCTACAATCCGGCTAGAAGGCATTCCACATGTCAATTCAAAATTACACAGTCATTCTGACTGATTGTATTCCTCTTCTATACCATCTAACAGGCTGTCTAATTTACAGTCCTGCTGGGAATACTTCGCGGCCAACTCTACTTGGCCGTATACTAAGCTTACAGGGATCTCCTTCCCGTCAGGCCCCACTGGTCCGACCTCGGCCATGTGGTTTGGGTCAGACTTCGTAAAACGGGTCTTCACCATGGCCCAGGCCTCCCTAGCGCCTTGTCGGCAGGCCGATATCTTCCACAACCGGAAGCGCCGCCGAGCTCCCTTCAGCTTCTCCGCAAGCTCCCCAAGGCCCCCGGGCACGGAGTGGGCATGCCATAAGGCTTGGGCAATACCCCGCATCACCTGCCGAATTCGCTCGTGCAGTTGCAAGAGTTCGGGAAGAAGGTCACCCGTAGAACCGGGCATCTCCTCTACAGGACGACCTGTGAGCATACCTACAGACATTACTCTGTTAGTTGACTTCCTCGCCGAACTCTTTTTTCAAAGTTCATTCAAGCACTTACTAAAAATGCCGCGTCAAAGCCGCTGATTCTCCTTCGTGGAATCCGACAGCTGGCCACAAACACCTTTAAGTTCGATGTCCAGCTTGGTGTTGGCATCCTGAAGATCGTTCTTCTCTCGCCTCACCTTTGTCAACGTACTCTCACCGGCCTTTAGCCGGCGTAAGAGTTGTTGCTTGTCCGGATAGAGCCCGGCGCCATCTGCAAAATGATTTGTCAGATTTGCACCCACACCGCACAATACTAATCTTTCGAAGTGTATCTTACCCGAGGGTGTCTCTTTGGGCTCCCCTACTGCGGCTAGTGTGGCCTCTAGTTGGGCCTTGCACTTTTCCAGCTCCTGGGACAGTACGGTATTCTTCTCTGTAAGAAGCTGCATATTACATGATCCTTAAATCAGTTGCTCTAACTGCTTGAAGTCTCGGGGGCTACTGGCATATATATGTTTAACCAAAATTTTCTTACCCGTATGTCTTTTACATACTGCTCCGTGGCTCTGGCTAAGCCATTTTGAGCGGCACGGAGGTACGAATCTCCAAAATTAAAGGCATCTAAAGCCTCTTGGGAGAAACAAGCGTCGCGTAGAACTGTGCGGCGACGCCTGTGGTTCATGGCACACTCCACATCAGAATTTGTGGCAGACAACCTGTCCGCATCCTCTGTCGGAGGAGCGTCTGGTGCGCGCCTTGTGCTCGCCTCCGCTTCCTGGCCAGACGTTGGAGCCTGGCTGGTGGAGGCGCGATTGGCAACCTCTCCGGATGTAGTCCGGCGAGGTCTCTTCGTTCTGAAGATAGCACGAACGTTAATATGCCCTGACAGAATAACACCAGGGAAACAGAGGGTGCGCTATACCTTTGCGCCGGCATCTCAGTCCGGACTGCATTCCTTTTTGTCCCACGTGGCCCTGCGGCCCCTCGTTGGCTAGCCGCCGTAGGTTCGGCCTCCTGCCTTGGAAATCTCCCCTACAAAACACGGTTGTCGTCAGAAACACCGGAATACATGAGAGTGGAATCTCTCTCAAGGGAATGAGACTCCGGTTTCTGTTACCTGGGAGGCCGGGATTAACCCTGGGTAATCAGCCGTGATGGCTACCAAGGTATTGTCCTTGCTTAGTTGATGGAACACCCCATCGATAAGCTCCACCGATATGTCCGGATCCTCTTCGGAGTCCGGATCGAGGGACCGTTCTGAGTCCTCGGGCTGTGGAGGGCGGCTGTTTATATCCTTTACCTCCTGTCGCAGTTCCTGCACTGAAGTCATTAGACTACATATCTAACCATGGGAGTATAAAACAAATGGGCAAGCGCAATTGTTCACTTACCCAACTTGGAGGATCGTACATAGTAAATCCGGCCTGCAGGTTGACGCGGAGGAATTCCTCCCTTTCTCCCTTGTACAAAGAGGATAAGATCTTTACTAGAGCGGCAGCTGAGGCCGGCCCCTTATGACCGTAACGTGTGGCGTCATCCTCCCCGTTGAAATCCCACATGGGGTGGCCTCTATATTGAAGCGGCTGCACCCCCCGCATAATGCATGTGGCCATGACTCCAATCATGGTTAGTCCGGAATGAGCCAACAGTCTTATTCGGCCCATCAGGTAAAGGACGTCTCTGTCGCTTTCTCTCTGAGAGCTCCGCGGATGCCAGCTCAAGCGTTTCTTCAATGGAGCACTGCTGAACTCAGGGAGACCGACCCAGATAGGGTCCGGTAGCGGGACATCATCTATGTAAAACCATTCCGAAGGCCAGTCCTCGGACGCCTTCTTTGGGGTTCCGGATAGGTATCCGTTCCCGGCGATGCGCCATACTTCGGCTCCGCCCACTTGGTATATAGACCCCTGTTGAGAACGGGGCACCAGGCAGAATAACCTCTTCCACAACGCGAAATGAGCCTCAACGCCTAAAAATAGCTCGCAAAGGGCGACGAAACCCGTAATATGCAATACGGAGGCGGGCGTGAGATTGTGTAGCTGGAGGCCGTAGAACTCCAGAAGCCCACGGAGAAATGGATGAATTGGAAATCCGAGTCCCCTTATTAGATAGGGGACGAGGCACACCCGCTCTCCTTTAGAAGGACTGGGGGTGCTCTCCACTTGTTTTCCGCCATTGTAGGTGGCGAGACCGGCTCGGACCGGGACCATGTATGCCTGAGGGAGAAATCCCTTGGCCTGAAGCGACACTAACTCGCTATGCGGGATGGTGCAACTCTCCCAGTCCCCGGGTTTGGGACCGGAGGGGCGAGGGGAGGAGCTGCGATGGCTGGTCATGTTGGAATGGACCTTTGCTGGAAGCACTCTGATGATAACTCGCGGAAAGGAGAAGATGTGGTTTGGACCTAAATCCCCATCCCGTTAAATAGGCGGCTCGTTTATATGGCTAGGGGTGTGGATGTAAAAACGCCTCGGCTTTTCGCATTCGTTTGAAACATGGAAGACGGCCATTATTGGGCGTGGAAGCCGAGGAGCACTACATTACAAAAATCGGACATTATTCCTACAGGTACACAAGATTTGGAGAAGAACCCGCCTTGCAATGCCGAACAATCTGCGCGCCGGACTCGTCGTCATTGAAGCCTGGTTCGGGGGCTACTGAGGGAGTCCTGGATTAGGGGGTGTTCGGGTAGCCGGATTATACCTTCAGCCGGACTCCAGGACTATGAAGATACAAGATTGAAGACTTCGTCCCGTGTCCGGATGGGACTTTCCTTGGCGTGGAAGGCAAGCTTGACGATGCGGATATTCAAGATCTCCTACCATTGTAACCGACTCTATGTAACCCTAACCCTATCCGGTGTCTATATAAACCGGAGGGTTGTAGTCCGTAGGCAATCAACTCCATATACAACAATCATACCACAGGCTACCTTTTAGGGTTTAGCCTCCTTGATCTCGTGGTAGATCTACTCTTGTACTACCCATATCATCAATATTAATCAAGCAGGACGTAGGGTTTTACCTCCATCAAGAGGGCCCGAACCTGGGTAAAACATCGGGTTCCCTGCCTCCTGTTACCATCCGGCCTAGACGCACAGTTCGGGACCCCCTACCCGAGATCCGCCGGTTTTGACACCGACACCAGCCGTCGCCACTGCCTCTTTACCGACCTCCCTCTGCACCACTAGCGCGGCACTGACCACTTGATTCGTCGCTGCCAGATACAGCAGCAACGGCTCTTGTGGTTTAGGCGCAACCAGTATTGGTGTCGAGGAAAGGTACTTCTTCGGATCCTGCAACGCTGCCTCAGCCTTTGGGGTCCACTCCATTGGGCCCGCCTTCTTCAAGATCTTGAAAAAGGGAAGGGCACATTGAGCGGACTTGGAGATGAATCTGCTCATGGCGGCAAGGCAGCTAGTGAGCCGATGCACATCCTTGATCCAGTTGGGTGCCTCAATTTGCTCAATAGCCTTGATCTTGTCCGGGTTTGCCTCAATCCCCCGCTATGACACAAAGAACCTGAGAAGTTTGATGGACTTAACATCGAAGACACACTTCTCATGGTTCAGCTTGAGGTTGATCTTGCGTAGGTTGGCAAATGTATCTTCTAAGTCTTGTACAAGGGTCGCCTTGTCCTTGGTTTTGACCACTATGTCATCCATATAAGCTTCCATATTTTTATGTAGTTGGGGCTCAAAACCGATTTGGACCGCCCTTGCAAATGTTGAGCTAGCACTCTTCAACCCGAAAGGCATCTGTAAAAAGCAATACGTACCACATGGGGTGATGAATGCTATCTTCTCTTCATCTTCCTTTGCCATGAAGATCTGGTGGTAGCCCGAGTAGGCTTCGAGGAATGATAAAAGATCGCACCCGGCCATGGAGTCAACAATATGGTCAATGCGCGGCAATGGGAAGGGGTCCTTAGGACAAGCCTTATTGATATCTGTGTAATCGATACACAGCCTCCACTTCCCATTCGCCTTGCGCACCACCACTGGATTGGCCAACCACGTTGGATGGAGCACCCCTCTCACCAAGCCTGCCACTTCCAACTTCTTGATCTCCTCTGTGATGAATTCCTGCTGTTCCAAAGCTTGCTTCCCGACCTTCTGCCTGGGTCGCGCATGGGGACAGACAGCAAGATGGTGCTTAATCACTTCCCTGGGAACGTCGGGTATGTCGGATGCTTGCCATGCAAAAACGTCGACATTCGCCCGCAGGAAAGTGACGAGCGCGCTTTCCTATTTGCTGTCAAGGGTGGAGCTTATGGTGAAAGCCCCTCCCGTGCCATCCCCCTTGACGGACACCCTCTTGGTCTCTGGTGGTGCAGCTCTGGGTTTCTTGCTCTTACCGGTAGATCTCTTTGGCATGTCCTCGATGGTAGCAGAACACTCCGAAGAGGTGCGCTTGCCGGAGTGGGTGCGAGAGGTCTTGCCAGTCTTCTTCTTCCCTCCCGGGGCTTCAGCGGCAGGAGCAAGTGGCTTGGTGACAGCTACTGCAACTGCTTCTTGATAGAGTTGGTCAGCGCGGATCAGTGCGTCCTTCTTGTCGCAGGGGAGGATGATGATGGTCATTGGCCCAGGCATCCTGAGCATGTTGTACGCGTAGTGCAACGCCGTCCTGAACTTGGCTAGTGCCGGGCGGCCGAGGATCCCGTTGTAGGGCAAGGGGATCTCGGCTACATCGAAGACAACCCTCTCCGTCCTGTAGTTCAATTCACCTCCAAACATCACAAGCAATGTGACCTTCCCCTTCGGATGGCTCCTTCCCGGGTTGACCCCTTGAAACGTGCCCGTTTCCTCGAGGTCTCCATCAGGAATTTGCAGCCTTTTGATCACAGCGGGTGAGATCAAGTTTAGACCGGCCCCGCCGTCAACTAGCATCTTGTTCACCTTGAGGTTGCATATCGTTGGTGAGACCAACAACGGCAAACACCCGACCAAAGATGTGCAGTTAGGGTGGTCCTCGGTTGCAAAGATGAGGGGCGTGCTGCACCACTTCAGCGGCTTCTGAGCGTCGAACGAGGGCTCCACTGCCGTGATCTAACGCTCCCACTGTTTGAGCTGGCGTTGAGAAGTATGCAATGAGGCGCCACCATCGACGCACATGGCCTTCGTAGCCTTCTGGAACTCACGCTCGCCGGACTCGTCGTCCTCGTCATGATCATCATCTTCCTGCTTCTTGTCGCGGCCCCAAGTGGGCCTCTCTTGCTGGTTATCCTTGCCGTGGCGACCTCCTTGGCCGCCATGCTTCTTGCCGGATCCTTCAGCGCCATCTCGGCCCTTCTCCTTGTCCCGCCTCTCATACTCGGCTTTTTGCTTTTCAGCAAGCAGCTCGACTTGTCGGCAGTTCTGGAGGTCGTGGCCTTTGGCGCGGTGGAACTTGCAGTACTGCTTGTCGGAGCCCCCTGGCTTGTCGGCAGCCGCCAAGGCCCGGCAAGCGGCGCACCCGACAATCTCCTTGCCGGGGTCGTTTGCCTTGGCATTCTTGGCGGCGCCGGTGTCGTTGGATCCCTCGACGGCAAGCACGGTCTTGCCCTTGCGCTTCCTGTTGTGACACCGACCCTTCTTTGTCGGGGCGGCGGTGTCTTCATTAGTAGAGTCGGTTACCGCACCGGTGTCTTCACCGGGGTACTTCCTCCCCTCTTCTGCCCGAGCTCATCTATCAGCCAGAACGTAAAGTTCGGCCACATCCTTGACCTTGTTCATTGCCAGATCTTCATGCATCTTGCGGTTGCGCACATTCTGATGGAATGTGCTAATCACGGCGGCAGGGTGAACATCTAGGATGTTGTATTGCACTCGGCTGAACCTCTATATGTACTTGCGCAGGTTTTCACCTTCGTTCTAGGGAATGATATGAAAATCACTCGCCTGGCCATGAGCTTGGTGGCCTCCAGAGTGAAGGCACCAACGAACTCATGACACAGGTCCGACCAAGAATAAATGGAATCCGCTGGCAAGTGCATCAACCAAGACATGACATTGGGTTTCAGGGCCAACGGGAAGTAATTGGCAAGCACCTTATCATCGCGAGCCCCGGCGGCTTGCATCGCGATGGTGTAGATGCTGAGGAACTCCAATGGGTGGGTCTTGCCATTGTACTTCTCGCCGACATTGGGCTTGAATGTGCAGTGGGACGGCCACTGGAACTGCCGCAGCTCACGGGTAAAGGCGGGGCAACCCACCTCGTAAGGTAGGCTGCCGGAGCTTCCCGGCGCTGGGTGGTCCATGGCTGGCCCCGCCCGCCTATCTGACTGGTGGCGGGTATCGCGCCGGCGCTCGATGGTGGTTCGAGTGTCTTCATGGACTCGCTCCCGAAGAACCTGGCGTTGGTCGCGGTGGGTACGTGGGTCGGTTGACGCAATGGAAACGTTATCACAAGCGTCATCACGATAGACCGACATCCACGGTGGCTGGCGTGGAGGAGGAGAGTGCACCGTGGCCGCGGCGCCTCCGGCCCCTCCACCGCTGGCGTGCAGTGGTTCGATGGAGCGCGGGCTTGAGGGCCCTACCGACCGTGGCTCGTCTTTGTTGGAGATGCCGATGAGGCTCCGGATAGTGGCTCTGCACTCGTCGAGCTTCTCCGCAACAGGAGGGAAGTCCAGGAGCAGCTGCGCACGCGCCGAAGCTTCTGCTGGCGTGGGTGGCGGCGAGAGCTGCGTGGACCGTGGCGCGGTTCGACTCCTCACCATGTTAAAAGGAGCTCTGTCATGGCCCGATGGCTGTGTGCCATTTTCGCCAGTGCTTCGGTGGGCATGCTGGCCTCCTTCGTCCCGCAAATGACGCACATGACTCTTCCCACGGCGGTGTCTAGGGTCACCGGCATGGTGACGCTGCTCGTCACGCACAACCTGGGAAGAGCGCGTTGTGGGCGCCGGGGTGGGCGTCTTGGAGGTCGCCGCGCCGCCCGTGGGTGGCATGGCGACGCCCCCGGAGGGCCCTGCGCCGCCTGCGGGGGGCCCAGTTCCGTCTCTAGATATTGTGGCGTGCGTCCCGTCGTCTTGCGCACGAACGAAGCCGCTCTCCAGGCTCTGACTGCTAGAGCGATCTTGGTGCTCGCGGGCCGCGCCTCGGGTATTGTCCGCGACTGGCCCGCTGCTCGCCCGCACCGGTATGGGCCGTCTGGCTCCCTACGAACCGACCGCCGTGGCTGCCTTCTTCTTGGGAGCCATGACGATGAAGAACTGCTAGGCTAACTGCCAGACCGGATTTTCACAACCGACGCCCCCTACTAGGCGCGCTAGAGATGTCGGCAGAAACGACACCTATGGGGTCACTGGGATCCCTTCTACGGCTGGCGAGCGCGAGGTTGTGCAAAGAGTGGGTCTGACAGGAAGCACACGGATCGTTTACCCAGGTTCGGGCCGCGAAGATGCGTAATGCCCTAGTCCTGCTTTGGTGGATGTATTTAAGTGTTGTTGTGTTCTTGAGCTAGCTACGGGGTGCAACTTTCCCAAAGGAGCCGAATCCCTCTCCTAGTCACCTCGGGCCTCCCTTTATAGGAAAAAGGGGCTGCCACAGTGGCACACGGGAGGTGGAATGGTCTACAGTCGACAAGCCTATCCTTTGGGACCGTCGGACAAAGCATTTAATGCACTGCCGACATGCCCTCTTTGCTTTATCGGGGATGCCAGGGAAGCACGTCCTAGCTGTCGCCGCCTCGCCTGGCCTCGACACGCATCCAAGCTGATGAGGCATTGCGGCGCCACGTTGGCTGGCTGCTGGGCTGGCGCAGTGGTGGAGCCTTCATGAAGGGTCGCACGCCACCACGCAGGTGCTTGCTGAGTCAGTTTAGAGGCCGCCCGTCGCCACATAGGTGCTTGCCCAGCTGGTTGAGCTAGCAGCTGCTTGGGGACGGTGGTGGAGTCTTGGCTGGTGCGGGCCTGGCAGTGGCCCCGCTGATGCCCTCGGCAAGGGTCTTGCTGGGGCCCTGGCAATGGTGCTGCTGTGGCGTTGCAGTCGTCCCCGGCAAGGGTCTTGCCAGGGGTCTTGTGGATTCCCTCGGTTGGTATCTCGCCGAGGGTCGCCATCTTCTGGTCCTCATCTGATCTCATATGTTTATGATCTTGAAGAAGATTTGCATGCCACCACAGAGGCGCCTCCCGCGCCTTGGTTCCAATGTAGTCGGTTGGGCTGGAGCCTGTGGGCTCAAGGGTGGCTCACTCTGGTGGCATCCGGCAAGTTTCCCCGGCAAGGCTCTTGCCGGGGCTGCGGAGGCTGCTCGGCAAAGATCTTGCCGAGGGACTCCACTTCGCCCTCTTGCTCTCCTGCGCTTCTAGTCTTGGCGTTTCCTTGGTTGCCTCATGTTTTGGCTTCTCTCCGGCTTCCCTCCTTTGCCCTACTAAGTGTAGCCGTGGCGCGCGGCTCTGACTGCCCGTGCGCAAGTAAAGAGGTCAAAAGAAGAGCCCCTACTTTTGTACACCGACATGGAGTGAGTAATTCCTTCGTAGGATCGCTAGTCGGTGAGGAGTTGGATGAGATTCATCATGTAATCAAGTTAGTTTTGTTAGGGCCTGATCCCTAGTATCCACTGTGTTCTTAGATTGATGTTGCTATGACTTTGCCATGCTTAACGCTTGTCACTTTGGGCCCAGGTGCCATGATTTCAGATCTGAACCGTTTATGAATTCATCATTATATCCCTGTTTTACATATGATCTTGCAAGTTATAGTCACCTACTACAGTTATGATCCGGCAACCCCGGAGTGACAACAACTGGGCCCACTCCTGATGATGACCGTAGTTTGAGGAGTTCATGTATTCACTATGTGTTAATGCTTTATTTCGGTTCTTTGTTAAAAGGAGGCCTTAATATCCCTTAGTTTCCAATATGGACCCCGCCGCCACAGGAGGGTAGGATAAAAGATGTCGTGCAAGTTCTTTTAATAAAGCATGTATGACTATTTACGGAATACATGCCTACATTATATCGATGAACTAGAGCTAGTTCCGTATCAACCTCTAGGTTATAACTGTCTCATGATGAATATCATCCAACAAGTCACTGATCCAATGCCTTTGAATTTATCCTTATTGATCTTGCCGTGTTACTGTTGCTATCATCACTGTTACACTTGCAACAAACTACTGCTATCACTATTACTATTACCGTTGCGGCTGTCACTATTATAAAAACTATCAAACTACTTTGCTACTGATCACTTTGCTGCAGACAATTAATCTCCAGGTATGGTTGAATTGACAACTCAGATAGTAATACCTTCAAATATTCTTTGCCTCCCCTTGTGTCGAATCTATAAATTTGGGTTGAATACTCTACCCTCGAAAACTGTTGCGATCCCCTATACTTGTGGGTTATCAGCACGCGGTGGGTATCGTTATTTCCAGACATTCACAGATGATTTGAGCAGATATGGGTATATCTACGTGATGAAACACAAGTCTGAAGCATTTGAAAAGTTCAAAGAATTTCAAAGTGAAGTGGAGAATCATCGTAACAAGAAAATAAAGTTTCTATGATCTGATCGCGGAGGCAAATATTTGAGTTACGAGTTTGGCCTTCATTTAAAACAATGTGGAATAGTGTGACACCCTCATAGTTAAGCTATAGTAAACCCCTGTTAATGATACGAGGTCATCATAATTAAAATTTTGCTAAACCTCACTTGCTTCAAAGTAAGTTCAAATACAAATTCAAATAACAAGTCAATTTATCGTTTCATAAAAAACTAAAAATGTTCATTGGGTTGCAAATATTCACTAACTAATTTTCATGAAAGATCCAACGTCATTTGACTCACCAATTAATCCCTAATAAAATATGAAGTGGTCCGAAAACACAAAATAAATAAATGACCTTTTCAAAATAAACAAATGGTTACATATTTACAAATGACCCCAAACTTGGATGCCTTTTCAAAGTATTCCATTTGATTTATGTGCCAAGTTTCAATGTGAACAAAATTCATTACTATAAGAGTAATGCAAAACAGGAAAGAAATATAAAACAGTCTGTAAAACAAACAGATGAACCACTATGCAGTATAGGCCCAGTGCTACAGGAGCACTACGCGGCCCACCACCTGCCTCTCCTACTTCACGTACAGGAAGAAGGCCAAGGCTCAGGCGCCATGGCACTGTGCTTGCGCGCACACACCATCCACGCCCGGATTACCTCGTGTCGATCATCCGAGCGCTCCTGGAGGTATATAAGTGTTACCCCGACCTCATTGACGAACCCTACCTCCGAAACTCCCCTCTCCAACTCGTGCTTCTCCTCTGAACCTCGTGTACAGGCTGTCATCGACGCGCCGTCACCGTCCCCGCGGCCACTGGCCTCCCCTGTGACCAGGAGGTAGTCTAGGGACTTCCTCGTCATTGACTCCGTCATCCCCGTGCATCCGTTCAACCGGAGCCGCACCGTACGCGTGGATCGAGCCATCTTCCCCGCCACGGCCGCCGCTGTTCGCTGTCAGAGTTTCCGCTTCCCGAGCTCCCCTGACCTTCCAACCTCGTTCACGAGCACCGGGGTGAGCCCCTCTGCCGACTGCCTTGCTTACCCCTTTGATTCGTATAGTTTACCGCCGCTCTTGTGCCTGTCAGTGTCACGATGGTATGTGTGCACCTGAGTTCACCGGGTAGAGCTGTGGCCGTTGCGATCTGTTGGAAGTCCAAGCCGCAACACGCGCGTGTGAGCGCATCGTGCGAGCCGGCCAGGGCGTGCTGATCGGGTGCGCAAGCGAGAGTGGAGGCGTAGCATTCCATGCATGTGGTTTAGTGGTTAGTGCATGCATTAGCTGGATATGGACATGCATGCATAGGAAGAGGTCAAGACAGTTCGTGCTGTTAGTAGCCGAGAGGAGCAGCCGCTGTTGTAGCGATGTAGCTAGTGTAAAGAAGAAAAAGATTTGGGCGTTCGTGCGCCCGTGGCGGCGTTCGTGCGCTGATCGGAAAATCTCTCGTGTCCATCTTCTTCATGCTCCGTTTCTGAGTGAGAGGAGAGGTAGCCAGGCTCTAGAGGCAACAACAATTGGTATCAGAGCTGGTTCATCTTGGGCTTCGTTCTTCTTGTTGGAGGTGGGCGGCGCTGTGGCTGTCATGGCGCGTGGCGGAGGCGGCGGGCGGTGATGTCGTATGTGCGGCGACCGCGGAGGCCGCCGAGGCGCTGCGTGGTGGCGCGGCCGCGCAACACGGCGTGGCGGCGTGGAGGCACTACATGGCGGCATGGAGGCTGCGGCGGTGCAGGGCAATAAGCCGCGGCGGCGAGCCGGGCGCGACCGGTGCGTGTTATGGGTGCGCACTGGACGCGTCGGGCGCGTCGGGACCACGGGCGCGCAGTGATCGCACTGGTGTGGTCGGGCTCGTCGGGCGCGCCGGATGCGCGCGGGACGAGCGGAGCGCATTGGTGTGGTCGGGCTCGTCAGGTGCGTGCGGGGCGTGCGGGACGCACGAGGGCGGTCGGGCGCGTCGGGTGCGCGCGGGACGTGCGGGTGCAGAGGGACGCCAGGCGTGTGTTGCTGGCGGAGAAGGAGCTCGACGTGTGTCGCCGGAGTCGTGATGGAGCACGGTGCGACCGGCGTCACTTCGCCAGGTCGGGTACACGGGCTGGGTCACGGCCGTAATGACGACAATGACGCGAGTTGCATCAACTCCGGCGACGGCGGGCACACGGCACGTCGAAGCGGGCGCGGAGGTGCGCTATGTCATCGGGCGGACGAGATGACGACGGCGAGTCAGGGCTCCTGTCGGTAGGCTACGCAGGGTCATGGCTTAGAGGGTGAGTGTTGGTAATAAGCCATGTCCATGCGCAGGCGACCGGCGTCGGGTGCGCCGGGTGCAGTGTGTGCGTGTGTGTCGCGATGATATGTGTGCACCTGAGTTCACTGGGTAGAGCTTTGGCCGTTGCGATCTGTTGGAAGTCCAAGCCGCAGCACGCGCGTGTCAGCGCGTCGTGCGAGCCGGCCAGGGCGTGCTGATCGGGCGCGCAAGCGAGAGTGGAGGCATAGCATTCCATGCATGTGGTTTAGTGGTTAGTGCATGCATCAGCTGGATATGGACGTGCATGCATAGGAAGAGGTCAAGACAGTTCGTGCTGTTAGTGGCCGAGAGGAGCGGCCGGTGTTGTAGCGATGTAGCCAGTGTAAAGAAGAAAAAGATTTGGACGTTCGTGCGCCCGTGACGGCGTTCGTGCGCTGATCGGAAAATCTCTCATGTCCATCTTCTTCTTCCTCTGTTTCCGAGTGAGAGGAGAGGTAGCCGGGTTCTAGCGGCAACAACAAGCTCTGCTCCCGGCGAGCTCACCGCTCGTGGCCGCACTCCCACCACGCGGTAGCTGCCCTGGGTCACTCCTTGGACACGCCCTATCCGTGTTCCTCGCATGCCGCCCGCGCCTTGCCTTCCCCGGGGCCACGCTCGCTGCACGCCGTGTCCGCTGCCGTACTGCTGCTGTAGCCGCCAGGCCGCGTGACCCTGCTGCCGAGCCTCGCTAACCTGTCCCCGCCTGCTGCTTACCGCGGCGTGCTGCTGCTTGCTGCACTACGAGCTGTTGCCTGCAGTTGCGTTGCCGCTGCCGCTGCGTACCGCTGCTGTTGGGCGGCCATTGCTACTGCTCTAGGCTGCTCCTGTATGCGTGTGTGATGTGTGTGTACCGTGTGTATTGTGCATGTGTGTGCACAGCCAAGTGTGTGATGGCCATGGCAACACAGCCGTGGGCATAGCCGGTTGTGTCTCACTGCCAGATGTGGCTGGCCGTTTAATGAATCTAATTAGGTATTAGTGGTAACTTTAGATGCTAATTATAGTATGACATGTGCTTCTCCCTGTTAAATATTTTTTTAGCACTTGTGTTAAAATAGCAGTCTATGACAGGTGGACCCAGTCAACACATTGACCAGCCAACTACCGAGTCAGCAGTTGACCAGGCCCACTGTCAGCCTCTGGTGGCCCTGCTATGTGCACATAGCAATTTCATTTTATTTTTGAATTAATAATAACTACATAAAATGATTAAAACTTTGGAAATTCATATAAAATAACCATAGCTGGGATGAAAATACATTGTACATGAAAGTTTCTCAGAACGACGAGACGAATCCGAATATGCAGTATGTTCGTTTGCCATGCATCCCTAGCATAGCGAACAGGCAACTTCCCCCCTCCGGTTCATCTATCCGAAAACAAGAAACATTGAGAAAACTTTCCCGGATGTTTCCCTCCTTCGCCGGTACCACCTACTGTCGTGTTAGGGCCCACCTAGCACCGCTCATTGTCATGTCATGCATCGTCATGCTTATGTTTGCATTATATTTATTGTTTCTTTCCCCTCTTCTCTCGTTAGACACCGAGACCGATGTCGCTGCTACCTAGTACGACTACGGCGTTGACGAGCCATCCTTCTTGCCAGAGTAACCAGGCAATCCCCCCCCTTGATCACTAGATATCGCCTATTCTTCTCTCTACTGCTTGCATTAGAGTAGTGTAGCATGTTACTGCTTTCCATTAATCCTATTTTGATGCATAGCCTGTCTTTGCTACTATTGTTGATACCTTACATGCAATCCTAAATGCTTAGTATAGGATGCTAGTTTTCGATCAGTGGCCCTACATTCTTGTCTATCTGCCATGCTATACTATCAGGCCGTGATCACTCGGGAGGTGATCACGGGTATATACTTATATACATAATATGTGATACTTGCTGACTAAAGTCAGGTCGGCTCGTAGAGTACCCACGAGTGATTCCGATGTGGGGGCTGAAAGGACAGGTGGTTCCACCTAGGTAGTGGTGGGTCTGGGTTCCCGACGGCCCCCGACTGTTACTTTGTGGCGGATCGATAGGGCAGGTTGAGACCACCTAGGAGAGAGGTGGGTCTGGCCCTGGTCGGCGTTCGCGGTTACATCAATTAGCATGCTTAACGAGATCTTGGTATTTGATCTGAGTCTGGCCACTGGCCTATACGCACTAACCAACTACACGGGGACAATTATGGGCACTCGACGTCGTGGTATCAGCCGAAGCCTTCTTGACGTCAGCGACTGGGCGGCGCGCGCCGGGTTGGAATGCATAACGCAACTTCCTTTGTAATGGAGGTTGCTAGGTTTGCTCACTGGCCGCGTACGCAACGTGCATGTGTGCAATGGGCGATGGGCCCAGACCCCTGCGCATAGGATTTAGACGGGCGTGCTAACCTCTTTGTTGTGCCTAGGTAGGGCTGCGACATGTTGATCTTCCGAGGCTGGGCATGACCGAGGAAAGTGTGTCTGGACAAAGGGGATCGAGCGTGTTGGGAAATGTGGTGCACCCCTGCAGGGAAGTTTATCTATTCGAATAGCCGTGTCCCTCGGTAAAAGGACGACCCGGAGTTGTACCTTGACCTTATGACAACTAGAACCGGATACTTAATAAAATACACCTTCCAAGTGCCAGATACAACCCGGTGATCTCTCTCTCTCACAGGGCGACGAGGGGAGGATCGCCGGGTAGGATTATGCTATGCCATGATACTTGGTTAACTTACCATCTACTCTCTTCTACTGCTTCAAGATGGAGGCTGCCAGAAGCGTAGTCTTCGATATGACTAGCTATCCCCCTCTTTTTCTGGCATTCTACAGTACAGTCCACATATACCACCCCTTTCATTGATACCAATGCATATGTAGTGTAGATCCTTGCTTGCGAGTATTTTGGATGAGTACTCACGGTTGCTTTCCTACTTCTTTTTCCCCTTTTCCCAGTTACTACGATCATATGATGGAGTCCAGGAGGCAGAGGATCCCGAGGATGATTTTACGTGAAGTTCGACTTCGAGGAGTAGTTAGGAGGACCTAGGCAGGAGGACTTGCCTTTTCGATCATTGCTACTTTTGTGCTAGCCTTCTTAAGGCAAACTTGTTTAACTTATGTCTGTACTCAGATATTATTGCTTTCGCTAACTCTTGTGTTTTCGAGCTTATGTATTCGTGCCCCTGGCTTGTAATATAAAGCTTGTATTATTTTAATTTATGTCTAGAGTTGTGTTGTGATATCTTCCCATGAGTCCTTGATCTTGATCGTACACATTTGCGTGTATGATTAGTGTACGGTCAAATTGGGGGCGTCACAAGTTGGTATTAGAGCCGACTGCCTATAGGAATCCCACTTTCCAACTCCTTGGCCGAAGTTGAGTCTAGTCATTGCAAAACTTTTACTAACATGGTTGTGTGGCTTACGGGCCCACGTCGCCATTGGGTGGTATTAGGTTCTTTTATTCCTTGTCTATACTCTAGGATTCAGATCTCTCTTCTATTCGGGTTAAATGATTTTCTAAAATCTAACTTTAGGTTCTCAAAAGCACTTTCTCCCGGAGAGCCCCTTCAGTCCAGATGATCGCCGACTGCACTAGAAGTTTTCGAAGATATTCTCCGATGTTATCTCGAGAACTTGTGCTCATTGCGTTTGCAATTCCCTTCCACCGTCAACCCGTATGGATAACTACACACACTTTCCATTCTTACATTCATCCCCAGTTGGTCTTTTTATTACAATATACCCCAAAATACTCATCGTTGTTCCGAGAATCCTTTGTGCCTACTGCCTTGTAGTTCCTTGTCGCCTGAATACACCTACAAATTAATCCTCACGCTTACCGAGGATTTGTTTCCCCCCAGTTGTTCATGTGTTTCTCAAAAGTCTTCGAAATCCTATTCGATCTTTCGAAATCCTCAACAACCTATTGTTCTTGAAATTCTTGCTTGCTCGCATTATGGTTAATCCCATAAGTCTAGTAATCTTATTGGCATCCTTTGTCACTATCGTTTTTTGAGTTCATCGATTCAATAAGTTGCGAATGTTCACAATCATCAATCGAACCCAGAATTCATCCTTCCGGCTCAGACATCATCTTAAACATGAGCTAGATCTCGACCAAGCAAATTGCCATCGATTGTACCACTAAGTATGCTCAGCCTATCCATCCTTAATCAGAGCGTTTGCTTATGATCCCTTGATTTGGAAATCATAATTCTTTTGCATTTGAGCTTTGAGTTAGTCAGTTGTTTCTATAATATGATCTCCTTTCATTCTTTCTTCCTCTGGTTGAGTACCGATACTCACATCAGATCCCTTATGGGCCACCAGATCCTTTGTTGGATTTTGTCCGACACCGTCCTTCATATTCGTTAAACTTGTGAGCCTTTCCATGGGTATATAATGCCTTTGGTAAATTGTATCCTCTGCTTTGTGAACCATTCTCTACTTTCGAGCTTGTATTATTTACTCCAAAATTTGTGGTATATGTTCCTAAGATGCCCTGATGGGTTTAACCTACGCCTTTCCTAAATCCATGTGAACCCGAAAGATTTCACGGGTCATACTTATCTGGTATTGCACCAGGTAAAAACTTTCAACAACTAATGTCATTTTCGAAATACGAGAGGTGAATGGAAGGTTATGCATTGAAGTAGTGGGAGTCAACCTTGAACCTTTGTGTTCATGCCCATGGGCCCGATGTGGAACTTATCATGGAAGCTTCTTGCAAAATATTTAATCATTTGGTAATTCTTTTGGTGTCATTAAATTGGATCCCCATCAGCTATGGTTCCGACCATATTGTTCTTCTTTGATCCCATTTCTCAGACAAGTTGAAGTACTTGTCTTCCGCAGGACAATACACGTATCCAACCTCTATTCTGCTCTACCTTCGAGTATACCCTCTGGTATCTCGAGAATATCATGGAACTACATAACTTCTTATGAGTTCTTCATCAACTATTATTCTCACCAATTCCAATCCCCCTCGGATTCTGAGTTAATAGTCACTCGAGAACACCGATAAGTGAATCAATCCGCACTCTGATTCAACAACTCTAAGTAATTTTCGTTGCTTATGACTTTAATAATCCTTCAAGTTATTTCTAACCTGATCGGCTATATCATTATCGTGCTAAATTTTAACTATGCCACCCGGTCCTTATTCCCGGAGCACAACTTTCGATGATGAGCTCAGCTTATGTCAATTTACTTGTCTTATCGTTCCACCTCGAACAGCAAGCTTGATTCCGAGTTTGTGTCGTATCCATGGTTCCAATAACCCTTCGCTTCACCATTGCTTCTGCTTGATGTCGTCACTGGTCAATTACATCTGCATGGAACCTCTCGACAAATGTATTGTGATCATCATAAACATTTTGACTCCTTACAGGATATCAATCGAATTCGTGGTGATAAGTACCATCCTCGTCCCTTGGTAAATTGAGTTACCAACGACAACATCCTTACCTTCCTTTCATCACAAACTCGTTCATGTCATGGATGCAACTTGCTATCCAGCTTGTATTATGTTCTACCTTGAAGTATTACCATCCTTTACGTCAATAATTTCGTGAGAATTTCACCACCTCTTAAGAATTCTTGATACAGGTGATACATTTTGCCACATTCGTTCATTCCTTGGTCCCCGTATTGTTTCTATGAGGAAAATCGACAATTGAGCTATGCTATGAGACTTCAAAACTTCTAGCAACCCTATTGCTTTGAAGTTAATGGTCGATATTTCATTCTTAGACCATTGGTTATTGAATCACCATTCTAACATTGATCATGCTACCTAAGCCCATATTTTGGGTGCACCATTCAACTAATGTTTAACTATGTAAGTTTTCCTCGAGCATACCTCATTAGATCATTTGATCTGACAAATGTTATCTCCTTGTTCACATAAGTGTGGAAGTCCATCTTTTGAAAATCTCAATGAATTGTCACTGAGTCAATCAGCCACCTCCTCACCTCTCCTTGATTTAATGATGAACTCTTGTTTCGGAACTCGCTTCCATAGTTTAATTCCCGAGAATCTTACCATGTCATCTCGACAATTTGTGTTGCACCTTTCTTCTCAGGCATCCCGAGTCTGAGTTATCCTGACACCACTCCGATCTGAATCTCAGTCAGATATGATGGTTGGAACATACTTCCAAGAGTTATAACAATGGTCTTTTTGTGACCTGGTAAGGTGATGTCATGCCTAGCACACCTGGCCAGAGGCCCTATTGTTATAGATTCCATTTCAGCAACGTTATCCATTCTTCCATGAGGAAATTGTAAGACTTATTCTACAAGTTATTCCTGATGGATCCTTTGTGTTTCCAAAGTCTGATCCTCACCTGATGACCTTGTCAATGCTATCTCGAAGCATGCCTATGGTACTCCAATTTTCAACAAGCACATTTGAAGCCCAATGCTAAATGTTTCCTGCTCAATTATCCAAACACCGCTGTATGTGTAATGTCATGAAATTTCTCTCCCCTTATCAAAATAGTTTTCTACTTTATATCCTGTCATGGATATCATGCTTTGCTTGTCCTTGGGAAGGATATACCCTTGAAATATGTGTTTAAACACATTTTCCTTTCCATTGTTCTATTTAATCTGATAATCATATTCCTTTCCATTGTTTTGTTTAACCTTTCTTGTAATCTGACTTAACTGAGCAGTGATAATTCCCTGCTTAGGTAAGCACCTTGTTGCACCACTGTGTCAGTAAGACCCTATTACTATTATTGATGACATTCTGGTAACCACCGATGGATGAGAACTTTGCCTATTGGTTCGCCTCCTTCAATGAGCAGGAAAATGGTTCTCTTCATCCCTCACCCTTGGTACTGTTGTTGTTGCCGACATAACCGACAGGCTATCCTCTGACATGCCTTGCTTACATTATCGTGCAAGACGTCACCACCCTTCCTACTTTTAACCCACATGGTGGGCCCATAACCCACAGGTCCACAGGATCGAAACCTGACTATCATGTACACCTGCTGTTCCCAAGGTTGTTCCTCGCGCGTGGCCTCGTATGTAATTCATGAGCCACGTTCAAATCTAGTATTAGACAAAATACTTATTCCCGTTGCTTTGTACCCATTTCACGCCCTGTAATAGGCATCAAACGATTGCCTGCCCTCTCAAAACTTCCTAGGATACGTCCTTACTTTGCTCTTGATATTTTCTTAAGTTTCAATTCGAGAGTTACTTTCCGCCACCTTCCCCGATGTTATCAACCAAATAATCAACCTTGCAGAGGTCCGTTCTCCTGGAATACCCACCCTTTATTATTTTGTAAGTACGATGGAGTTCTCGAAGAAAGGATGCCGACTTCATCATGATGATCTGAAGCAGAGAAATGAAGACATCAACGTAAGGGATCGACTTCTTCGAGAAGAGCAACCAAGACCGAGAATATTCGTTGGAATTTCGTAACCAGATCTTTCCCCCTTACTCCACCTGTTAAAATCTCGGGACGATATTTCTTGTAGTGGAGGAGAATTGTGACACCCCGATAGTGAAGCTACAGTAAACCCCTATTAATGATACCAGGTCATCATAATTAAAAAATTTCTAAACCTCACTTGCTTCAAAGTAAGTTCAAATACAAATTCAAATAACAAGTCAAATTATAGTTTCATAAAAAAACTAAAAATGTTCATTGGGTTGCAAATATTCACTAACTAAATTTCATGAATGATCCAACATCATTTGACTCACCAATTAATCCCTAATAAAATATAAAGTGGTCCGAAAACACAAAATAAATAAATAACCTCTCAAAATAAACAAATGGTTACATATTTACAAATGACCCCAAACTTGGATGCCTTTTCAAAGTATTGCATTTGATTTATGTGCCAAGTTTCAATGTGATCAAAATTCATTACTAGAAGAATAATGCAAAACAGGAAAGAAATACAAAACAGTATGTAAAACAAATAGATGAACCACTATGTAGTATAGGCCCAGTGCTATAGGAGCACTACGCAGCCAACCACCTGCCTCTCCTTAGTTCACGTACAGGAGGAAGGCCAAGGCTCATGCGCCATGGCACTGTGCTCGCGTGCACACACCGTCCACGCCGGGATAGCCTCATGTCGATCATCCGAGCGCTCCTGGAGGTATGTAAGTGTTACCCCGACCTCGTTGACGAACCCTACCTCTGAAACTCCCCTCTCCAACTCGTGCTTCTCCTCTGAACCTCGTGTCCGGGCTGTCATCGATGCACTGTCGCCATCCCTGCGGCCACTGGCCTCCCCGGTGAACAGGAGGTAGTCTAGGGACTTCCTCGTCATCGACTCCGTAATCCCTGTGCATCCGTTCAACCGGAACCGCACCATACGCGTGATTCAAGCCATCTTCACCACCACGGTCGCCACTATTCTCTGTCAAATTTGCTGCTTCCCGAGCTCCCCCGACCTTCCAACCTCGACAACGAGCACCGGGGTGAGCCCCTCCGCCTATTTCCTTGCTTACCCCTTCGATTCGTATAGTTTACCGCTGCTCTTGTGCCTGTCAGTGGTCACCATAGCCAGAGCTCTACTCTCGGCGAGCTCACCGCCCGTGGCCGCGCTCCCGCCGCGCCGTAGCCGCCCTGGGTCACTCCTTAGCAACGCCCTGCCCGTGTTCCTCGCGCGCCGCCCGCACCTTGCCTTCCCCGGGGCCACGCTCGCCGCGTGCCGTGTCCGCTGTCGTACTGCTGCTGCAGCCGCCAGGCCGCGCGCGCCCTCTGTCGAGCCCCGCTAGCTTTTCCCCGCCTGCTGCTTACCGCGGCGTGTTGCCGCTTGCTGCCGCGTGCCGTCGCCGCTGCCGCTGCGTACCACTGCTGTTGTGCGGCCATTGCTACTGCTCTAGGCTGCTCTCGTATGTGTGTGTGATGTGTGTGTATTGTGTGTGTTGTGCATGTGTGTGATGGTGAAAGTGCAACTATCCCTAGGTGGTTTTGGTAATTCATAACAACATATAGCTCATTGAGCTAATGCTATTCCAAGATGATTATTTCAGGAAAGCTCAATGATTGGCATGGCATGGATGTGAAAGTGGAACCCTCAAAATGCTAAGGACAAAGGATTGGCTCAAGCTCAAAAGCTCAAGACTCTTCATTTTATATTTTAGTGATCCAAGATCACATTGAGTCTTTAGGAAAAGCCAATACTATCAAGGAGGGATGAGGTGTTGCTTCATGAGCCTCTTGCTTCATGTGCTTAGTGATATGCTCCAAAACCCTCAACTACTTTCCCATATCCACTTATGACCTAAACCCTAAGCCAAACTTGGTCCTACCGATTCTTTCTATCCGGCGCCACCGAGTTTCATTTGTCATAAGCCACTTCCAAACCCTAGCAAATCGGTTCTACCGATAGGGATCTTGGTCTCACCGAGATGGGATTGCAAACTCTCTGTTTCCCTTTCGTAACTTTTCGGTCTCACCGAAAGAGTGAATCGGTCTCACCAAAAGAGTGAATCGGTCCCACCGAGATTGCAATGTAAATTCAGTGTTTCCTTTTTGTAACTTTTCGGTCTCACCGAAAGAGCAAATCGGTCCCACCGAGTTTGCCTGACCAACTCTCTAGTTAGCTAATTACCAAATTCGGTCCCGCCGAGTTTGTGTAATCGGTCTCACCGAGATTACGTTATGCCCAAACCCTAACCATATCGGTCCTACCGAGTTGCATGTCAGTCCCACCGAAAATCTCTAACGGTCACTAGGTTTACCTTTTCGGTCCGACCGAGTTTGTTGATTCGGTCCCACCGAGATTGGAAAACTGTGTGTAACGGTTGGATTTTGTGTGGAGGCTATATATACCCCTCCACCTCCTCTTCATTCGTGGAGAGAGCCATCAGAACACATACACAATTCCAACTCATATGTTCTGAGAGAGAACCACCTACTCATGTGTTGAGATCAAGACATTCCGTTCCTACCATATGAATCTTGATCTCTAGCCTTCCCAAGTTGCTTTCCACTCAAATCTTCTTTACACAAAATCCAAATCCTATGAGAGAGAGTTGAGTGTTGGGGATACTATCATTTGAAGCACAAGAGCAAGGAGTTCATTACCTACACACCATTTCTTACTTCTTGGAGAGTGGTGTCTCCTAGATTGGCTAGGTGTCACTTGGGAGCCTCCGACAAGATTGTGGAGTTGAACCAAGGAGTTTGTAAGGGCAAGGAGATCGCCTACTTCGTGAAGATCTACCGCTATTGAGGCAAGTCCTTCGTGGGCGATGGCCATGGTGGGATAGACAAGGTTGCTTCTTCGTGGACCCTTTGTGGGTGGAGCCCTCCGTGGACTCGCGCAACCATTACCCTTCGTGGGTGGAGCCCTCCGTGGACTCGCGCAACCGTTACCCTTTGTGGGTTGAAGTCTCCATCAACGTGGATGTAGGATAGCACCACCTATCCGAACCACGGGAAAAAAATCCATGTCTCCAATTGCGTTTGAATTCTCCAAACCCTTCCCTTTACATTCTTGCAAGTTGCATGCTTTACTTTCCACTGCCAATATACTCTTTGCATGCTTGCTTGAATTGTGTGATGATTGCTTGACTTGTCCTACAATAGCTAAAATCTGCCAAGAACTAAAATTGGGAAAAGGTTAAGTTTTTATTTGGTCAAGTAGTCTAATCACCCCCCCCTCTAGACATACTTTCGATCCTACAAGTGGTATCAGAGCTTTGGTCTCCATTTGCTTTGATCTCCATAGCTTTTGGTGGTCATAGCCTTGGTTTCACAACCTAGGAGAGTATGGCGTCTAGCAAGGGAAATTATCACCGTAGAGGTCCTTACTTTGATGGTACTAATTTTGCTAGTTGGAAGCATAAAATGAAAATGCATATTCTTGGACATAACCCCGCCGTTTGGGCTATTGTGTGTGTTGGTTTGCAAGGTGACTTCTTTGATGGAAAGAACCAAACCATGAAGCTACTGCGGATGAGTTGAAGATGGTTCAATACAATGCTGAAGCTTGTGATATTCTCTTCAACGGATTGTGCCCCGAAGAATTCAACAAAATCAGCCGTCTTGAGAATGCAAAGGAAATTTGGGACACTTTGATTGATATGCACGAAGGTACCGACTCCGTCAAGGAATCCAAGTTGGATGTGCTTCAAAGTCAACTTGACAAGTTCAAAATGAAGGATGGTGAAGGTGTCGCTGAAATGTACTCTAGGCTTGCTCTCATCACAAATGAGATTGCCGGCTTAGGAAGTGAAGAGATGACCGATAGATTCATCATCAAGAAGATTCTAAGAGCCTTGGATGGAAAATATGATACCGTGTGCACATTGATCCAAATGATGCCCAATTACAAAGATCTCAAGCCAACGGAGGTGATTGGAAGAATTGTTGCTCATGAGATGTCACTTAAGGATAAAGAGGAACTTCACAACAAATCAAGTGGTGCCTACAAAGCCTCATGTGAAGCCCCTACATCATCAAGTGAGAAACAAAACTTCAATGAAGAATTGAGCTTAATGGTGAAGAACTTCAACAAGTTCTACAAGAGTAGAAGCAAAGATAGAAGCTTCAAGTCAAGGTCCTACAATGACAAAAGATCTTCTAGTCGAGAGCGAAACTGCTATAGTTGTGGAAGACTCGGACACTATTCCAATGAGTGTACGGCTCCCTACAAGAGAAGAGAAGATTCTCCAAAAAGAAGAAGCAAAGAATCACCACCAAGAGAGAGAAGGAGTAGAGATAATCGTTATGAACGAAGATACTCACGGAGAAGCCAGGATTCGGAAAGGAAGGAAAATTCATCAAGGAGCTACACAAAACGAAGACATCAAGCTCATGTTGGTGAATGGGTATCCGGCTCCGACTCCGACAGCCACTCCGAGAGAAGTTATCACTCCGACTCCGAAGATACTCAAGATGAAGGTGTTGCCGGTCTAGCACTTGTGTCAACCAACTCCTACGACATATTTGACTCACAAAATGAAGGAATTGTAAGATGCTTCATGGCCAAAGGTCCTAAGGTAACACACCCCGAGTATGTTGATTTCAATAGTGATGAAGATGACTTGTTAGGTGATGATTTGCTTGTTGACAACTCTAGTGATGAATACTATGATGAAACGTCAATTAAACATGCTAATCAAGATAAAATGAATGACAATGATAAGGAGAAGATTGAGGCTCTAACTAAAGAACTAAACACTCTTAAGTTAGCTCATGAAACTATCTTCGAAGATCATCGAGAACTTTTAAGAGCTCATGAGAAATTATGCTTTGAAAAGCTCAATCTTGAGCAAGAGCATGAGTTCTTAAAAGCAATCAATGATGATCTCCGCAAGAAAAGTTCTTCTCACATTGCCAAGCATTTACTCTTATCCACTTACATGCCTCAAGTCAAGTCTAGTAACAAGAACAAGAAAGATTCTTCCTCTAGCAGTAATAATGATCATGCTAAATCCAATATTGTTGCTTCTAGTAGTTCTCTTGATTCCACTAATGATTGTCTTAGCCAAGTTACACTTGAGCAAGAAAATAGCTTGTTGAAGGGAATTATAGAGAAAGGAGTGTACAAAAGCCTTGCCGGGAGTAAGCAATTCGAGGAAATTGTGCGCAAGCAAGGAATGCACCGGAAGAATCAAGGTGTTTGTTTTGAATGAAAGTTCAATGCCAATGGAGTTGAGTGGGAAGAAGATCAATACCACAAGACAAAGTTTGTTCCTCAACAAGAGAAGTATGATACTTCTTTCAAGGGGACACAAGCTCAAGATGATCTTCCACCACAAGACTACAAGCAAAAAGGCAAGGACAAGCTTCAAGAGGAAATTGATGCATTTGAAGAAGCTCCTAAGACCTTAGTCAAGTGGATTCCCAAGACTACTTCAAGTTCCACTTCATCAAGTACGACTACAACTCCAAGGATTCCCATCAAGATGGTGTGGATCCAAAAGAAGAAGAACTAAAGAGTTCTTGAGGGTGACTCCGCCAACATACTTCACTCTTATCATTTTGGCAAGAACAAGTGCAATCAACTTCCACATCTTGCACTAGTTCAAGGAGTCACAAACCCTCTTGTTGGTAAGACAAGGGACAAGGTAACCTAAAAGTTTTCATGGACATCATCTTGTGTGTGCATCACTCTATGTCTATGGATATCCTTGTTTGTTCCTTGCAGGACTAACCCATGTAGGTATTGAAAGTGCAATTCACTCAAAGGGATAGCTCCAAGTGATCTACATCAACATTGAGCATCCACATCTTCAACATCTACATGAAGTCATCATCGACAAAACCCGAGGTTAGTTCATCCCTTTAAGGGGGGATATCACATCTAGGGGGAGCTTTACTCTAAGACTTGAACTAAAGCAACTCTAAAGATGTGAACACAACAATGCTTTATGTAAAAGTGGTAACCCCACTTGAGCTTAAACGGTGAGTATGACCTATGATCAAGTGTTCTCACTTGACTCCTAAGTCAATATACTCATATATAGATGACCTTGTCAACGCAAATTGCTTGGTAGATGCTAGAATTGGTTGTGCATGCCTTGTCACATATTTCATTTGCCATCTTATTGTGTGAGCATGCTGGTTGCATATTTTACTCATTCGAGGACATCCACTTGTTGTTTTGATTGTTCGGTTTTATTTCCTTTTGCCAAGTGGATGGACAAGAATGCCTAAGAACCTCCTCTAGCTATCTATGCTTTTCTCATCTCAAACTCTATTCATGCTACATCACAAAATTTGATCAAGTCAGATTCGAACCACTCTGTATGAGGAGCGCTCGGAGTCCCCGATTCGTCATAGACTTAAACTTCCAAAACCTCTTTATGATTCTCGGTCTGACCGATACCCCACTTTCGGTCCTACCGAGATCATTAAGTTGATCTATGTTTCCGATCTCGGTGCAACAAATTTGAACCATTCGGTCACACCGAGTTGCAATACTGTATACAGTTTTGCATCTCGGTGCCACCGAGTCGTTCCACTCGGTCACATCGACAGGGTCGGGCTATATATAGTCACGGGAAAAAATTTGGAAATTTCTCTGAACCCCTTCGCCTGCGCGATAGCCTGCTCTGCCAACATGGTCTCCGGATCGTCTCCTCGCCGCCAGCCGCCTCCAGTCGCTGGTCTCCATCGCCGTCAACAGAATTCTACCCCGCCGTTGCCGCCATAGCGAGTCTCCGCCGAACTAGGGTATGGACTCGATCTTTGTGCTATTCTCCAATCTGATTCTTAGCACATTGTGATCATCATGATTCTTGCCACGACTGAAAGACTCCTATCCAGTCAATGCGCTCGTAGATTAGGTTTGATTCGAAAATTTTAGGGTTAGGTTTCCGCCGAAACCATCTCGGACCCACCGAGTTGAAAAACTCGGTCCCACCGATTTGGCTTATGCCATTGCACAAGTGAGACTCGGTCTGACCGAGAATTACTTATCGGTGTGACCGATTTTGGAACTTTGTGAAACCCTAGCAGTCTCGGTGCCACCGAACTGTGACTCGGTCTGACCGAGTTCACTAGTTTAGGTTCCAAAACTGCTTCGGTATCACCGAGTTTAAAAATCGGTAGATCCGAGATGATTTCAGTGGGAAACTAAAACTAAGTGTTTGGATCATTCTTTTGCAAAAATCTCTGCATTTTGTGATGCTCATGTATTCTACCTCATCTATAAACTATTCACAGGGTCAGCAGTCAGAATTTGCAACATGTCAGATAAGAGTGACAGCCAGAATGTGTCAGAACAGCAAGTGCAGATGAGTGAGGGCACTAGTCCCTCAAATTCTTCAGATGATGGCAGCAGAAGTACTCCTAGCAATTTGCCAAAAGCTGCTACCAGACAGAGGAAGAAGAGAACTTCAGATTCTGAGGATGAAGACTATGTGGCAGAAGAGGAAGCAACTTCCAAGAGAGTTGAGCCAGCACAGGGCACAAAGCCAGGCCTGAAAGTCAAAAGGCCAGCAGGCAGGCAGCCTATGTCAAAGGCCAAAGCTTCAACTGAAAAGCCTGCACCCAAAGAGCCAGTTGCTGCTAAAGGAAAGAAAAGAAAGGAAAGGGTCAAGAAGACCGTAGCCAGAGTCCTTGGAAAGGCTTCCATCATGGAAGAAGAAGAAGAGGTTGCTGCACCAGCACCTAAGGCACCTAAGCTTATGGGTGATGCTATAAGATCAGGGGCTGCCACATCTAAGCCCAAAGAAGCACCCAAAGCTGCCTCCAAGCCCAAGTCTGCACCAAAGAGGAATACAAGAAGCATCCCAGCTGCTGAGAAGAACAAGGCCCTAGTGCCTGAAGCTGCAGAAGAAGATGATGAAGAGCAAGTTCTCAGAAAACTCAAGCCCAAGATCCCAGACCACAACGATGCTCATCCTGTGGCTGAGGATATGAAGCTCAGGAGAGACTCAGGGCTGAGGAAGTGGAGAGAAGCAGATCCGTATGCTTCAAGGAGAAGGACTGCTGTGGATTACAGGTTTCACACCAAGGAACAGCAAGATTTCTATGAGACAGTTTTGCTTGACAAGAAGCCAATAGTCTGTGACATGAGATGGGTTGACTGGCAATACATCAAGGACAACGAAGAGCATTATCCTGGAGTGCAAGACATCTTCAATGCTTGTGGAGTAGCAGACTTTGTTGGGCAGAAGCTCACAAAGTGGAATGAGGAGCTTATAATGCAGTTCTACTCCACAACACATTTTTATCCAGATGGGAGGATCACATGGATGTCTGAAGGTACGAGGTACCAATCTACAGTTGCTGAATGGGCACAGCTCATCAATGCCCCTGAAGAGAATGAGGATGACTTGGATATCTATGCCAAGAAGAAGATGGATCATAACTCAATGTCAAACATGTACAAGGAAATTCCAACTGAAGCACTTGATACTTTCAAGTTTGGCTCAGTGCATTATCTTCTGTCACGGCTGCCAACTATTAATTGGATTTTAAGGCACACTCTCTTGCCCAAGTCAGGTGATCACAAGATGATCAGAGGCCATGCAATCAATTTGCTTCATGTATTTGATGTACCTCAGAAATTTAAGGTCATGAGCCTCATAGTAGAGACTATCAAGAGGACTGCAGCAGACCAGAAGAGGAGCTGTGGATATGCCCCTCAAATTCAGGAGCTCATTAACTCCAAGATGGGCACGGGCATATACTTATTGGACAAGGAACACATGCCCATCCGTCCAGATTTTGAAGATAATCAAGTTGTGATGACTGAGAATGAACCATCATCTGCCCAAGCACAAGCAAAGAAGGAGAAGGCAAGGAAGGAGAAAGCTGCCAAGATGCCAACTCAAGAGGAGGCATCTGAATATTTCCTGAAAACCAAACAAGAGCAGCTTGGTTACCTGATTGCATCCACCCTGCGGATTGAGAAAGGACTAGCCACCCTAACTCAGAACCAGTCAAGCCTAGAGAGAATCATGGAACAAAAGTTCTATGACTTGGATGTCAAGGTGACATAGATTCAGACTGCAATGGAGCAGCTCCAGGATGACATGCAGGAGAGGAGAGGCAGGACTACAACTGATGCCTTTGCCAGAGTGCCGCGAGGTCCGAGGTCGTCTGTAGTGCCAGTTGCTGACACCAGAGCCACCACGTCTACACCAGCTACAGCTTCAGTTCCACCAGCTCCAGCATCTACTTCAGCTCCAACTCCAGCGTCTACTTCAGCGTCTACAGAAGCCTTCGTCCTTGGAGTGATCCGGACTCCACCACCACCTAAAGATCAAGCCTGAGCGTCGATCTAGCACTATGCATTTTCTAGGAACTTTTTGGTAACTTGTTGCCAAAGGGGGAGAAAAATGTATAGATCATAGGCTTCGAGAGAGAGAGAGTGTTGCTTTTATTCTCTCTTGCTTTTATTTGGTGGTTTTTCGAACTTTGTTTGCTTTTGAGTGCTTCAGATACTATGTCATTGCTCGTGAGACATTGATGATCATGTGTTTGATCATAAGCTACACTTAATGTTTGCTTAATGCTATTATCTTATCTATCTTATGTGATCATTCACTTTTCTTGGTGATGAGTGCATGTATTTCATTCTTATCATTTTAAGCGCTCCACCAAGATGTATGTGACATGGAAGAGTAACCCATGACTCTAACTCTTTGTGCATTTGCAGTCCAAAGCAAATTTTAAATATGCACAAATTTAGGGGGACCTCTTACTTGTCACATACTTCTCAAAGCGACGATATATTTCATGCTTATTATCATTTGTCAAAGCTTTGATCTATATGTTGTCATCAATTACCAAAAAGGGGGAGATTGAAAGTGCAACTATCCCTAGGTGGTTTTGGTAATTCATAACAACATATAGCTCATTGAGCTAATGCTATTCCAAGATGATTATTTCAGGAAAGCTCAATGATTGGCATGGCATGGATGTGAAAGTGGAACCCTCAAAATGCTAAGGACAAAGGATTAGCTCAAGCTCAAAAGCTCAAGACTCTTCATTTTATATTTTAGTGATCCAAGATCACATTGAGTCTTTAGGAAAAGCCAATACTATCAAGGAGGGATGAGGTGTTGCTTAATGAGCCTCTTGCTTCATGTGCTTAGTGATATGCTCCAAAACCCTCAACTACTTTCCCATATCCACTTATGACCTAAACCCTAAGCCAAACTCGGTCCTACCGATTCTTTCTATCCGGCGCCACTGAGTTTCATTTGTCATAAGCCACTGCCAAACCCTAGCAAATCGGTTCTACCGATAGGGATCTCGGTCTCACCGAGATGGGATTGCAAACTCTCTGTTTCCCTTTCGTAACTTTTCGGTCTCACCGAAAGAGCGAATCGGTCCCACCGAGATTGCAATGTAAATTCAGTGTTTCCTTTTTGTAACTTTTCGGTCTCACCGAAAGAGAAAATCGGTCCCACCGAGTTTGCCTGACCAACTCTCTGGTTAGCTAATTACCAAATTCGGTCCCACCGAGTTTGTGTAATCGGTCTCACCGAGATTACGTTATGCCCAAACCCTAACCATATTGGTCCTACCGAGTTGCATGTCAGTCCCACCGAAAATCTCTAACGGTCACTAGGTTTACCTTTTCGGTCCGACCGAGTTTGTTGATTCGGTCCCACCGAGATTGGAAAACTGTGTGTAACGGTTGGATTTTGTGTGGAGGCTATATATACCCCTCCACCTCCTCTTCATTCGTGGAGAGAGCCATCAGAACACATACACAATTCCAACTCATATGTTCTGAGAGAGAACCACCTACTCATGTGTTGAGATCAAGACATTCCATTCCTACCATATGAATCTTGATCTCTAGCCTTCCCAAGTTGCTTTCCACTCAAATCTTCTTTCCACAAAATCCAAATCCTATGAGAGAGAGTTGAATGTTGGGGAGACTATCATTTGAAGCACAAGAGCAAGGAGTTCATTACCTACACACCATTTGTTACTTCTTGGAGAGTGGTGTCTCCTAGATTGGCTAGGTGTCACTTGGGAGCCTCCGACAAGATTGTGGAGTTGAACCAAGGAGTTTGTAAGGGCAAGGAGATCGCCTACTTCATGAAGATCTACCGCTAGTGAGGCAAGTCCTTCGTGGGCGATGGCCATGGTGGGATAGACAAGGTTGCTTCTTCGTGGACCCTTTATGGGTGGTTGCTTCTTCGTGGACCCTTTGTGGGTGGAGCCCTCCGTGGACTCGCGCAACCGTTACCCTTCGTGGGTGGAGCCCTCCGTGGACTCGCGCAACCGTTACCCTTTGTGGGTTGAAGTCTCCATCAACGTGGATGTAGGATAGCACCACCTATCCGAACCACGGGAAAAACATCCGTGTCTCCAATTGCGTTTGAATTCTCCAAACCCTTCCCTTTACATTATTGCAAGTTGCATGCTTTACATTCCGCTGCCAATATACTCTTTGCATGCTTGCTTGAATTGTGTGATGATTGCTTGACTTGTCCTACAATAGCTAAAATCTGCCAAGAACTGAAATTGGGAAAAGGTTAAGTTTTTATTTGGTCAAGTAGTCTAATCACCCCCCTCTAGACATACTTTCGATCCTACAGATGGCCATGGCAACACAGCTGTGGGCATAGCCGGTTGTGTTTCACTGCCACATGTGACTGGCTGTTTAATGAATCTAATTAGGTATTAGTGGTAACTTTAGATGCTAATTAGAGTATGACATGTGCTTCCCCTGTTAAATAATTTTTTTAGCACTTGTGTTAAAATAGCAGTCTATGACAGGTGGACCCAGTCAACACCTTTGACCAGTCAACACATTGACCAGTCAACTACTGAGTCAGCAGTTGACCAGGCCCACTGTCAGCCTCTGGTGGTCCTGCTATGTGCACTTAGCAATTTAATTTTATTCTTGAATTAATAATAACTACATAAAACGATTAAAACTTTGGAAATCCATATAAAATAACCCGTAGCTCAGATGAAAATACATTGTACATGAAAGTTGCTCAGAACGATGAGACAAATCCGAATATGCAGTCTGTTCATTTTCCATGCGTCCCGACATAGAGAACACGCAAATTTCCCCCTCCGGTTCATCTATCCGAAAACGCGAAACATCGAGAAAACTTTCCCGTATGTTTCCCTCCTTCGCTAGTACCACCTACTGCCGCGTTAGGGCCCACCTAGCACCGCTCACTGTCATGTCATGCATCGTCATGCTTATGTTTGCATTATATTTATTGTTTCTTCCTCCTCTTCTCTCGTTAGACACCAAGACCGACGCTGCTGCTACCTAGTACGACTACGGTGTTGACGACCCTCCTTCTTTCCAGAGCAACCAGGCAAGCCCCACCTGATCACCAAATATTGCCTATTCTTCTCTCTACTGCTTGCATTAGTGTAGTGTAGCATGCTACTGCTTTCCATTAATCCTATTCTGATGCATAGCCTGTCTTTGCTACTATTGTTGATACCTTACATGCAATCCTAAATGCTTAGTATAGGATCTTAGTTTTCGATTAGTGGCCCTACATTCTTGTCCGTCTGCCATGCTATACTATCGAGCCGTGGTCACTCGGGAGGTGATCACGGGTATATACTTATATACATAATATGTGATACTTGGTGACTAAATTTGGGTCGGCTCATAGAGTACGCGCGAGTGATTCCGGTGTGGTGGCTGAAAGGATAGGTGGTTCCACCTCGGTAGTGGTGGGCCTGGGTTCCCGATGGCCCCCGACTCTTACTTTGTGGCGGAGTGACAGGGCAGGTTGAGACCACCTAGGAGAGAGGTGGGCCTGGCCCTGGTCGGCATTCACGGTTACATCAATTAACACGCTTAAGGAGATCTTGGTATTTGATCTGAGTCTAGCCACTGGCCTATACGCACTAACCAACTACGCGGGGACATTTATGGGCACTCGACGTCGTGGTATCGACCGAAGCCTTCTTGACGTTAGCGACTGAGTGGCGCGCGCCAGGTTGGACCACATAACGCAATTTCCCTTGTAATGGAGGTTGCTAGGTCTGCTCACCGACCGCGTACGCAATGTGCAGGTGTGCAATGGGCGATGGGCCAAGACCCCTGCGCGCATAGGATTTAGACCGGCCTGCTGACCTCTCTGTTGTGCCTAGGTAGGGCTATGACGTGTTGATCTTCCGAGGCCGGGCATGACCCAGGAAAGTGTGTCCGGCCAAAGGGGATCGAGCGTGTTGGGAAATGTGGTGCACCCCTGTAGAGAAGTTTATCTATTCGAATAGCCGTGTCCCTCGGTAAAAGGACGACCCGTAGTTGCACCTTGACCTTATGACAACTAGAACCGGATACTTAATAAAATACACCCTTCCAAGTGCCAGATACAACCCGGTGATCTCTCTCTCACAGGGGACGAGGGGAGGATCGCCGGGTAGGATTATGCTATGCGATGATACTTGGTTAACTTACCATCTACTCTCTTTTATTGCTTCAAGATGGAGGCTGCCGGAAGCGTAGTCTTCGATAGGACTAGCTATCCCCCTCTTATTCTGGTATTCTGAAGTTCAGTCCACATATACTACCCCTTTCGTTGATACCAATGCATATATAGTGTAGATCCTTGCTTGCGAGTACTTCGGATGAGTACTCACGCTCGCTTTCTCTTTTCCCCTTTTCCTGGTTACTGCGATCATATGATGGAGTCCAGGAGCCAGAGGATCCCGAGGATGATTTTACATGGAGTTCGACTTCGACGAGTAGTTAGGAGGTCCCAGGCAGGAGGCCTTGCCTTTTCGATCGTTGCTACTTTTTTGCTAGCCTTCTTAAGGCAAACTTGTTTAACTTATGTCTATACTCAGATATTATTGCTTTCGCGGACTCTTGTGTTTTTGAGCTTATGTATTCGAGCCCTCGAGGCCCCTAGATTGTAATATAAAGCTTGTATTACTTTAATTTATGTCTAGAGTTGTGTTGTGATATCTTCCCGTGAGTCCTTGATCTTGATCGTACACATTTGCGTGTATGATTAGTGTAAAGTGAAATCGGGGGCGTCACAAATAGTTTCACAACTCATGCCACCTGGAACACCATAGCGTAATGGTGTGTCCCAATGTCGTAACCATACTTTATTAGATATGGTGCGATCTATGTTGTCTCTTACCGATTTACCACTATCGTTTTGGGGTTATGCATTGGAGACAGCTGCATTCACATTAAATAGGGCACCATCTAAATCCGTTGAGATGACACCGTATGAACTATGGTTTGGCAAGAAACCAAAGCTTTCGCTTCTTAAAGTTTGGAGTTGTAATGCTTATGAGAAAAAGCTTCAGCCTGATAAGCTTGAACGCAAATTGGAGAAGTCTGTCTTCATAGGATACCCAAAAGAAACTGTTGGGTATACCTTCTATCACAGATCCGAAGGCAAGATCTTTGTTGCTAAGAATGGATCCTTTCTAGAGAAGGAGTTTCTCTCGAAAGAAGTGAGTGGGAGGAAAGTAGAACTTGATGAGATAATTGTAACTTCTCTCGAATTGGAAAGTAGCTCATCACAGAAACCGTTCCTGTGATGCCTACACCAACTAGAGAGGAAGCTAATGATAATGATCGTGAAACTTCAATTACTACCGAACCTCGTAGGTCAACCAGAGCACGTTCCGCACCTGAGTGATACAGTAATCCTATTCTGGAAGTCATGTTACTAGACGATGACGAACCTACAAACTATGAGGAAGTGATGATGAGCCCAGATTCCGCAAAATGGCTTGAGGCCATGAAATCTGAGATAGGATCCATGTATGAGAACAAAGTATGGACTTTGGTTGACTTGCCCGATGATCAGCAAGCAGTAGAGAATAAATGGATCTTCAAGAAGAAGACTGACACTAATGCTAATGTTACTGTCTACAAAGCTCGACTTGTCGCGAAAGGTTTTTGACAAATTCAAGGAGTTGACTACGACGAGACTTTCTCACCCACAGCGATGCTTAAGTCTGACCGAATCATGTTATCAATTGCCGCACTTTATGATTATGAAATCTGGCAAATGGATGTCAAAACTGCATTCCTTAATGGATTTCTCAAAGAAGAGTTGTATATGATGCAACCAGAAGGTTTTGCCGATCCTAAAGGTGCTAACAAAGTGTGCAAGCTCTAGCGGTCCATTTATGGACTGGTGCAAGTATCTCGGAGTGGGAATATAGACTTTGATAATATGATCAAAGCATATGGTTTTATATAGACTTTCGGAGAAGCCTGTATTTACAAGAAAATGAGTGGGAGGTCTATAGAATTTCTAATGTTATATGTGGATGACATATTGTTGATTGGAAATGACATGGAATTTCTGGATAGCATAAAAGGATTCTTGAATAAAAGTTTTTCAATGAAAGACCTTGGTGAAGCTGCTTATATATTGGGCATCAAAATCTATAGAGATATATCAAGATGCTCAATTGGACTTTCACAAAGCACATACCTTGATAAAGTTTTGAAGAAGTTCAAAATGGATCAGTCAAAGAAAGGGCTCTTGCCGGTATTAGAAGGTGTGAAGTTGAGTTAGACTCAAAACCCGACCACGGCAGAATATATAGAGAGAATGAAAGTCATTCCCTATGACTCAGTCATAGGTTCTATAAAGTATGACATGCGAAGTACCAGACTTATTGTGTGCCTTGCCATGGTTTTGGAAAGGAGATACAAGAGTGATCTAGGAGTGAATCACTGGACGACGGTCAAAATTATCCTTAAAGTAATAAGGAAATGTTTCTCGATTATGGAGGTGATAAAGAGTTCGTCATAAAGAGTTACATTGACGCAAGCTTTCACATCAATCCGGGTGACTCTTGTGTCTCGATCTGGATACATATTGAAAGTGGGAGAAATTAGCTAGAGTAGCTCCGTACAGAGCATTGTAGACATAGAAATTTGCAAAATGCATACGGATCTGAATGTGGCAGATCCGTTGACTGAACTTCTCTCACAAGCAAAACATGATCACACCTTAGTACTCTTTGGGTGTTAATCACATAGCGATGTGAACTAGATTATTGACTCTAGTAAACCCTTTGGGTGTTGGTCACATGGCGATGTGAACTATGGGTGTTAATCACATTGGTGATGTGAACTATTGGTGTTAAATCACATGGCGATGTGAACTAGATTATTGACTCTAGTGCAAGTGGGAGATTGAAGGAAATATGCCCTAGAGGCAATAGTAAAGTTTTTATTTATAGTTCCTTATATCATCATAAATGTTTATTATTCATGCTAGAATTGTATTGACCGAAAACTTGATACATGTGTGGATACATAGACAAAACACAGTGTCCCTAGTAAGCCTCTACTAGACTAGCTCATTAATCAAAGATGGTTAAGTTTCCTAGCCATAGACATGTGTTGTCATTTCATGAACGGGATCACATCATTAAGAGAATGATGTGATGGACAAGACCCATCTGTTAGCTTAGCATAATAATGATCGTTAAGTTTTATTGCTATTGCTTTCTTCATGACATATACATATTCCTTTGACTGTGAGATTATGTAACTCTCGGATACCGAAGGAATACCTTGTGTGCTATCAAACACCACAACATAACTGGGTGATTATAAAGATGTTATACAGGTCTCTCCGAAGGTGTTTGTTGGGTTGGCATAGATCGAGATTAGGATTTGTCACTCCGAGTATCGGAGAGGTATCTCTGGGCCCTCTCGGTAATGCACATCATATTAAGCCTTGCATGCAATGTGACTAATGAGTTAGTTGCGGGATGATGTATTACGGAACGAGTAAAGAGACTTGCCGGTAACGAGATTGAACTAGGTATGAAGATACCGATGATCGAATCTCGGGAAAGTAACATAGCAATGACAAAGGTAATAACATATGTTGTCATAACGGTTTGACCGATAAAGATCTTCGTAGAATATGTGGGAGCCAATATGAGCATCCAGGTTCCGCTATTGGTTATTGACCGTAGAGGTGTCTCAGTCATGTCTACATAGTTCTCGAACCCGTAGGGTCCGCACGCTTAACCTTCGTTGACACTATAGTATTGTATGAGTTATGTGAGTTGATGACCGAATATTTTTTGGAGTCCTGGATGATATCACAAACATGACTAGGAGCTCCGAAATGGTCCGAAGGTAAAGATTGAGATATAGGACTATGCCATTTGTCACTAGAAAGGTTTTGGGATGTACTGGGTATTCATTGGGTCACCAGAAGTGGTTCCGGGAGACCTACGGGGAGTATGTGGGCCTAATGGGCCAAGGGGAGGCACACACCAACCCACAAGGGGCTGGCGCGCACTCTCCCTGGCTGCCGGCCCTAGGGAAGGAAAGGGGGGAGGGCTAGCCCCTCCTGCCTTTCCCTCCTCATCGGAGAAAGGAAAGGGGGGCGCCACCTTCCCGAGCCTTTCCTTGTGCGCCTAAAAAGGCAAGGGGGCGCGGCTAGGGCAAGGCCCAAGGTGGCCACCGGCCCCTTGGGGGAACCCTAGTGTGCCTCCCCTCCTCCCCCGCCACCTTATACATGTGTGGAGGGAGAGGGGCAACAACCACCACGATCCCCAAGCCGTGTACGGTGCCCCTGTCCCTCTAGTTCGTCCTCGGTCATATTTTCGTAGTGCTTGGCGAAGCCCTGCGGAGATAGTTGCATCACCACACTGTCGTGCTGCCGGAACTCATCTACTACTTCGCCTGTCTAGCTAGATCAAGAAGGCGAGGACGTCATCGAGCTGAACGTGTGTTGAACGCGGAGGTGCCATACGTTCGGTGCTTGATCGGTTGGATCGCGAGGGTATTCGACTACATCAACCGCGTTAATAAACGCTTCCGATTTACGGTCTACGAGGGTACGTAGACATACTCCCCCCTCTCATAGCTATGCATCTCCATGGATAGATCTTGCGTGTGCGTAGAATTTTTTTTGTTTTTCGTGCAACGTTTCCCGACAGTGGCATCCGAGCCAGGTCTATGCGTAGATGATATGCATGAGTAGAACACAAAGGAGTTGTGGGCAGTGATGGTCATTCTACTTACCACCAGTGTCTTATTTTGATTCGACGGTATTGTGGGATGAAGCGTCCCGGACCAACCGTAGATGACCAGGCACATGAGACCGGTTCCACCAACTGACATGCAACTTGTTTTGCATAAAGGTGGCTGACGGGTGTCTATTTCTCCTACTTTAGTTGAATCGAATTTGACTATGGCCGGTCCTTTAAGAAGGTTAATACAACAAACTTGATAATCACCGTTGTGGTTTTGCGTAGGTAAGAACGGTTCTTGCTAGTTGCCCGTAGCAGCCACGTAAAACTTGCAACAACAAAGTAGAGGACGTCTAACTTGTTTTTTGTAGGGTATGTTGTGACGTGATATGGTCAAGATGTGTTGTGATATACGTTGTTGTATGAGATGATCATGTTTTGTAATATCGACAATCGGCAGGAGCCTTAGGGTTGTCTCTTAGTTATTGTTTGAAATGCAAGCGCCGGGTAATTGCTTTACTTTATCGCTATGCGTTAGCAATAGTTGTAGAAGAAATAGTTGGCTAGACAACCCCGATGCAATGATGGAGATCAAGGTGTCGATCCGGTGACGATGGAGATCATGATGATGCTTTGGAGATGGACATCAAAAGAACAAGATGATGATGGCCATATCATGTCACATATTTTGATTACATGTGATGTTTATCCTTTATGCATCTTATTATGCTTAGAATGACAGTAGCATTATAATATGATCCCTTCACATAATTTCAAGATAAAAGTGTTCTCCCTGAGTATGCACCGTTGCCAAAGTTCGTCATTTTGAAGCACCTCGTGATGATTGGGTGTGATAGACTCTACGTTCACATACAACAGGTGTAAGACAGTTTTGCACATGCAGAATACTTGGGTTAAACTTGACGAGCCTAGCATGTACAGACATGGTCTCGGAACACTGGAGACCAAAAGGTCGAACGTGAGTCATATAGTAGATATGATCAACATAGAGAGGTTCACCATTGATGACTACCCCATCTCACGTGACGATCGGACATGGGTTAGTTGATTTGGATCATGTATCCCTTAGATAACTTGAGGGATGTTATTTTAAGTCGGAGTTGATTAATAATTTGATTAATTGAACTTAATTTATCACGAACTCAGTCTTAATAGTTTTAGCATATCTATGTTGTAAATCAATGGCCCATGATACTGTTCCCCTAAATTTTAGTGCGTTCCTAGAGAAAGCTAAGTTGAAAGATGATGGTAGCAACTACACGGACTGGGTCCCTAACTTGAGGATTATCTTCATTGCTGCACAAAATAATTATATCCTTTATGCACCACTAGGTGGCAGACCTGCTGCCAGAGCTACTTCAAATGTTATGAACGTCTGGCAGGCTCGAGCTGATGACTACTCAATAGTTCAGTGTGCCATGCTTTACGACTTAGAACCAAGACTTCAAAGATGTTTTGAACACCATGGAGCATATGAGATGCTCCAAGAACTGAATTTAATATTTTAAGCAAATGCCCAGGTTGAGAGATATGAAGTCTCCAACAAGTTATATAGCTGCAAGATGGACGAGAATAGTCCTGTTAGTGGACACATACTCAAAATTCCTGGTATCATAACCACTTGACTCAGCTGGGAATTGATCTTCCAATTGAGAGTGCTATTGACAGAGTTCTTCAATCACTCCCACCAAGCTACAAAGGCTTCATGATGAACTATAATATGCAAGGGATGACAAAAATGATTCCCGAGCTCTTTGCAATGCTTAAGGCCACGGAGGTAGGAATCAAGAAGGAGCATAAAGTGTTGATGGTTAACAAGACCACTAGTTTCAAGAAAAAGGGCGACAGAAAGATAGGGAACTTCAAGAAGAATTACAAGCAAGTTGCCACTCCCGTGAAGAATCCCAAAACTGGACCCAAGCCTAAAACTGAGTGCTTCTACTTCAAAGGGAATGGCCACTGGAAGCAGAACTTCCCCAAATACTTGGCAGATAAGAAGGATGGCAAGTTGAACAAAGCTATATTTTATATACATGTTATTGATGTGTACCTTACTTGTAACATCCCAATTTTCAATTTGGATGTTATTTAGATCATTCATATGCATTCATCATTTCAGCATTTTTTGAATTCATTTTATTTGAAATTTGATCCTAGAAACCTTAAGCAAGTCAAGGACCAATTGAGAGAGTTGGAGGTTTTCTCAAAAATCCATTTTTGAATTTTCAAAACTAGCAAATTGGATCAAAGGGTTTTATTCAAAATATTTTCCCAATAATTTCAAATAAATAAAATAGAGACAAAAGATAATATGACTTCTTCAAAAATAGTAAAGAAATGTTGGAAATTTATTTTTGAATAAAAATATATTTGATTTTATTTTATTTGCGTGTTTAATTATTTTATTAGTGCAAAAAATTTATTTTATTTTTGGGCATTTAGGTCCAGCAAAATGTTCACATTTGTCCAAATATTAGGAGGGAATTATGTGAATATTTCTAAAAATTTTAAAAATATTTTTGTTGTGTTTTTTGTATTTTTTCGTCGTTGGAAAAATTGTTTTAAAAAAAACTTCGGACCAAACTGGGCCGAAGCCCAGCCTGCCCAGGCCGCCGACGCGATCGTCCCCGAGTTCGTCCCGAGCACGTCATCGTCGCTGCCCGTGTCCGACCAGGACTCGCGCCGCCCCGCCGCCTTGCCCCCTCCTCCACGCCTCCCGAGCCACCCCTTGGCCCCTTTATATAGCGCCACCCCCCTCTCTCTCTCCCAACGCACCAACAGCAGCGGCCTCTGCCACAAAGCCGCCGCCGCCGCTGCAAGTCGCCGCCACCACCACTAGTCGTTGCTGCGGCTGCCCGACGCCGGAGCGTCGCCGCTGTCCGCCGTCTGCCCAGCCGCTGGAGATGCCGTCGTCGTCGGTAACCACCACGAACCGCCAATTTCTTTCGGTTTTTTTGGGTTTTCTTCTAAACCCGATATGTTTTTTTAGTTAGATCTAAATAGAAAACATTTTCTGGTTAGGAAGTTTTAGCGAATGAGTTCGTTCAATAGTTTTCTATAGCGGACGTTCGTCCGATAGATTTTTCTTTTTCGTTTTAATTTTCGGCTAGGGACCCATCCGTAATTATTTTCTTCGCAGTTTAGCCCCTGATCTTCAAACGATCATAACTTTTTGCTCGTTTATCCAAATCCAATGAAACGAATGCCAAATTTGAGTTTCAAACAGGTTTGAATTTGAATTTCTTTTGATCATAATTTGAGTTTCGTAACTCCGATTTAGTTGATTCTTTTTGCAAATCGAAGTTCTCGACCTACACTTTCTGTTAAGATCTTTTTCTCTGGTTTTATGTGCATCTTCATTGCTTGAGTGCTTATGTATGCTATTGTTTGTCTATGATAGATCTTCCGAAGTGCGAAGCTTGCTACTATGAATCTCTAAGGTTTTCTGATCGTCAGAGGCAAATTACAATTTGATCGTACCCTTTATTACGCAAATTTTATGCATTAGTTACACCCTCAAACATTGCATGAATAGGATTGAGAACATGTGGTTATTGTTGGGGAACGCAGTAATTTCAAAAAAAAATCCTACACACACGCAAGATCCATCTAGGTGATGCATAGCAGCGAGAGGGGAGAGTGTAGTCCATGTACCCTCGTAGACCGTAAGCGGAAGCATTATGACAATGCTGTTGATGTAGTCGTACGTCTTCACGATTTGACCGATCCTAGCACTGAAGGTACGGCGCCTATGCGATCTGCACACGTTCAGCTCGGTGACATCCCACGAACTCTTTATCTAGTTGATGTCGAGGGAGAGTTTTGTCAGCACGATGGTGTGATGACGGAGATGATGAAGTTACAGACGCAGGGCTTCACCTATGCTCTACAATGATATGACCGAGGTGGAAATCTGCGGAGGGGGGCACCACACACGGCTAAACAATCAACTTGTGTGTCTATGGGGTGCCCCCCTGAACCGTATATAAAGGAGTGGAGGAGGGGAGGGCCGGCCCTCTCATGGCGCGCCCAAGGGGGGAGTTCTACTCCCAGTGGGAGTAGGATTCCCCCTTCCCTATTTGGAGTAGAAGAGGAAGGAAGGGGGGAGAGAGAGGGAAGGAAAGGGGTGCCGGCCCCCCACCCAATTCAGATTGGGCTTGGGGGGTGCCCCCTCCACCTTGGTCGCTCCTCCTCTCTCCCACTAAGGCCAATAAGGCCCATTGAGTCCCCGGGGGGTTCCGATACCCTCGGTACTCCGGTAAATGCCCGAACTCATCCGGAACCATTCCGATGTCCAAACATAGTCATCCAATATATCGATATTTATGTCTCGACCATTTCAAGACTCCTCATCATGTCTGTGATCACATCCGGGACGCCAAACTACCTTCGGTACATCAAAACACATAAGCTCATAATACCGATCGTCATCGAACGTTAAGTGTGCGGACCCTACGGGTTCAAGAACTGTGTAGACATGACCGAGACTCATCTCTGGTCAATAACAATAGCGGAACCTGGATGCTCATATTGGTTCCTACATATTCTACGAAGATGTTTATCGGTCAAACCGCATAACAACATCTCTTGTTCCCTTGGTCATCAGTATGTTACTTGCCCGAGATTCGATGGTTGGTATCTCAATACCTAGTTCAATCTCATTATCGGCAAGTCTCTTTACTCGTTCCCTAATGCAACATCCCGTAACTAACTCATTAGTCATATTGCTTGCAAGGCTTATAGTGATGTGCATTACCGAGAGGGCCCAGAGATACCTCCCCGATACACGGAGTGACAAATCCTAATCTCGATCTATGCCAACTCAACAAACACCATTAGAGTCACATGTGGAGCATATTTATAGCTACCCTATTACATTGCGACATTTGATAGCACACTAAGTGTTCCTCCGGTATTCGGGAGTTGCATAATCTCATAGTCATAGGAACAGGTATATGTTATGAACAAAGCAATAGCAACAAACTAAACGATCATCGTGCTAAGCTAAAGGATGGGTCAAGTCAATCACATCATTCTCTAATGATGTGATCCCGTTAATCAAATGACAACTCATGTCAATGGTTAGGAAACTTAACCATCTTTCATTAACGAGCTAGTCAAGTGGAGGCATACTAGTGACACTCAGTTTATGTATGTATTCACACATGTACTAAGTTTCCATTAATACAATTCTAGCATGAATAATAAACATTTATTATGATATAAGGAAATATAAATAACAACTTTATTATTGCCTCTAGGGCATATTTCCTTCAGTCTCCCACTTGCACTAGAGTCAATAATCTAGATTACACAGTAATGATTCTAACACCCATGGAGTCTTGGTGTTGATCATGTTTTGCTCATGAGAGAGGCTTAGTCAATGGGTTTCCAACATTCATATCCGTATGTATCTTGCAAATCTCTATGTCCCCTCCTTGACTTGATCGCGGATGGAATTGAAGCATCTCTTGATGTGCTTGGTTCTCTTGTGAAATCTGGATTCCTTTGCCAAGGCAATTGCACCAGTACTGTCACAAAAGATTTTTCATTTGACCCGATGCACTAGGTATGACACCTAGATCGGATATGAACTCCTTCATCCAGACTCCTTCATTTGCTGCTTCCGAAGCAGCTATGTACTACGCTTCACATCTAGATCCCGCCACGACGCTCTGCTTGGAACTGCACCAACTGACAGCTCCACCATTCAATAAAAATACGTATCCAGTTTGTGACTTAGAGTCATCTAGATCAGTGTCAAAGCTTGCATCGATGTAACTGTTTACGACGAGCTCTTTGTCACCTCCATAAATGAGAAACATATCCTTAGTCCTTTTTCGGTATTTCGGGATATTCTTGACCGCTATCTAGTGATCCACTCCTGGATTACTTTGGTACCACCCTACTAAACTAATAGCAAGGGACACATCAGGTCTGGTTCACATCATTGCATACATGATAGAACCTATGGCTGAAGCATAGGGAATGACTTTCATTTTCTCTCTATCTTCTACAGTGGTCGGGCATTGAGTCTGACTCAACTTCACACCTTGTAACACAGGCAAGAACCCTTTCTTTGCTTGATGCATTTTGAACTTCTTCAAAACTTATCAAGGTATGTGCTTTGTGAAAGTCTAATTAAGTGTCCTAATCTATCTATATAGATCTTGATGCCAAATATATAAGCAACTTCACCGAGGTCTTTCATTGAAAAAATCTTATTCAAGTTTCCTTTTATGCTATTCAGAAATTCAGTATCATTTCCGATCAACAATATGTCATCCACATATAATATTAGAAATGCTACAGACCTCCCACTCACTTTCTTGTAAATACAGGCTTCTCCAAAAGTCTGTATCAAACCATATGCTTTGATCACACTATCAAAATGTATATTCCAACTCCAAGAGGCTTGCACAAGTCCATAAATGGATCGCTAGAGCTTGCACACTTTGTTAGCACCTTTTGGATTGACAAAACCTTCTGGTTGCATCATATACAACTCTTCTTTAAGATATCCATTAAGGAATGCAGTTTTGACATCCATTTGCCAAATTTCATAATCATAAAATGCGGGAATTGCTAACATGATTTGGACGGACTTAAGCATCGCTACGGGTGAGAAGGTCTCATCATAGTCAACTCCTTGAACTTGTCGAAAACCTTTTGCAACAAGTCAAGCTTTGTAGACAGTAATATTACCGTCAGCGTCAGTCTTCTTCTTGAAGATCCATTTATTCTCTATGGCTTGCCGATCATCGGGCAAGTCAACCGAAGTCCACTCTTTGTTCTTATACATGGATCCCATCTCAGATTTCATGGACTCAAGCCATTTTGCGGAATCTGGGCTCATCATCGCTTCCTCATAGTTCGTAGGTTCGTCATGGTCAAGTAACATGACCTCCAGAACAGGATTACCGTACCACTCTGGTGCGGATCTTACTCTGGTTGACCTATGAGATTCGGTAGTAACTTGATCAGAAGTTTCATGATCATCATCATTAGCTTCCTCACTTACTGGTGTAGGAATCACTGGAACTGATTTCCGTGATGAACTACTTTCCAATAAGGGAGCAGGTACAGTTACCTCATCAAGTGCTACTTTCCTCCCACTCACTTCTTTCGAGAAAAACTCCTTCTCTAGAAAGGATCCATTCTTAGCAACGAATATCTTGCCTTCGGATCTGTGATAGAAGGTGTACCCAACAATCTCCTTTGGGTATCCTATGAAGACACATTTCTCCGATTTCGGTTTGAGCTTATCAGGTTGAAGCTTTTTCACATATGCATCGCAGCCCCAAACTTTAAGAAACGACAACTTGGGTTTCTTGCCAAACCACAGTTCATAAGGTGTCGTCTCAACGGATTTCGATGGTGCCCTATTTAACATGAATGCATCTGTCTCTAAAGCATAACCCCAAAATGATAGCGGTAAATTAGTAAGAGACATCATAGATCGCACCATATCAAATAAAGTGCGGTTACGATGTTCGGACACACCATTACGCTGTGGTGTTCTAGGTGGTGTGAGTTGCGAAACTATTCCGCATTGTTTCAAATCAAGACCAAACTCGTAACTCAAATATTCACCTCCATGATCAGATCGTAGAGACTTAATTTTCTTGTTACGATGATTTTCCACTTCACTCTGAAATTTTTGAAATTTTCAAATGTTTCAGACTTATGTTTCATCAAGTAGATATACCCATATCTGCTCTAATCATCAGTGAAGGTCAGAAAATAACGATACCCGCCATGAGCATCAGCACTCATCGGACCGCATACATCAGTATGTATTATTTCCAATAAGTTTGTTGCTCGTTCCATTGTTCTGGAGAACAGAGTCTTAGTCATCTTGCCCATGAGACATGGCTCGCAAGCATCAAGTGATTCATAATCAAGTGATTCCAAAAGTCCATCTGCATGGAGTTTCTTCATGCGCTTTACACCAATATGACCTAAACGGCAGTGCCACAAATAAGTCGCACTATCATTATTAAACTTATATCTTTTGGCTTCAATACTATGAATATGTTTATCACTACTATCAATATTTAGTAAAAATAGACCACTCATCAAGGGTGCATGACCATAAAATATATTACTCATATAAATAAAACAACCATTATTCGCTGATTTAAATGAATAACCATCCCGCATCAAACAAGATACAGATATAATGTTCATGCTTAATGCTGGTACCAAATAACAATTATTCAGGTCTAATACTAATCCCGAAGGTAGATGTAGAGGTAGCGTGCCAATGGTGATCAAGTCGACTTTGGAACCATTTCCCACGCGCATCGTCACCTCGTCCTTAGCCAATCTTCGCTTAATCCGTAGCCCCTGTTTCGAGTTGCAAATATTAGCAACAAAACTAGTATCAAATACTCAGGCGCTACTGTGAGCATTAGTAAGGTACACATCAATAACATGTATATCAAATATACCTTTCACTTTGCCATCCTTCTTATCCGCCAAATACTTGGGGTAGTTCCGCTTCCAGTGACCAGTCCCTTTGCAGTAGAACCACTCAGTCTCAGGCTTAGGTCCAGACTTGGGCTTCTTCACTTGAGCAACAACTTGATTGTTGTTCTTCTTGAAGTTCCCCTTCTTCCCTTTGCCCTTCTTCATGAAACCGGTGGTCTTGTTGACCATCAACACTTGATGCTCCTTCTTGATCTCTACCTCCGCAGCCTTTAGCATTGCGAAGAGCTCGGGAATTGTCTTATCCATCCCTTGCATATTATAGTTCATCACGAAGGTCTTGTAGCTTGGTGGCAGTGATTCAAGAACTCTGTCAATGACACTATCATCAGGAAGATTGACTCCCAGCTGAGTCAAGTGGTTGTGGTACCCAGACAATCTGAGTATATGTTCACTGACAGAACTATTCTCCTCCATTTTGCAGCTATAGAACTTTTGGAGACTTCATATCTCTCAATCCGTGCATTTGCTTGAAATATTAACTTCAACTCCTAGAACATCTCATATGCTCCATAACATTCAAAATGTCATTGTAGTGCCGATTCTAAGCCGTAAAGCATGGCACACTGAACCGTCGAGTAGTCATCAGCTTTGCTCTGCCAGATGTTCTTAATGTTGTCAGCACCGTTTGCAGCAGGCTTGTCTCCCAACGGTGTTTCCAGGACATAATTCTTCTGTGCAACAACGAGGATAATCCTCAAGTTATGGACCCAGTCCGTGTAGTTGCTACCATCATCTTTCAACTTAGATTTCTCTAGGAATGCATTAAAATTCAACAGAACAACAGCACGGGCCATCTATCTACAACAACATAGACATGCAAAATACTATCAGGTACTAAGTTCATGATAAATTAAAGTTCAATTAATCATATTACTTAAGAACTCCCACTTAGATAGACATCCCTCTAATCATCTAAGTGATCACGTGATCCATATCAACTGAACCATGTCCGATCATCACGTGATATGGAGTAGTTTTCAATGGTGAACATCACTATGTTGATCATATCTACTATATGATTCACGCTCGACCTTTCGGTCTCGGTGTTCCTAGGCCATATGTGCATATGCTTGGCTCGTCAAATTTAACCCGAGTATTCTGCTTGTCCAAAACTGGCTTGCACCCATTGTATGTGAACGTAGACCTTATCATACCCGATCATCACGCGGTGTCTCAGTACGACGAACTATAGCAACGGTGCATACTCAGGGAGAACACTTGTACCTTGAAATTTAGTGAGAGATCATCTTATAATGCTACCGCCGAACTAAGCAAAATAAGATGCATACAGGATAAACATCACATGCAATCAAGTATAAGTGATATGATATGTCCATCGTCATCTTGTTCCTTTGATCTCCATCTCCAAAGCACCGTCATGATCACCATCATCACCGGCTTGACACCTTGATCTCCATCGAAGCATCATTGTCGTCTCGCCAACTATTGCTTCTACGACTATCGCTACCGCTTAGTGATAAAGTAAAGCAATTACATGGCGATTCCATTTCATACAATAAAGCGACAACCATATGCTCCTGCCAGTTGCCGATCACTGTGTTACAAAACATGATCATCTCATACAACAATTTATATAATCATGTCTTGAACATATCATATCACAACATGCCCTGCAAAAACAAGTTAGACATCCTCTACTTTCTCGTTGCAAGTTTTACGTGGCTGCTACGGGCTTCTAGCAAGAACCGTTCTTACCTATGCATAAAAAACCACAACGTAGTATAGTGATTGCTTTTTGATCTTTGAAAAGAACCCTGTTCATTGAAATCAATTGAACTAAAGTTGGAGAAACAGACATCCACTAGCCACCTGTGTGCGAAGCACATTGGTAGAACCAATCCTGCGTAAGCGTACGTGTAAAGTCGGTCTGAGCCACTTCATCCAACAGTACCGCTGAATCAAGAATCAACTAGTGACGACAAGCAATATGTATATGCTCAAATCCTTTGTGTTCTAGTCGTGCATATAACATCTACTCATAGACCTAGCTCTGATGCCGCTGTTGGGGAACGCAGTAATTTCAAAAAAAAATCCTATGCACACGCAAGATCCATCTAGGTGATGCATAGCAACGAGAGGGGAGCATGTAGTGCACATACCCTTGTAGACCGTAAGCGGAAGCATTGTGAGAACGCAGTTGATGTAGTCGTACGTCTTCACGATCCGACCGATCCTAGCACCGAAGGTACATCGCCTCCGCGATCTGCACGCGTTCAGCTCGGTGACGTCCCATGAACTCTAGATCCAGCTGAGGTCGAGGGAGAGTTTCGTCAGCACGACGGCATGACGACGGTGATGATGAAGTTACCAACGCAGGGCTTCGCCTAAGCTCTACAACGATATGACCGAGGTGGAAATCTGTGGAGGGGGGCATCGCACACGACTAAACAATCAACTTGTGTGTCTATGGGGTGCCCACCTCCCCCGTATATAAAGGAGTGGAGGAGGGGAGATCCGACCCTCAAATGGCGCGCCCAAGGGGGGAGTCCTACTCCCGGTGGGAGTAGGATTCCCCCTTCCCTAGTTGGAGTAGGAGAGGAAGGAAGGGGGAGAGAGAGGGAAGGAAAGGGGGCAGCCCCCACCCAATTTGGATTGGGCTTGGGGGGCGTGCCCTCCACCTTGTCCGCCTCCTCCTCTCTCCCACTAAGGCCCAATAAGGCCCATTGACTCCCCGGGGAGTTCCGGTAACCTCCCGATACTCCGGTAAATGCCCGAACTCATTCGGAACCATTCCAATGTCCAAACATAGTCTTCCAATATATTGATCTTTATGTCTCGACCATCTCGAGACTCCTCTTCATGTCCATGTTCACATCCGGGACTCCGAACTACCTCCGGTACATCAAAACACATAAACTCAGAATTCTGATAGTCATCGAACGTTAAGCGTGCGGACCCTACGGGTTCGAGAACTACGTAGACATGACCAAGAATCATCTCCGGTCAATAACCAATAGCTGAACCTCGATGCTCATATTGGTTCCTACATATTCTACGAAGATCTTTATCGTTCACACCGCACAACTACATACCTTTTTCCCTTTGTCATCGGTATGCTGCTTGCCCGAGATTCGATCATTGGTATCTCAATACCTAGTTCAATCTTGTTCCTAGAAAGTTTCTTTACTCGTTCTGTAATGCAACATCCCATAACTAACTCATTAGTCACATTACTTGCAAGGCTTATAGTGATGTGCATTACCGAGAGGGCCCAGTGATACCTCTCCGATACACGGAGTGACAAACCTTAATCTCGATCTATGCCAACTCAACAAACACCATCGAAGACACCTGTAGAGAATCCTTATAGTCAGCCAGTTACGCTATGATGTTTGATAGCACACTAAGTGTTCCCCCGGTATTCGGGAGTTGCATCATCTCATAGTCATAGGAACATGTATAAGTTATGAATAAAGCAATAGCAACAAACTAAACGATCATCGTGCTAAGCTAACGGATGGATCAAGTCAATCACATCATTCTCTAATGATGTGATCCCGTTAATTAAATGATAACTCATGTCAATGGTTAGGAAACTTAACCATCTTTGATTAACGAGCTAGTCAAGTAGAGTCATACTAGTGACACTCAGTTTGTCTATGTATTCACACATGTACAAAGTTTCCTGCTAATACAATTCTAGCATGAATAATAAACATTTATCATGATATAAGGAAATATAAATAACAACTTTATTATTTCCTCTAGGGCATATTTCCTTCAGTTATTTCAATGTAGTTGATGAGGTAGGAACCTAATACCTTTGTTCACCCTTTGAATATACGTTATGCTCATGTTGCATAGCCATGCTCGTAGACGGGGATTGGTATGTGAGAATCATGCAAGTTGTGAGAGATATTAACTAAGGGAAATTTAAGGTGGCTACTTTAATACATGTCTGGTGGATTGGTTGTGGGCACCTGGGGAATCCTGTGTTGTCCTAGGAGATCCCGTGGTAGCCGTGTGATCGTCCTATGGAATGCCACCCGGGCTCAAAGGGATCATAAGATTATTCATGCTCAGAAACTTTCGTGTGCAGCCACAAGCCATTATGGGCTCTGGCATAGTTAAGTAAGTTGTGGGAAATGTTTCCATGATGGGCTAGCAGATGTAGGGGAATTGTAGGTGTACCGGACTATCTATCGGTTAAGGGGACCTCTTCATAAAGGCTATGTCTCGATCTTCCGATCATGGATGCGGTCAAGTCTTGTGGGAAAAAGTGCACAAACCTCTGCAGAGTGTACAAACTAATCATGATTAGCTGTGTCCCCGGTTATGGACTATTTTGAGTATCTGGTATTTGAGTTATTGGTTGATCTCATCACTTTACTTATTAAATTTGTTGGGTATTTATTATTATTATTATTATTATTATTATTATTATTATTATTATTGTTACCTGGTAATTTTGGGATTGAGTTGGGGATACCTTCTCAATAATGGCATAAACATGGTAGTAAATGAAATCTATTCCTTTGTTTGTAGGAAAAAAATAGCTTTATGCAAATGTTAAACTTAGAGCCTCCACCAGCCAAATATGCATGTAGTGATAGATATTATTCATCATTGCTCTATGGTGTGAACTTGCCAGCATATTCCATGTGCTGACCTACACGGCTGCAATGTCTCATGTTGCAGAATTTTTAGGCGAGGATTAAGGTGCGATAGGTCGTTGTCTTGCAGTCAGGTTTGCCATGGAGTTGGATGGACTCATTTACCTTCGAAGCTTCCGCAGTTATTTTGTTAGATGGCCTTCAGCCATATTATTTTAATAATTACTCTTTATGAGGACCTCGATGTAATAAGTGTGCGATCGAACTCTGTTATAATTCCTCGAGTACTATGTGTGTCAGCATACCGATCCAGGGATGACACTTAAGCATGGAGACTCTGATCCATCGGGATTGGGTCTCAACAAGATGGTATCAGAGCACACGCTGACTGTAGGACGCAACCACTAGGAAAAGCCACATGATACTCTTCTCTATTCATTTGTAATTCTTCTCTATTTCTACTCTGTAGATGTCGGATCCTCGGAACAAGTTCACTCAGCCGGATGTCGACACCCCTTTCGGATGACACTTGAAGGAAGTCACAAAGTACCTGAACATCGGCATACCCAGCTTCACCGAAACCTTCATCGCAGCTTCACCAGAAGAGGAGCGCTGGACGATTCAAGTTCGTGTCCCTGGGAAGACTTTTGCACCAATTATCGAGCCCATCGAGTTTTCTTTTGATGCACCAACCTGGAGCTTAGGAAAGAGCATGGCAGCACACATCACCATTGGACGCATAGGCGAGGTGTACAACAAGGACCTTAAGGACACCATCTATCAGATATATGGACGTCGGGATGAGCAATGGGAGATGATTCGCACTAGGAAGGATGGATCTATTGCAGCCTACATACAGGAGTTGAACTAGCACATTCGTCGTTATGAGAATCAGATGTGCGCTAACATGATAGATACAAAGAAGGTGATGACCAGGAATATGGAGCTAGAAGACGAACTCAAAGCAACACGCGATGGATACAAAGAGGAGATTGTTGTGCTACTGGAGCAGAATGAAGACCTTAGGAAGAAGATATGAATATATCTGGTGAAACCGGAACCTGAAGTGGACATTCGTTCTGAAGACTACATCATACTTGATGACACCGACATCGATAGTAATGCTGAAGAAGATAGAGATGACGAGGACAGTGATGATTTTGAAGATGAAGCTGGAGCTGATATTATGGAGTCTTCCATTAATCAAAATTTCTAGTCGACCACCATATTACTATTAGAATTCTTCCAAGTAGTTAGAAATCGTTTGCAGGATCTTGTAATAGTAGCTTAGATCAATTGTATGAATCTTGTTTGAATTGAGTGGTGTGGATTGATTATGTTGGTCTCATGTGCATATGGGTAGTGAAATATCTCTTTAGACCCTATTCTATTCTATTCTCACCCCTCTAACCTATCATATGCCTCCGAGACGTGACCCCGGATTCGTTTTCCCGCCGGAGCTCACGCAGTTGATCCAACAGCAGAATGCCTTGACGTAGTTGCTCGTCTAGAACCAAGGCAACAAAAACAACAACAACCCACTGCCACCACCCCCAGTTGACAACCTAGCCCGTTTCCTAAGGTTGAATCCGCCGGTGTTCTCTAGCAGCACCGAGCCGATTGTTGCTAATGATTGGCTCCGCAAGATCGGAAGAGAGCTAACAACTGCTGGATGCATGAATGCGGAGAAGGTGCGCTTTGCCACACATCAGCTTGATGGACCCGCAGCCTCATGGTGGGAGAACTACACCACCACCTTCCTCGTGGACAATGTTACTTGGGATCAGTTTCAGTTGGCCTTCCGCACAACACATGTCTCAGCTGGAGCCATGAGTATGAAGAAGCATGAGTTTTGCAACTTACGCCAAGGGAATCGTACTATGGCACAATACGTGGATGAGTTCAACAAGTTATCACGCTACGCCCCAGATGATGTGGCCACAGATGCTGTGAAGCGGGAGAAGTTTCTTGAAGGACTAAATGATGAGATGAGTATGTAGTTGATGGTGGCAACATTCACCAACTACCAGGAGCTGGTAGATAGGGCCCTCATGATTGAAGGCAAGCAATAGCAGATAGAGAACCGCAAGCGGAAGTATGGACAGGGGAAGTACAACTCTGGAGCTTAGCAGAAGCCCCGCTATTCCCCGTACTCAGGAGGACACAATCATAACTGTCGGTGTTCTGGGAACGGGGGTCCCCAGACTTGCCTACCTGCGGCCCATGGCGTGGCTTTGCTGGCAGTCCTATATGGCCCATGTTCATCAACAAGGAATCAAGACCCTCACGAGGCGCCAAGCCTCGCGAGGCGCACGACACAAGACCTCCTCAGGAGCGGCCTCACCAGGCTGGCTCATGAGGGGCAGAGAGTTCAAGGCCGAGCAAACCTCCCGAGGTTCGTGTGATGTAAGCCATGATGATCAAGACCAGGTGTGCGCCAGGTGGGCGCCAGCGCGCGCAGCGTCCTTGTTTCCTCTTTTGTGCTAAGGGGGCAAGCGCAGGCGCGGAGGACCGAGGCATCAAGCAAAGGTTCCCATATTGGTGTAACGAGACCAAGACCAGAAGGACGGCAAGACGGAGGTCACCAAGGAGCCCAAGACGGCATCACCACCAGAGCCTTTGGCAGGCGAAGACTGCTTTTGTCAGGATAGCTTGTACTAGCTGTCCCCTTTCGAATTGGCCATTGTTGGCTCCCTTCCCGCTCAATATTTGGGGAGAGGACCATGGCCTCTATAAATAGGATTAGCCACCACAGTAGGAGGCAACTCGTCTCGAATACACCAGAACAACAGCCTGTTCGCCAAGCACAAGAACACCTCAACCTCAGGAGGCTGTTCTTCCCCTTGTACTGTTCATCCTCAGCCCAAGAGGCAATCCACCACCACCACACTGGAGTAGGGTATTACACCACAACGATGGCCCAAACCGGTATAAATCTTGTGTCCTTTGTGTTGGTAATATGCCCTAGAGGCAATAATAAAATGGTTATTATTATTTTTCCTTGTTCATGATAATTGTCTATTGTTCATGCTATAATTGTGTTATCCGGAAAGTGTAATACATGTGTGAATACATAGACCACAACATGTCCCTAGTGAGCCTCTTGTTGACTAGCTCGTTGATCAATAGATGGTTACGGTTTCCTGACCATGGACATTGGATGTCAATGATAACCGGATCACATCATTAGGAGAATGATGTGACGGACAAGACCCAATCCTAAGCGTAGCACAAGATCATGTAGTTCGTCTGCTAAAGATTTTCTAATGTAAAGTATCATTTCCTTAGACCATGAGATTGTGCAACTCCCGGATACTGTAGGGATGCTTTGGGTGTTTTAAACGTCACAATGTAACTGGGTGGCTATAAAGGTGCACTACGGGTATCTCCGAAAGTGTTTGTTGGGTTGGTACGAATCGAGACTGGGATTTGTCACTCTGTATGAAGGAGAGGTGTCTCTGGGCCCACTCGGTAATGCATCATCATAATGAGCTCAATGTGTATAAGAAGTTAGTCACAGGATCATGCATTGCGTAACGAGTAAAGTGACTTGCCGGTAACGAGATTGAATGAGGTATTGGGATACCGACGATAGAATCTCGGGCAAGTAACGTACCGATTGAGAAAGGGAATTGTATACGATATTGATTGAATCCTCGACATCATGGTTCCTCCGATGAGATCATCCTGGAACATGTCGGAGCCAACATGGGTATCCGGATCCCGCTGTTGGTTGTTGGCCGGAGAGATGTCTCGGTCATGTCTGCATGGTTCCCGAACCCGTAGAGTTGTTATGGGAATTAGTATGCGGTTACCGAATGTTGTTCGGAGTCTCGGATGAGATCCCGAATGTCACGAGGAGTTCCGGAATGGTCCGGAGATAGAGATTTACATGTGGGAAGTCCTTATTCGGTCGTCGGAAGTGTTCGGGGGGTTTATCGGTATTGTACCGGGACCACCGAAAGGCTTCCGGGGGTCCACCGGGAGGGTCCACCTGCCCCGAAGGGCCCTATGGGCTGAATATGGAGGGGAACCAGCCCCTAGGTGTGCTGGGAGCCATCCCCCTAGGGCCCATGCGCCTAGGGTTTAAGGGGAAACCCTAAACTGGGGCGCCCCCCTTGGCTTGGGGGGCAAGCCGCCTGCCCTTGGGCGTGCCCCCTCTAGATCCATCTGGAGGGGGCCGCCCCCCTCTCCCTTGCCCCTATAAATAGAGGGGAGGTGAGAGGGCTTCCGCACCCTTCCCCTGGCGTAACCCTCTCCCTCCCCAACACCTCCTCCTCCGTAGTTGAGCTTGGCGAAGCCCTACCGGAGAACTGCAAACTCCACCACCACGCCGTCGTGCTGCCGGAGTTCTTCCCCAACTTCTCCTTCCCCCTTGCTGGATCAAGAAGGAGGAGACGTCCCTGGGCTGTACATGTGTTGAACATGGAGGCGCCATTGTTCGGCGCTTAGATCGGAATCAACCACGATCTGAATCGCTGTGAGTACGACTCCTTCATCCGTGTTCTTGTAACGCTTCCGTTTCGCAGTCTTCAAGGGTATGAAGATACACTCCCCTCTCTCTCGTTGCTAGTCTCTCCATAGAATGATCTTGGTGATGCGTAGAAATTTTTTAATTTCACAACGATCCCCAACAGTGGCATCATGAGCTAGGTCTATGCGTAGTTTCTATGCACTAGTAGAACACAAGATGTTGTGGGCGTCGGTTTTGTCAATTTACTTGCCGTTACTAGTCTTATCTTGATTCGGCGGCATCGTGGGATGAAGTGGCCCGGACCGACCTTACACGTACGTTTACGTGACACTGGTTCCACCGACTGACATGCACTAGTTGCATAAGGTGGCTAGCGGGTGTCTGTCTCTCCCACTTTAGTCGGATCGGATTCGATGAAAAGGGTCCTTATGAAGGGTAAATAGAAATTGGCATGTCACATTGTGGTTTTGGCGTAGGTAAGAAACGTTCTTGCTAGAAACATATAGCAGCCACATAAAAACTTGCAACAACAATTAGAGGACGTCTAACTTGTTCTTGCAACATATGCCGTGTGATGTGATATGGCCAAAAGGATGTGGTGAATCATATATGTGATGTATGAGATTGATCATGTTCTTGTAATAGGAAACACGACTTGCATGCCGATGAGTATGACAACCGGCAGGAGCCATAGGAGTTATCTTAATTTATTATATGATCTGCGTGTCAATGAAAACGCCATGTAATTAGTTTACTTTATTGCTAACCATTAGCCATAGTAGTAGAAGTAATAGTTGGCGAGGCAACTTCATGAAGACACGATGATGGAGATCATGGTGTCATGCCAGTGATGATGATGATCATGGCACCCCAAAGATGGAGATCAAAAGGAGCAAAATGATATTGGCCATATCATGTCACTATTTGATTGCATGTGATGTTTATCATGTTTATACATCTTATTTGCTTAGAATGACGGTAGCATAAATAAGATGATCCCTCGCTAAAATTTCAAGGGAGTGTTCCCCCTAACTGTGCACCGTTGTGAAGGTTCATTATTTCGAAGCACCACGTGATGATCGGGTGTGATAGGTTCTAATGTTCGAATACAACGGGTGTAAGCCAGATTTACACATGCAAAACATTTAGGTCGACTTGACGAGCCTAGCATGTACAGACATGGCCTCGGAACACAAGATACCGACAGGTCGAACATGAGTCGTATAGTAGATGCGATCAACCTGGAGATGTTCACCGATGATGACTAGTCCGTCTCACGTGATGATCGGACACGGCCTAGTCGATTCGGATCATGTATCACTTGGATGACTAGAGGGATGTCTATCTGAGTGGGAGTTCATTAAATAATTTGATTAGATGAACTTAATTATCATGAACTTAGTCTAAATACCTTTACAATATGTTTTGTAGATCAAATGGCCCACGCTAATGTTGCCCTCAACTTCAACGCGTTCCTAGAGAAAACCAAGCTGAAAGACGATGGTAGCAACTACACGGACTGGGTCCGTAACTTAAGGATCATCCTCATAGCTGCCAAGAAAGCATATGTCCTTGAAGCACCGCCAGGTGAAGCGCCCATTTTTCCCAGCAACTCAAGACGTTATGAACGCCTGACAGTCGCGTAGTGATGATTACTCCTTGGTTCAGTGCGGCATGCTTTATAGCTTAGAACCGGGGCTCAAAAAGTGTTTTGAGAAACACCGAGCATATGAGATGTTCCAAGAGCTGAAAATGGTTTTCCAAGCTCATGCCCGGGTCGAGAGATATGAAGTCTCCAACAAATTCTACAGTTGTAAGATGGAGGAAAATAGTTCTGTCAACGAGCACATACTCAAAATGTCTGGGTTGCACAACCGCTTGTCTCAGCTGGGAGTTAATCTCCCGGATGACGCAGTCGTTGACAGAATCCTTCAGTCGATCCCAACTAGCTACAAGAGCTTTGTGATGAATTTCAATATGCAGGGGATGGAGAAAACCATTCCCGAGGTATATTCAATGCTAAACTCAGCGGAGGTGGAGATCAAAAAGGAACATCATGTGTTGATGGTCAATAAAACCACTAGTTTCAAGAAAGGCAAGGGTAAGAAGAACTTCAAGAAGGACGGCAAGGGAGTTGCCGGGCCCGGTAAGCCAATTGTCGGGAAGAAGCCAAAGAATGGACCCAAGCCTGAGACTGAGTGCTTTTATTGCAAGGTCAACGGTCACTGGAAGCGGAACTGCCCCATGTACTTAGCGGATAAGAAGGCCGACAATACCAAAGGTATATATGATATACATGTTATTGATGTGTACCTTACCAGCACTCGTAGTAGCTCCTGGCTATTTGATACTGGTGCGGTTGCTCATATTTGTAACTCAAAACAGGAGCTGCGGAATAAGCGGAGGATGGCGAAGGATGAGGTGACGATGCACGTCGGGAATGGTTCCAAGGTCGATGTGATCGCCGTCGGCACGCTACCTCTACATTTACCTACGAGATTGGTTTTAAACCTCAATAATTGTTATTTAGTGCCAGCTTTGAGCATGAACATTGTATATGGATCTCGTTTATTGCGAGATGGCTATTCATTTAAATCTGAGAATAATGGTTGTTGTATTTATATGAGAGACATGTTTTATGGTCATGCCCCGCTGGTCAATGGTTTATTCTTATTTAATCTCGAACGTGATGTTACAAATATTCATAGTGTGAATTCCAATAAGTGTAAGGTTGATAATGATAGTCCCACATACTTGTGGCACTTCCGCCTTGGTCACATTAGTGTCAAACGCATGAAGAAACTCCATGCAGATGGACTTTTGGAGTCTCTTGATTATGAATCATTTGACACGTGTGAACCATGCCTCATGGGCAGAATGACCAAGACTCCGTTCTCCAGAACAATGGAGCGAGCAACCAACTTATTGGAAATCATACATACTGATGTGTGCGATCCAATGAGCGTTGAGGCTCGTGGTGGCTATCTTTATGTTCTCACCCTCACTGATGACTTGAGTAGATATGGGTATGTCTACTTATGAAACACAAGTCTGAGACCTTTGAAAAGTTCAAGGAATTTCAGAATAAGGTAGAGAATCAACGTGACAGAAAAATAAAATTCTTACGATCAGATCATGGGGGAGAATATTTGAGTCATGAATTTGGCACGCACTTAATGAAATGTGGAATTGTTTCACAACTCACGCCGCCTGGAACACCTCAGCGTAATGGTGTGTCCGAACGTCGTAATTGCACTCTATTGGATATGGTGTGATCTATGATGTCTCTTACCGATCTACCACTATCATTTTGGGGTTATGCTTTAGAGATTGTCGCATTCACTTTAAATAGGGCTCCGTCGAAATCCGTTGAGACGACACCGTATGAATTATGGTTTGGAAAGAAACCTAAGCTATCGTTTCTGAAAGTTTGGGGATGTGATGCTTATGTCAAGAAACTTCAACCTGAAAAGCTTGAACCCAAGTCAGAAAATGCGTGTTCATAGGATACCCTAAGGAAACTATTGGGTATACCTTCTACCTCAGATCCGAAGGCAAGATCTTTGTTGCCAAGAATGGATCCTTTCTAGAGAAAGAGTTTCTCTCGAAAGAAGTAAGTGAGAGGAAAGTAGAACTTGATGAGGTATTGCCTCTTGAACCGAAAAGTAGCGCAGCTCAAGAAAATGTTTCTATGGTGCCTGCACCGATTAGAGAGGGAGCTAATGATAATGATCATGAAACTTCGGATCAAGGTACTAGTGAACTTCGTATGTCCACGAGGACACATTCCGCACCAGAGTGGTACGGCAACCCTGTCCTGGAAATCATGTTGTTAGACAACGGTGAGCCTTCGAACTATGAAGAAACGATGGCGGTCCCGGATTCCAACAAATGGCTTGAAGCCATGAAATCCGAGATAGGATCCATGTATGAAAATGAAGTGTGGGCCTTGACTGACTTGCCCGATGATCGGCAGGCCATAGAAAATAAATGGATCTTTAAGAAGAAGAAAGAAGCGGATGGTAATGTGACCATCTATAAGGCTCGGCTTGTTGCTAAGGGTTACCGACAAATTCAAGGGGTTGACTACGATGAGACCTTCTCACCCGTAGCGAAGATGAAGTCCGTCTGAATCATGTTAGCAATTGCCGCATTCTATGATTATGAGATATGGCAGATGGACGTCAAAACGACATTCCTTAATGGTTTCCTTAAGGAAGAACTGTATATGATGCAGTCGGAAGGTTTTTTCGTTCCTAAGAATGCTGACAAGGTGTGCAAGCTCCAGCGCTCAATCTATGGGCTGGTGCAAGCATCTCGGAGTTGGAACATTCGCTTTGATGAGATGATCAAAGTGTTTGGGTTTACACAGACTTATGGAGAAGCCTGTGTTTACAAGAAAGTGAGTGGGAGCTCTGTGGCATTTCTCATATTATATGTGGATGACATACTATTGATGGGAAATGATATAGAATTCTTGGAAAGCTTAAAGGCCTACTTGAATAAGTGTTTTTCAATGAAGGACCTTGGAGAAGCTGCTTACATATTAGGCATCAAGATCTATAGAGATAGATCGAGACGCCTCATTGGTCTTTCACAAAGCACATACCTTGACAAGATATTGAAGAAGTTCAATATGGATCAGTCCAAGAAGGGGTTATTGCCTGTATTGCAAGGTGTGAGATTGAGCACGGCTCAATGCCTGACCATGGCAGAAGATAGAGAAAAGATGAGTGTCATCCCCTATGCCTCGGCCATGGGATCTATTATGTATGCCATGCTGTGTACCAGACCTGATGTGAACCTTGCCGTAAGTTTGGTAGGAAGGTACCAAAGTAATCCCGGCATGGAACACTGGACAGCGGTCAAGAACATCCCGAAGTACCTGAAAAGGACTAAGGATATGTTTCTCGTTTATGGAGGTGATGAAGAGCTCGTCGCAAAGGGTTACGTCGATGCTAGCTTCGACACATATCTGGATGACTCCAAGTCACAAATTGGATACGTGTATATTTTGAATGGTAAGGCAGTCAGCTGGTGCAGTTGCAAGCAAAGCGTCGTGGCGGGATCTACATGTGAAGCAGAGTACATGGCAGCCTCGGAGGCAGCACATGAAGCAATCTGGATGAAGGAGTTCATTACGGACCTAGGAGTTATTCCCAATGCGTCAGGCCCGATGACTCTCTTCTGTGACAACACCGGAGCCTGCCCTTGCCAAGGAGCCCAGGTTTCACAAGAAGACCAGACATATCAAGCGTCGCTTCAACTCCATTCGTGAAAATGTTCAAGATGGAGTCATAGATATTTGTAAAGTGCATACGGACCTGAATGTCGCAGATCCGTTGACTAAACCTCTTCCACGAGCAAAACATGATCAATAACAGAACTCCATGGGTGTTTGATTCATCACAATGTAATTGGATTATTGACTCTAGTGCAAGTGGGAGACTATTGGAAATATGCCCTAGAGGCAATAATAAAATGGTTATTATTATATTTCCTTGTTCATGATAATTGTCCATTGTTCATGCTATAATTGTGTTATCCGGAAATCGCAATACATGTGTGAATACATAGACCACAACATGTCCCTAGTGAGCCTCTAGTTAACTAGCTTGTTGATCAATAGATGGTTACGGTTTCCTAACCATGGACATTGGATGTCATTGATAACGGGATCACATCATTAGGAGAATGATGTGACGGACAAGACCCAATCCTAAGCGTAGCACAAGATCGTGTAGTTCGTCTACTAAAGCTTTTCTAATGTCAAGTATCATTTCCTTAGACCATGAGATTGTGCAACTCCCGGATACCGTAGGGATTCTTTGGGTGTGCCAAATGTCACAACATAACTGGGTGGCTATAAAGGTGCACTATGGGTATCTCTGAAAGTGTCTGTTGCGTTGGTACGAATCGAGACTGGGATTTGTCACTCCATGTGACGGAGAGGTATCTCTGGGCCCACTCAGTAATGCATCATCATAATGAGCTCAATGTGTCTAAGAAGTTAGTCACAGGATCATGCATTGCAAAATGAGTAAAGTGACTTGCCGGTAACAAGATTGAACGAGGTATTGGGATACCGATGGTCGAATCTCGGGCAAGTAACGTACCGATTGACAAAGGGAATTGTATACGGGATTGATTGAATCCTCGACATCGTGGTTCATCTGATGAGATCATCGTGGAACATGTGGGAGACAACATGGGTATCCTGATCCCGCTGTTGGTTATTGGCCGGAGAGATGTCTCGGTCATGTCTGCATGGTTCCCGAACCCGTAGGGTCTACACACTTAAGGTTCAGTGACGCTAGAGTTGTTATGGGAATTAGTATGCAGTTACCGAATGTTGTTGGGAGTCCCGGATGAGATCCCAAACATCACGAGAATTTCCGGAATGGTCCGGAGATAAAGATTTATATATGGGAAGTCCTTATTCGGTCGTCGGAAGTGTCCGGGGGTTTATCGGTATTGTACCGGGACCACCGAAAGGGTTCCGGGGGTCCACCGGGAGGGTCCACCTGCCCCGGAGGGCCCTATGGGCTAAATATGGAGGGGAACCAGCCCCTAGGTGGGCTGGGCGCCATCCCCCTAGGGCCCATGCGCCTAGGGTTTAAGGGGAAACCATAAAGGGGGGCGCCCCCCTTAGCTTGGGGGGCAAGCCACCTCCCCTTGGCCGCCGCCCCCCCTCTAGATCCATCTAGAGGGGGTCGTCCCCCTATCCCTTGCACCTAGAAATAGAGGGGAGGTGGGAGGTCTGCCGCACTCTTCCCCTGGCGCAGCCCTCTCCCTCCCCAACACCTCCTCCTCCGTAGTTGAGCCTGGCGAAGCCCTACCGGAGAACTGCAAACTCCACCACCACGCCGTCGTGCTGCCGGAGTTCTTCCCAAACTTATCCTTCCCCCTTACTAGATCAAGAAGGAGGAGACGTCCCTGGGCTGTACGTGTGTTGAACGCGGAGGCACCCGTCTCTCTCGTTGCTAGTCTCTCCATAGATTGATGTAACACCCACGATACGGCTATATCTCCCACGTGTCGGAGCACGACTTAGAGGCATAACCACATAGTAGGCATGTCGCAAGAGGGGTAATCTTTACACATCCCATGTACTGAATAAGGAAGGGATAAAGAGTTGGCTTACAATTGCCACTTCACACAATACATAAATATAGCATTACATCATCCAAATACAATCAAGGTCCGACTACGGAACCAAATAAAGAAAGACAACCCCTAATGTAATAGATCCCCGATCGCCCCAACTGGGCTCCTCTACTGATCGACAGGAAACAAAACAACACAATGAACAAGATCTTCATCGAGCTCCCACTTGAGTTTAGTTGCGTCATCTGCACTGGTATCATCGGCACCTGCAACTGTTTGGAAGTATCTGTGAGCCACGAGGACTTAGCAATCTCACACCCGTGAGATCAACACTATTTAAGCTTATGGGTAGGAAAAGGTAGTGAGGTGGAGGTGCAGCAAGCACTAGCATATATGGTGGCTAACTTACGCAAATGAGAGTGAGAAGAGAAGCAAAGCACGATCGTGAACTAGAGGTGATCAAGAAGTGATCCTGAAACTACTTACGTTCAAGCATAACACCAACGCCGTCTTCACTTCCTGGACTCCGCCGGAAAGAGACCATCACGGCTACACACGCGGTTGATGCATTTTAATTAAGTTAAGTGTCAAGTATTCTACAACCGGATATTAACAAATTTCCATCTACTCATAACCGCGGGCACGACTTTCGAAAGTTCAAAACCCTGCAGGGGTGTCCCAACTTAGCCCATCACAAGCTCTCACGGTCAACGAAGTATATTCCTTCTCCCAGGATGACCCGATCAAACTCAGAATCCCGGTTACAAGACATTTCGACAATGGTAAAACAAGACTAGAAAAGCCGCCCGATGTGCCGAGAATCCCGATAGGAGCTGCACATATCTCGTTCTCAGGGCAACACCAGATAGGTCAAGCTACGAGTAAAACCAACCCTCGAGTTGCCCCGAGGTGGCCCCGCAGGCTGCCAGGTTTGGACCAACAGTTCGACAAGCACTGGCCCGGGGGGGTTAAAATAAATATGACCCTTGGGTTGGCCGACCCAAGGGAAGGGTAATAGGTTGTTAGGAAAATGTAAAACCATGGTTGGGCCTTGCTGGAGGAGTTTTATTCAAAGCAAACTGTCAAGGGGTCCCCATAACACCCAACCGTGTAAGAAACACAAAATCAAGGAACATAACACCGGTATGACGGAAACTAGGGCGGCAATAGTGGAACAAACCACCAGGCATAAGGCCGAGCCTTCCACCCTTTACCAAGTATATAGATGCATTAAAGTAAATAAGATATAATAATGATATCCCAACAATATCCACGTTCCAACATGGAACAAACTTCATCTTTAGCTGCAACTAGCAATGCTATAAGAGGGGGGGAGCAAAGCGGTAACATAGCCAAACAATGGTTTGCTAGGAAAGGAGGGTTAGAGGCTTGACATGGCAATATGGGAGGCATGATATAGCAAGTGGTAGGTATCACGGCATAGCAATAGAGCGAACAACTAGCAAGCAAAGATAGAAGTGATTTCGAGGGTATGGTCATCTTGCCTGAGATCCCGCAAGGAAGAAGAACGAGTCCATGAAGAACACAAACGGACGAAGTCGAACGGATCCTCACAAACGCAACGTTATCAGAACTAACCCAAAGAAGCAACACCGGAAAGAAGCAAACAACATAGTAAACAACCTTCACATAAACATGGCATGATGCACAACCATGTATGACGCATGTCCGGTTTAAAGAGGCATGGCATGGCAAAGTGCACAAACAATACTACAAATTAAGTGGAGCTCAATATGCAATGAGTTATATATTGACGAAACACCACATGACTTATTTAGTTCTCTCTCGGTTATGTACTCATCAATATTAAATGTTGTTAGACAAGGCAAGAGGTGAAGCATAAGAAAACTACCTATCTATGCAAGTTCAAATGAGGCCGGAACAACAAACAACAATTCCGAAAAATCCTCATGTGCAAAATATGGATTTGGTACTGTTCTGCCCTAAACATAATTTTAGAGTTTTTAAACATGCAAGAAGAGTGCACCATGTTAAACTAAGCAGTCTCCACCCCATTTACATATAAAGTTTATTAAATTTGGAGCTACGGTTATTTAGTTATGAATTAAATCATTTTAACATGGCATTTATGGAAATTAATGCAAAAAATATTTTAAACATTTTCATCATGGATGAAAGTTGCATACTGTTAAAGAATATGAAAATCTAAGCAAGATGCATATATGACATGTTTCATTTGGGTGCATGGATATTTAGATATGAGCATTGCAAATTAGTGGGAAAACTGTAATTATGCAATGCACTGGAAAATAACGAAATCCACAGGCAGAGGATAAAAATACACGGGCCAGAAGTGGAATCGGGCCCAAGTGTGCGTGTGTGCAGAAGAAAATAAAAAAACGGGGTGCTAGAGGCTTGGCATGGCAATATGGGAGGCATGATATAGCAAGTGGTAGGTATCGCGGCATAGCAATAGAGCAAACAACTAGAAAGCAAAGATATAAGTGATTTCGAGGGTATGGTCATCTTGCCTGCGATCCCGCAAGGAAGAAGAACGAGTCCATGAAGAACACAAACGGACGAATTCGAACGAATCCTCACAAACGCGACGTTATCGGAACTAACCTGAAGAAGCAACACCAGAAAGAAGCAAACAACATAGTAAACAACCTTCAGATAAGCATGGCATGATGCACAACCATGTATGATGCATGTCCGATTTAAAGAGGCATGGCATGGCAAAGTGCACAAACAATACTACAAATTAAGTGGAGCTCAATATGCAACGAGTTACATATTGACGAAACACCACATGACTTATTTAGTTCTCTCTCGGTTATGTACTCATCAATATTAAATGTTGTTAAACAAGGCAATAGGTGATGCATAAGAAAACTACCTATATAGGCAAGTTTAAATGAGGCCGGGACAACAAACAACAATTCCGGAAAATCCTCACGTGCAAAATATGGATTTGGTACTGTTTTGCCCTAAACATAATTTTAGAGTTGTTAAACATGCAAGAAGAGTGCACCATGTTAAACTAGGCAGTTTCCACCCCATTTACATATAAAGTTTATTAAATTTGGAGCTACGGTTATTTAGTTATGAATTAAATCATTTTAACATGGCATTTATGCAAATTAATGCAAACAATATTTTAAGCATTTTCATCATGGATGAAAGTTGCATACTGTTAAAGAACATGAAAATCTAAGCAAGATGCATATATGACATGTTTCATTTGGGTGCATGGATATTTAGATATGAGCATTGCAAATCAGTGGGAAAACTGTAATTATGCAATGCACTGGAAAATAAGGAAATCCACAGGCAGAGGATAAAAATGCACGGGCCAGAAGTGGAATCGGGCCCAAGTGTGCGTGTGTGCAGAAGAAAATGGAAAAACAGGGTGCTAGAGGCTTGACATGGCAATATGGGAGGCATGATATAGCAAGTGGTAGGTATCGCCGCATAGCAATAGAGCAAACAACTAGAAAGCAAAGATAGAAGTGATTTCGAGGGTATGGTCATCTTGCCTGCGATCCCGCAAGGAAGAAGAACGAGTCCATGAAGAACACAAACGGACGAAGTCGAACGAATCCTCACAAACGCGACATTATCGGAACTAACCTGAAGAAGCAACACCGGAAAGAAGCAAACAACATAGTAAACAACCTTCAGATAAGCATGGCATGATGCACAACCATGTATGATGCATGTCCGATTTAAAGAGGCATGGCATGGCAAAGTGCACAAACAATACTACAAATTAAGTGGAGCTCAATATGCAACGAGTTACATATTGACGAAACACCACATGACTTATTTAGTTCTCTCTCAGTTATGTACTCATCAATATTAAATGTTGTTAAACAAGGCAATAGGTGATGCATAAGAAAACTACCTATATAGGCAAGTTTAAATGAGGCCGGGACAACAAACAACAATTCCGGAAAATCCTCACGTGCAAAATATGGATTTGGTACTGTTTTGCCCTAAACATAATTTTAGAGTTGTTAAACATGCAAGAAGAGTGCACCATGTTAAACTAGGCAGTTTCCACCCCATTTACATATAAAGTTTATTAAATTTGGAGCTACGGTTATTTAGTTATGAATTAAATCATTTTAACATGGCATTTATGCAAATTAATGCAAACAATATTTTAAGCATTTTCATCATGGATGAAAGTTGCATACTGTTAAAGAACATGAAAATCTAAGCAAGATGCATATATGACATGTTTCATTTGGGTGCATGGATATTTAGATATGAGCATTGCAAATCAGTGGGAAAACTGTAATTATGCAATGCACTGGAAAATAACAAAATCCACAGGCAGAGGATAAAAATGCACGGGCCAGAAGTGGAATCGGGCCCAAGTGTGCGTGTGTGTAGAAGAAAATGAAAAAACAGGGTGCTAGACTCTTGACATGGCAATATGGGAGGCATGATATAGCAAGTGGTAGGTATCGCGGCATAGCAATAGAGCAAACAACTAGAAAGCAAAAATAGAAGTGATTTCGAGGGTATGGTCATCTTGACTGCGATCCCGCAAGGAAGAAGAACGAGTCCATGAAGAACACAAACGGACGAAGTCGAACGAATCCTCACAAACGCGACATTATCGGAACTAACCTGAAGAAGCAACACCGGAAAGAAGCAAACAACATAGTAAACAACCTTCACATAAACATGGCATGATGCACAACCATGTATGATGCATGTCCGGTTTAAAGAGGCATGGCAGGGCAAAGTGCACAAACAATACTACAAATTAAGTGGAGCTCAATATGCAACGAGTTACATATTGATGAAACACCACATGACTTATTTAGTTCTCTCTCGGTTATGTACTCATCAATATTAAATGTTGTTAAACAAGGCAACAGGTGATGCATAAGAAAACTACCTATCTAGGCAAGTTTAAATGAGGCCGGGACAACAAACAACAATTCCGGAAAATCCTCACGTGCAAAATATGGATTTGGTACTGTTTTGCCCTAACATAATTTTAGAGTTGTTAAACATGCAAGAAGAGTGCACCATGTTAAAATAGGAAGTTTCCACCCCATTTACATATAATGTTTATTAAATTTGGAGCTACGGTTATTTAGTTATGAATTAAATCATTTTAACATGGCATTTATGCAAATTAATGCAAACAATATTTTAAACATTTTCGTCATGGATGAATGTTGCATACTGTTAAAGAACATGAAAATCTAAGCAAGATGCATATATGACATGTTTCATTTGGGTGCATGGATATTTAGATATGAGCATTGCAAATCAGTGGGAAAACTGTAATTATGCAATGCACTGGAAAATAACGAAATCCACAGGCAGAGGATAAAAATGCACGGGCCAGAAGTGGAATCGGGCCCAAGTGTGCGTGTGTGCAGAAGAAAAGAAAAAAACGGGGTGCTAGAGGCTTGACATGGCAATATGGGAGGCATGATATAGCAAGTTGTAGGTATCGCGGCATAGCAGTAGAGCGAACAACTAGAAAGCAAAGATAGAAGTGATTTCGAGGGTATGGTCATCTTGCCTGCGATCCCGCAAGGAAGAAGAACGAGTCCATGAAGAACACAAACGGACGAAGTCGAATGAATCCTCACAAATGCGACGTTATCGGAACTAACCTGAAGAAGCAACACCGGAAAGAAGCAAACAACATAGTAAACAACCATCACATAAACATGGCATGATGCACAACCATGTATGATGCATGTCCGGTTTAAAGAGGCATGGCATGGCAAAGTGCACAAACAATACTACAAATTAAGTGGAGCTCAATATGCAACGAGTTACATATTGACGAAACACCACATGACTTATTTAGTTCTCTCTCGGTTATGTACTCATCAATATTAAATGTTGTTAAACAAGGCAATAGGTGATGCATAAGAAAACTACCTATATAGGCAAGTTTAAATGAGGCCGGGACAACAAACAACAATTCCGGAAAATCCTCACGTGCAAAATACGGATTTGGTACTGTTTTGCCCTAAACATAATTTTAGAGTTGTTAAACATGCAAGAAGAGTGCACCATGTTAAAGTAGGCAGTTTCCACCCCATTTACATATAAAGTTTATTAAATTTGGAGCTACGGTTATTTAGTTATGAATTAAATCATTTTAACATGGCATTTATGCAAATTAATGCAAACAATATTTTAAGCATTTTCATCATGGATGAAAGTTGCATACTGTTAAAGAACATGAAAATCTAAGCAAGATGCATATATGACATGTTTCATTTGGGTGCATGGATATTTAGATATGAGCATTGCAAATCAGTGGGAAAACTGTAATTATGCAATGCACTGGAAAATAAGGAAATCCACAGGCAGAGGATAAAAATGCACGGGCCAGAAGTGGAATCGGGCCCAAGTGTGCGTGTGTGCAGAAGAAAATGGAAAAACAGGGTGCTAGAGGCTTGACATGGCAATATGGGAGGCATGATATAGCAAGTGGTAGGTATCGCCGCATAGCAATAGAGCAAACAACTAGAAAGCAAAGATAGAAGTGATTTCGAGGGTATGGTCATCTTGCCTGCGATCCCGCAAGGAAGAAGAACGAGTCCATGAAGAACACAAACGGACGAAGTCGAACGAATCCTCACAAACGCGACATTATCAGAACTAACCTGAAGAAGCAACACCGGAAAGAAGCAAACAACATAGTAAACAACCTTCAGATAAGCATGGCATGATGCACAACCATGTATGATGCATGTCCGATTTAAAGAGGCATGGCATGGCAAAGTGCACAAACAATACTACAAATTAAGTGGAGCTCAATATGCAACGAGTTACATATTGACGAAACACCACATGACTTATTTAGTTCTCTCTCAGTTATGTACTCATCAATATTAAATGTTGTTAAACAAGGCAATAGGTGATGCATAAGAAAACTACCTATATAGGCAAGTTTAAATGAGGCCGGGACAACAAACAACAATTCCGGAAAATCCTCACGTGCAAAATATGGATTTGGTACTGTTTTGCCCTAAACATAATTTTAGAGTTGTTAAACATGCAAGAAGAGTGCACCATGTTAAACTAGGCAGTTTCCACCCCATTTACATATAAAGTTTATTAAATTTGGAGCTACGGTTATTTAGTTATGAATTAAATCATTTCAACATGGCATTTATGCAAATTAATGCAAACAATATTTTAAACATTTTCGTCATGGATGAAAGTTGCATACTGTTAAAGAACATGAAAATCTAAGCAAGATGCATATATGACATGTTTCATTTGGGTGCATGGATATTTAGATATGAGCATTGCAAATCAGTGGGAAAACTGTAATTATGCAATGCACTGGAAAATAACGAAATCCACAGGCAGAGGATAAAAATGCACGGGCCAGAAGTGGAATCGGGCCCAAGTGTGCGTGTGTGCAGAAGAAAAGAAAAAAACGGGGTGCTAGAGGCTTGACATGGCAATATGGGAGGCATGATATAGCAAGTTGTAGGTATCGCGGCATAGCAGTAGAGCGAACAACTAGAAAGCAAAGATAGAAGTGATTTCGAGGGTATGGTCATCTTGCCTGCGATCCCGCAAGGAAGAAGAACGAGTCCATGAAGAACACAAACGGACGAAGTCGAATGAATCCTCACAAATGCGACGTTATCGGAACTAACCTGAAGAAGCAACACCGGAAAGAAGCAAACAACATAGTAAACAACCATCACATAAACATGGCATGATGCACAACCATGTATGATGCATGTCCGGTTTAAAGAGGCATGGCATGGCAAAGTGCACAAACAATACTACAAATTAAGTGGAGCTCAATATGCAACGAGTTACATATTGACGAAACACCACATGACTTATTTAGTTCTCTCTCGGTTATGTACTCATCAATATTAAATGTTGTTAAACAAGGCAATAGGTGATGCATAAGAAAACTACCTATATAGGCAAGTTTAAATGAGGCCGGGACAACAAACAACAATTCCGGAAAATCCTCACGTGCAAAATATGGATTTGGTACTGTTTTGCCCTAAACATAATTTTAGAGTTGTTAAACATGCAAGAAGAGTGCACCATGTTAAAGTAGGCAGTTTCCACCCCATTTACATATAAAGTTTATTAAATTTGGAGCTACGGTTATTTAGTTATGAATTAAATCATTTTAACATGGCATTTATGCAAATTAATGCAAACAATATTTTAAGCATTTTCATCATGGATGAAAGTTGCATACTGTTAAAGAACATGAAAATCTAAGCAAGATGCATATATGACATGTTTCATTTGGGTGCATGGATATTTAGATATGAGCATTGCAAATCAGTGGGAAAACTGTAATTATGCAATGCACTGGAAAATAAGGAAATCCACAGGCAGAGGATAAAAATGCACGGGCCAGAAGTGGAATCGGGCCCAAGTGTGCGTGTGTGCAGAAGAAAATGGAAAAACAGGGTGCTAGAGGCTTGACATGGCAATATGGGAGGCATGATATAGCAAGTGGTAGGTATCGCCGCATAGCAATAGAGCAAACAACTAGAAAGCAAAGATAGAAGTGATTTCGAGGGTATGGTCATCTTGCCTGCGATCCCGCAAGGAAGAAGAACGAGTCCATGAAGAACACAAACGGACGAAGTCGAACGAATCCTCACAAACGCGACATTATCGGAACTAACCTGAAGAAGCAACACCGGAAAGAAGCAAACAACATAGTAAACAACCTTCAGATAAGCATGGCATGATGCACAACCATGTATGATGCATGTCCGATTTAAAGAGGCATGGCATGGCAAAGTGCACAAACAATACTACAAATTAAGTGGAGCTCAATATGCAACGAGTTACATATTGACGAAACACCACATGACTTATTTAGTTCTCTCTCAGTTATGTACTCATCAATATTAAATGTTGTTAAACAAGGCAATAGGTGATGCATAAGAAAACTACCTATATAGGCAAGTTTAAATGAGGCCGGGACAACAAACAACAATTCCGGAAAATCCTCACGTGCAAAATATGGATTTGGTACTGTTTTGCCCTAAACATAATTTTAGAGTTGTTAAACATGCAAGAAGAGTGCACCATGTTAAACTAGGCAGTTTCCACCCCATTTACATATAAAGTTTATTAAATTTGGAGCTACGGTTATTTAGTTATGAATTAAATCATTTTAACATGGCATTTATGCAAATTAATGCAAACAATATTTTAAGCATTTTCATCATGGATGAAAGTTGCATACTGTTAAAGAACATGAAAATCTAAGCAAGATGCATATATGACATGTTTCATTTGGGTGCATGGATATTTAGATATGAGCATTGCAAATCAGTGGGAAAACTGTAATTATGCAATGCACTGGAAAATAACAAAATCCACAGGCAGAGGATAAAAATGCACGGGCCAGAAGTGGAATCGGGCCCAAGTGTGCGTGTGTGTAGAAGAAAATGAAAAAACAGGGTGCTAGACTCTTGACATGGCAATATGGGAGGCATGATATAGCAAGTGGTAGGTATCGCGGCATAGCAATAGAGCAAACAACTAGAAAGCAAAAATAGAAGTGATTTCGAGGGTATGGTCATCTTGACTGCGATCCCGCAAGGAAGAAGAACGAGTCCATGAAGAACACAAACGGACGAAGTCGAACGAATCCTCACAAACGCGACATTATCGGAACTAACCTGAAGAAGCAACACCGGAAAGAAGCAAACAACATAGTAAACAACCTTCACATAAACATGGCATGATGCACAACCATGTATGATGCATGTCCGGTTTAAAGAGGCATGGCAGGGCAAAGTGCACAAACAATACTACAAATTAAGTGGAGCTCAATATGCAACGAGTTACATATTGATGAAACACCACATGACTTATTTAGTTCTCTCTCGGTTATGTACTCATCAATATTAAATGTTGTTAAACAAGGCAACAGGTGATGCATAAGAAAACTACCTATCTAGGCAAGTTTAAATGAGGCCGGGACAACAAACAACAATTCCGGAAAATCCTCACGTGCAAAATATGGATTTGGTACTGTTTTGCCCTAACATAATTTTAGAGTTGTTAAACATGCAAGAAGAGTGCACCATGTTAAACTAGGAAGTTTCCACCCCATTTACATATAATGTTTATTAAATTTGGAGCTACCGTTATTTAGTTATGAATTAAATCATTTTAACATGGCATTTATGCAAATTAATGCAAACAATATTTTAAACATTTTCGTCATGGATGAAAGTTGCATACTGTTAAAGAACATGAAAATCTAAGCAAGATGCATATATGACATGTTTCATTTGGGTGCATGGATATTTAGATATGAGCATTGCAAATCAGTGGGAAAACTGTAATTATGCAATGCACTGGAAAATAACGAAATCCACAGGCAGAGGATAAAAATGCACGGGCCAGAAGTGGAATCGGGCCCAAGTGTGCGTGTGTGCAGAAGAAAAGAAAAAAATGGGGTGCTAGAGGCTTGACATGGCAATATGGGAGGCATGATATAGCAAGTTGTAGGTATCGCGGCATAGCAGTAGAGCGAACAACTAGAAAGCAAAGATAGAAGTGATTTCGAGGGTATGGTCATCTTGCCTGCGATCCCGCAAGGAAGAAGAACGAGTCCATGAAGAACACAAACGGACGAAGTCGAATGAATCCTCACAAATGCGACGTTATCGGAACTAACCTGAAGAAGCAACACCGGAAAGAAGCAAACAACATAGTAAACAACCATCACATAAACATGGCATGATGCACAACCATGTATGATGCATGTCCGGTTTAAAGAGGCATGGCATGGCAAAGTGCACAAACAATACTACAAATTAAGTGGAGCTCAATATGCAACGAGTTACATATTGACGAAACACCACATGACTTATTTAGTTCTCTCTCGGTTATGTACTAATCAATATTAAATGTTGTTAAACAAGGCAATAGATGAAGCATAAGAAAACTACCTATCTAGGCTAGTTTAAATGAGGCCGGGACAACAAACAACAATTCCGGAAAATCCTCACGTGCAAAATATGGATTTGGTAGTGTTTTGCCCTAAACATAATCTTAGAGTTGTTAAACATGCAAGAATAGTGCACCATGTTAAACTAGGCATTTTTCCACCTCATTTACATATAAAGTTTATTAAATTTGGAGCTACGGTTATTTAGTTATGAATTAAATCATTTTAACATGGCATTTATGCAAATTAATGCAAACAATATTTTAAACATTTTCATCATGGATGAAAGTTGCATACTGTTAAAGAACATGAAAATCTAAGCAAGATGCATATATGACATGTTTCATTTGGTTGCATGGATATTTAGATATGAGCATTGCAAATCAGTGGGAAAACTTTAATTATGCAATGCACTGGAAAATAACAAAATCCACAGGCAGAGGATAAAAATGCACGGGCCAGAAGTGGAATCGGGCCCAAGTGTGCGTGTGTGTAGAAGAAAATAAAAAAACAGGGTGCTAGACTCTTGACATGGCAATATGGGAGGCATGATATAGCAAGTGGTAGGTATCGTGGCATAGAAATAGAGCGAACAACTAGAAAGAAAAGATAGAAGTGATTTCGAGGGTATGGTCATCTTGCCTGCGATCCCGCAAGGAAGAAGAACGAGTCCATGAAGAACACAAACGGACGAAGTCGAACGAATCCTCACAAACGCGACATTATCGGAACTAACCTGAAGAAGCAACACCGGAAAGAAGCAAACAACATAGTAAACAACCTTCACATAAACATGGCATGATGCACAACCATGTATGATGCATGTCCGGTTTAAAGAGGCATGGCATGGCAAAGTGCACAAACAATACTACAAATTAAGTGGAGCTCAATATGCAACGAGTTACATATTGATGAAACACCACATGACTTATTTAGTTCTCTCTCGGTTATGTACTCATCAATATTAAATGTTGTTAAACAAGGCAACAGGTGATGCATAAGAAAACTACCTATCTAGGCAAGTTTAAATGAGGCCGGGACAACAAACAACAATTCCGGAAAATCCTCACGTGCAAAATATGGATTTGGTACTGTTTTGCCCTAAACATAATTTTAGAGTTGTTAAACATGCAAGAAGAGTGCACCATGTTAATCTAGGCAGTTTCCACCCCATTTACATATAACGTTTATTAAATTTGGAGCTACGGTTATTTAGTTATGAATTAAATCATTTTAACATGGCATTTATGCAAATTAATGCAAACAATATTCTAAACATTTTCATCATGGATGAAAGTTGCATACTGTTAAAGAACATGAAAATCTAAGCAAGATGCATATATGACATGTTTCATTTGGGTGCATGGATATTTAGATATGAGCATTGCAAATCAGTGGGAAAACTGTAATTATGCAATGCACTGGAAAATAACGAAATCCACAGGCAGAGGATAAAAATGCACGGGCCAGAAGTGGAATCGGGCCCAAGTGTGCGTGTGTGCAGAAGAAAAGAAAAAAACGGGGTGCTAGAGGCTTGACATGGCAATCTGGGAGGCATGATATAGCAAGTGGTAGGTATCGCGGCATAGCAGTAGAGCGAACAACTAGAAAGCAAAGATAGAAGTGATTTCGAGGGTATGGTCATCTTGCCTGCGATCCCGCAAGGAAGAAGAACGAGTCCAGGAAGAACACAAACGGACGAAGTCGAATGAATCCTCACAAATGCGACGTTATCGGAACTAACCTGAAGAAGCAACACCGGAAAGAAGCAAACAACATAGTAAACAACCATCACATAAACATGGCATGATGCACAACCATGTATGATGCATGTCCGGTTTAAAGAGGCATGGCATGGCAGAGTGCACAAACAATACTACAAATTAAGTGGAGCTCAATATGCAACGAGGTACATATTGACGAAACACCACATGACTTATTTAGTTCTCTCTCGGTTATGTACTAATCCATATTAAATGTTGTTAAACAAGGCAATAGATGAAGCATAAGAAAACTACCTATCTAGGCAAGTTTAAATGAGGCCGGGACAACAAACAACAATTCCGGAAAATCCTCACGTGCAAAATATGGATTTGGTACTGTTTTGCCCTAAACATAATCTTAGAGTTGTTAAACATGCAAGAAGAGTGCACCATGTTAAACTAGGCATTTTTCCACCTCATTTACATATAAAGTTTATTAAATTTGGAGCTACGGTTATTTAGTTATGAATTAAATCATTTCAACATGGCATTTATGCAAATTAATGCAAACAATATTTTAAACATTTTCATCATGGATGAAAGTTGCATACTGTTAAAGAACATGAAAATCTAAGCAAGATGCATATATGACATGTTTCATTTGGGTGCATGGATATTTAGATATGAGCATTGCAAATCAGTGGCAAAACTGTAATTATGCAATGCACTGGAAAATAACGAAATCCACAGGCAAAGGATAAAAATGCACGGGCCAGAAGTGGAATCGGGCCCAAGTGTGCGTGTGTGCAGAAGAAAAGAAAAAAAAACAGGTGCCTAGGGCTCGAACCCACAACCTCTCCAATGAAAACAGATACTACTAGCCACCGCGCTAGACTAGATTTTGTGTTACAAAGAGGAATCGACTGGTCTTGTGTGGCTGGGAAAAGAACAGCAGTTCAAAAACAAAACAAAGAAAAAGGGTACCACCTGGGGTCCGAACCCCAGATCGCGATCATAGAGGCTGTGTGTGGGATTAGCAAGCAGAAGCAGCGGCACAAACACGAACTCGAACTCATGCCATAGCGCCCATGGCGACCGAGAGTTCCTGATAGTCTGGACAACGTCTACGGGAACGAAACACATGGGAGAGGAAGGCTAAGAGGAGCAGATCGTCACTATGGGGGTGATGCCGGAGTCGTACAGGGTCGCGGGTGACCGGAGACAGTGGGAGGACGCGATGATCGACGGAGGCGCTCGGGTCCGTGAAGCAGAGGACGCAGAGGAAGAAGGGGAAGTTGTGGACGGAGTCCATGGGCTCGGCTGTGCGCGCGAATGACATCGGGGCGGCCTCCTCTTGCACCTAGACGAAGAAGCTAGGACCCAGGGGCTCTCCTATGACGGCGATGAGCTCGTGGGCGCGCCGTCCATGGCTCCTGGAGGTGGGGGAAGCAGGTGCGTGGGGAGTGGCCAACATCCTGGCGGCGGAGGAGGAGGGAAAGAAGAGGATGGGGGAACCCTAGGGCGGAGACTGAGGGGTCCAAAAGGAAGGGTGCGGGCGCCGTGGCTTGCCACCGAGGCCATGTGCGGGTGCCCCTGTAGGTTTTACCGTGCGAGAGAGCGAGTGAGGGAGGTGGAAGAAAAAGGTGAGGGGGAGAGGATGACAGGTGGGGCCGGCAGGGTGCATAATTGGCACTGGGAGGATTTTTACCAAGGAAGGTGATGGTGGGCTACGGCGCTGGGCGGGAGCTGGGCCTCGGCTGTGCTCTAGGTAAGCCATTCTCTTCTCTTTAAATTTTTATTTATTTACATAAAGAAAATAAACAGAATTTAAGAGAAAGGCCAGGGGTTACGGGAAGGAATACGAGAGATATAAACATATGTATGAACTCCTGGTTTTATGCACTATTTGAATAAATTGCTCTGGCAATTTTTTAGAGGTAGAAAAATAATCCAAGTTTGAATTAAATTCAAACTTCATGCATTTTCAACCCAACCAAAACATCTTCAAATGAGCTGAAAATTGGCAGAGAGGGTTTAGGCATGGTGAACTAGCATTAGGAAAAGAATGAACATTTATGGAGGAGGGGAAAAGGTCACTTGTGAAAATGAAAGAAAGAAGAAGGAAGGAGGAGGTGATGATGCATGATCATACATGGATCATCCAACAATGTAACATGCATAAATATGACAATGCACATGATGATTATGAGAATGCAAAATGACAAGAGGCACAAATGCAACATGACAACGATGGGCATGGCAATGCAATATAACCAAATGATGAACATGATGCAAGAAGCAAAATATGAGAATGACACTCATCCGATCATGGCAACAAATAGTTCAAACACACAACGACAACGAGATAAAAGGAAGGAATCTGGAGCGTCGGTCTCGCAGCGTTACAACACTCCACCACTACAAGAGGATGTCGTCTCGAGATCTAGGATGGCACCGGAGAGAAACAGAAGAGGAAGAGAAGAGGTAAAACTAAGTTGCTTCTTTGACAAATGAGTGAAACCAAAGAACCTCATGAGGTTGAACAAATTGAAAGAAATAATACAACGAAGATGAACAAAGATGAAAACACTCCATTAGAAAAGAGGAACAAGGAACCTTACTAGAGCCTTGTAGGTTGAAAGACATGAAACAAGAGCTTCAAGAACCAAAAGAATATGACCACACCGGTATAACGAGATAGCCAAGGAGCACGAATGCCAGAATTTGGATAGCACTCCGGTAGAAAAGAGAAGAAAACTTGATAAGATGAAAAGAATTAAAGAGATGACACAACACTCCGGTTAAAACAAGATACAGAAGGAATAAGAATGATATAATTTGTACAGCACTCCGCTGTAAATGGAAGGAATTGAACATGATATTGACAAGATGAGAGGATACTTGAAAAGAGGACCCGACACTCCGGTTGAATGGATAAGCACAAAAATAACATGGTCCTCACAATCCGAGATGATGAGTGAAGAGAGCAACATCACAATGCCTCCGGAACAAAAGAATAGAAGTTGGATCGTTGGGAAGGAAAGAATTGAGAAGAAAATGAAAACTTCTGCCACAAATGAGCTTGGAAAACACCCTTCCAAGAAGGTTATAATGGAGTTGTTGGAGAACCAACAACGAAACAAACAAGCTTGTAGTGGGCTTATGGAAAGCTTCTAAAAATTATGAGGTGAAATTCTGCCACTAACGGAAATCAATTGCTTAGTTGAGAGCAACGAAGATATGAAAGCTTCTTTCATCGCGAGAATAGGAGGAAACTTGGATTATTGATAAGCACCACAAAAGAAACATTCCTTATGGAAGGCTTTAGGTGAAATATAAACCAAGATAACTCCAATGAAGAGATTGATGGATTTAAGATACCTCATTCTTGACAACATGTGAATCATGAAACATGAACTCAAGTTACGAAGAATGACATAACACCACCTCAAATGATACGGTAGAAAGAATTGCACTTCGGAATGCAAGATGAAGAAGGCTTGAACTCCTCAAACAAAACATGTGTTGGGCACCATGTTTATTTTAGAGTATATCTTGGCAGATCTTAGCTCCGAGAGAAATCTTGAAGAACAATTGAAGAATGAAAAGTATCCTTGCAAACCATCAAGTTGAGCCTTCGTGAAGAACTCCGGTAATAAAAGAATGATCAAAAGGAAGTGAAGGATGAAAAGAATAAGATTTGAAGCCTTGCAATGATTGTATGGAGCTTTGCGATGAGATAAAGTGGAAACTTGGAACTTCGGAAGAAAAGATAAAGCATCTCGAACCGAGAATGTGATATGATGAACCACTCTCGAAAGCAGAAATTGAATTTACTTGATGAAACAAGAATAAGAATCACATTAAGCTTATCCTTCACCAATTTAAATTGATGACAAGCAACGGATTTGGCATACTACTTATTCTCGTTGAAAAAGGATTAAGAGAGATATACCTGAACTTAATGGACCACCGGTAGGATTGGAAAGAACGAATGAATTGATATGATAATGAAGGAAGAGAAATGTTGAACGAACCACGGTAAGAATTGAATATGAACGATGAAGAACAAAATAACGAAACACCGGGAAGAATTAGAAAATGAACAAAGATACTTGAGAGAATTTAGATACATGAGAACGAAGAGATCATGATGTGATTTGAGAAAACTTGAATGATGCCCCGGAAGAATTCGAGAACGAGAGGTGAAAGCTGAGAATGAATAAACCCAAAATGATGGCCTTCGTAGTACTAAAATGGAAAGACCTCATGAACTACTTCGGGTGGGTGAAAAGAATTCTCACAATCAAAAATAATTATGAGAGGATGGCATCAAGCTAGAATCATGAATCTTCGAGAGAATGGACAAGATTGAGAGAAAAATCTTCTTCGGGCTTCAAATCCGAGAATGACGACGAGAAACAGCGCCATGAATTGTTGATGTACTCCGGAATGGAAATTAGAAAGGTTGAACCAATGATGAAAAGAATGTGAAAGATCTTGGAGAAGGCATTTGACTGATGGCACATCATTCTTACGTCAAACTTTGAAATGAATTTGAGGATAGCTCTGGAAAATTAGAAGAGTCAGGTAAGATCCTGGGAAAAGACCTGTGGGTTAGGGCCCACTCAAAAATACACCGTTGAACGATTTTGAAGAGAGATTGCATCGGTTGAATTAAATGGCTCGAATGAGATAACAATCTCGAAAGAGTTTGAACGAATACAGAGTGGAAACACGAATCTTCTGAGATATCTTCAGCACTCCGGAACAATTGAATAGCGAGAAGTGAAAGATTAAGAGATACAAGCATATGAAAACACTTGAAGTAAGGAAGGGAATATGATCAACATTGAAAACTTGACTTGAATCCACCGAAGAAGACAAAAGAAACGAGGAATGATGAACTTGTAGGGCAGCTTCGTGAGAACCATCGGGTAAGAACATTGAAGGAAAATAATGAAGAGACTTCACATGAATAAAATGGATACTTGATTAAGAAAACTGAGTCCTTGAAGAAAAAGGGTGGGAGGGCGGGAAAACAAAGGCAACTTAGGACGGATGAAACAAACACCGTTGAGAAAACTTTGAGTTGATCTTGCGGGTGTTGAAAATGATCAGATCCACTTGAAGAGAAACACACCGGTTGAAAAGGATTGACATGACAATCTGGATTATCATGAAGGATTAGTATTCACATAGAAATATGAGAACACCGCTTAGGAAAGGTATGGATTCAACACTTGACTTCAAAGCAACTCGAATACCACAAACCAAAAAAACAAAGGATTGGCTTGCAAAATAAGCCGAAACAACCATATGATAGACCCCATATCATATCATGTGTCTGTTGGAAAGATATTCTAGGAGCTACTTTAATTCCCACTTATAAACTCCTGAAACTTTCTGGTTATGCAATCAGGTGTTGGGTATACAGGGGAAGCATAATATCTCACCCAAACTAACAATTCCTACATCCTGTTGTATCCATCCTTCAACACATAACCAAGAAACCTTGGGAAATCGTGTACCTCAACCTTCGAAAAGCATCCGTTATACGAGTTATGGCAATACTCCTGAACTCCCGCCCCAGTACTGGGTGGCATCGAGGTTATCTCACCAAGAACTGCATAAAAGAGATTTTCGATGTCGGCGAACTCAGGTATTCCAGAACTACAACGATAAAATTGTGACGACAACACCTCGGAGCTCAACTCCCCGGGACACTGCAACAACCCCTAAATGTCAGGAGGCACCAAGAACAATGTTCTCGTCACGAAACCATTGGAACGATTCCAAGATACCCGCGTGATCCTAAAAAAATCGTGAAATTTTATGGAGAGAAGATTCAAAACTCTACGTCAGGAGGCCTCACCAGAGCGACGAAGAGACTGAGGAGTAAAAAGAATCCTACTCTCCGATATATATAATCCTAAGACTCAAAACATTTTCTTCTAGATTCAACAACGTCAGCGATTCGATCAAGCAGGGGGGCTCCTAAGTCGGGGAAGGCTCTGATTACCAACTTGTAACACCCACGATGCGGCTATATCTCCCACATGTCGGAGCACGACTTATAGGCATAACCGCATAGTAGGCATGTCACAAGAGGGGTAATCCTTACACATCCCATGTACTGAATAAGGAAGGGATACAGAGTTGGCTTACAATCGCCACTTGACACTGTCGGATTTTGGGCTCCACAAAACCCTTAAGATTCGAACACAGGGGCGTGACGAAGATCTCTCCCACTACATGTCTACCTAGCGCCTCGCTCTTCTCCTGGTGGTGGGAATGGAATGCAAGCAAGCAAACAAGTAGAGCACACAAGAGTTTACCTAGGTTCAGGCCACCTTGCGATGTAAAACCCTACGTCCTGCTTTAGTGGATTGGCCTCGCGAGGGCTCGAGTATGAACAAGTACAGCTCAAGAAGGGTGAGGAGGCGGATGTTCTTGCTCCTTTTCTAGTCTAAGTCCCAATGGGTCGACCCCCCTCTATGATGGAACCCTAGCTACTTATATAGGCGGCCAGGGTCCTCTTCCCCCGAAATGTTTAGGCGGGAAGGGAATCCCACAACGGCCATTTGAGCGGGAACACAAGGACGCTCCTATCCTGACAAAAGGTGGTCTTCGCCTGCAAGGAGGGCGGGCGGTGACGTGGTGGTGGGCTCGGCGATGACATCCTTCCTACCGTCCTTGCGGTCTTCGGTCTTGTTGCACCAAAGGGGAAACCTTTGTCTCGCCCCTCGGGAACCTGCGGCTGTGCAGTCTCCTTTGCACCAATATGGAAACTGCGCCCACTGGCGTGCTCTGGCACCCGCTGGCACGGTTTGTCATGGCTTGCGTCACTGCCTCCTCCTGAGGCAGCCCTTGCCTTGAGATCTCTCCCCTCCCGAAGCAGCCTAGCCGAGGCCACTCTAGGGAGAGGTCTTGGTCGCCCCTCCGGAGCAGCCTAGGTGAGGCCGCTCCCTGAGGGGGTCTTGGTCGTTCTCCTCGCGAAGGCTGGCCCCCTCGCGAGGGTCTTGAGCAGACGGTCGATCAGCTGGGCCCTACCGGGCCGTACCAGGAACGCGACGTAGGCCGCAGACAGGCAAGTCTGGGTACCCTGGTTCCCAGTACACCGACAGTAGCCCCCGGGCCCAAGGCGCGCGCGGAGTTGGCTTCTGGGCGAAGCCTAGGTGAGGACGAAGCGCCGCGGGCCCCAAAGACTGCGGGCCAGGCCGGCGCGTGACGGTTGGATGGGACGTGATGACTCCACTCCCCATGCAACCTTGGTAACCGTGTGACTTGACAAAAGAGACTATCTTCGCCGGACAGGGGTTACTGCTCCCTTTCTTCTTGCTCAGAGCCCCTTCTCCTCCGCCTCCGATCTTCTCGGATCCCTTGCCTTCCCCGACGCCTTCGGCAATGGAAAAGAAGGGCAAGGGCGCCGCGCAAGTGCCTGGGTCTGGTTCCTCTCCCGTGGCGGTGCTCGAGGAGTCTTCCGTCGCCACGGAGGGGGACTACCCGGAACTCCAGTCCTTCCTCTCAAGCGAGCATAACGAGCATGGCCTGACGAAGATCCTGGTCGGGTCGGCTACTGCGCCGGCTTTGACGATGACCTGCTACCCATTCTTCCTCCATAGCATCTCCATTGGGCTTTTGCCGCCCTTCTCTGAATTCTTATACGCCATCTTGGACCACTACCAGGTGCACGCCCTTCATATCCAGCCTCGCTCCCTCCTCGTCTTGTCGTTGTTCGCCTTCTATTGCGAGCCATTCATGGGGGTGAGGCCGACTGTCGCCCTCTTCCACCACCTCTTCGTCGTCCGGCTGTACAAGGAGGGCCCGTGTTCGGCGTGCATCTCCTTCGTCTTTCAGCACAAGGGCTGCCGGTTGATGAAGGCGGGGAAGAAGATAGACACCTATCTGAAGAGCTGGGTCTATTTGGATGCTCAGAGCACGCACTCGTTGCTGGCGCTGCCTACCGCCCGTCCGTGGAAGCGCGCCTGCTAGAGCCATGTGAAGATTACTGATCCCGAGGCTGGGCCCATGTTGGCGAGGATTGAGGTCGATATGGCCTCGAGGCTCGAGGGGGACATTGCTGAAGTTATTCCTGAGGCAGCGCCTGGCGCCACTCTAGGTGCACTCGCGTCCCATATGGGAGTTGATGGGGGATGACGACAAGCTCCGACTACACTCGGGGATGCTGCCCTCCTCTGATCTGGACCTCACCTCAAGCATTCTCCTGGAGACGATGCCTGCGGACCTTCCGGTGGCCCACCTGCCGTTGTACCACCGTCCTGACAAGGCCGAGCGGTTGGAGGCCGTGTCAGGCTATGTCGAGGTGGCCGTGCCTGCTCCGTCCATGGTTGATGTGTCTTCTGGTGGTGAAGAGGAGAGCGAGGAGGAGGAGGAAGACTCTAAGAAGGCCCTCGGGGACCTGGACCTGAATCTTGACGACACCTCCTCCACGGGATCCATTGAGGAGCTGTCGCCGAGGGCTGGAGTAGCTGGGCAGCCCAAGGCTGTCTCCCCGCGTCGATCTGGACGCTCTTCGTCCGGAGGGGGCCACGCAGTGACTCCCGGGCGGAGCTCTGCCCCGGCAAGGCCAACGGCCACTGTTGTGCCAAAATCTTTGGCCTCGCGTCTTGCCAACGTTCGGGCCAGCGGCATGGCCCCGGCGAAGGAAACCACTGCCGATCTGCTGGTGAAGAGGAGGGCGCGCCAAGCTTCTGACGCGTGAGTGCAGGTTCTTCCGTTGTTCTATTGCCCATTACGCTTCTGACGCACGTTTCTTGATGCAGTAGCATTGGTGGCGTGCTGAAGAAGATGAAGGGAGGGGCCACTTCTCAAAGTCCCACCCCTCCTGCTGCTGCTGCCACTGCCGTCGTGGTGCCAGACACCTCAGCCAGCCAAACTGCTGAGCGTGTGGTGGCGTCGCCCCCAGTGGACTCCGCTGTAGTTCCTCGCGAGGGCCGGGTGACCCCTACTCCCGCCGTGCCAGCGAAGGGACCAGGAGCCCCCAAGCCCTCGGCCGAGCGGGCGGTCATGGTGGCGCCCCCTCGTTAGCAGGTGAGATCTGGTGCCGAGGCCTTGGAGGCGGCCTTCGCTGCGCTAAACCAGCTCCACATTGTCTTTTGGGACGGTGATGACCGTGCGGTGGACGCCCACTTGGGCCTACTCTCGGGGTGGCTGCAAGCGGAGGAGTCCGTGTAGGCCTGGAGTCAGGCTTCAGCGGCCGTCGCCGAGGGTCGAGAGGAGGCTGCCTCGGCTGCATGGGTGCGGGAGACTGCGGAAGCCCAGGCAGCATCCTCCGAGAAGCATCATCAGGAGGCAGAGGACGAGCTTAAGACCCTTCATGAGGAGAGCACAAAGCATGCCCTGGAGCTTGAGAGGTTGGAGAAGGAGCTCTAGGGCGAGAAGGCTGAGACATCGCGGTTGTAGGAGGAGCAGCTCGCCGATCGCGCGAGCCTGGAGAAGCTGAAGAGAGAGGCCGAGGAAGCCAAGGCGTCCCAAGCCAAGCGCGAGGACGAGCTTAAGGCCAGGGAGGATGCCCTCGCAGCCTCGGAGAAGACAGCAACGGTGGGCCGTGAGGCCCTCGCCGCCTTCGAGCTCGAGGCCGCAGGCTGCTGCGGATCGCCTATGGGGAGGGGTTCGAAGAGCCGCTGGCCACCTCGGAGGATGGCGCCACCGGGCTCCTAGCTACACTCGTGAAGGCCCTGGGCGACGTGGCATCTGCAATCGGTCAGTTAGCTGATACTGAGGGCCGGTTGCTTCTTACCTCTACCTTGGCGCAGGTGTGCAGCCATTTCTTCCTTCGCGACCCTAGCTTCGACCTGGCCACGCTATCCCAGCCGCTGGCTACGATCCTGGGGGGCGTGGCTGCTGAGTGTGTGGCGGATAAGGTCAAAGAGCTGGTGGAGGCGTTCCTTCTGGCTGCTGCTGATGCGTCTGAAGAGGCGGAAGCTGATGCCGGCGCGTCTGGCGATGCCAGACCTGTTCCTGCTAAGGAGAATGCGAGTGCCGCGAGGAGGCATGAGACTTGTTTGAATTTGATGAACTTGAGCTTTATTGTAATAGCTAGGCTTTGAATTCTGTGATTTTCGTGCTTGCTTCCATTCATGTTTGCTTAAGTGCTCTGCGTCGGCAGGGCCCAGCCTCGCGCATCCCTTGATCGTCATTGAGCCCTCCGGGTCACCAGGGCAGGCTCAAGGAATGAGGGGCTACGTGACTAGTGAGGCCCGTGGGTCGTGATGCCCAGGGGTCCCCCTTAACGCTCAAGCGACCATTTGCGTTCTGCGTCGGCAGGGCTCAGCCCCACGCATACCTCGACCGCCGTTGAGCACCGGGCCCAAGGAGTGAGGGGCTACGTGACTAGTGAGGCCCCTGGGTCACGGTGCCCAGGGGTCCCCCTTGATGTACGAACGTCTCTCATGAGGGAGAATGAGCACCATACCTTGCTCACGAGCCTTCGCCTAGGATGGGACATGAGAAAGCCAGGTATCTGGGCACTTGGTAGGGTGGCGTCTGCCAGGCGTGACCTGAGCATAGCCCCCATGCCTAGCCCCCCTCACAATACCCTTCCAAGGAGAAGATGTAAGCGTTGTGAGATGAAAAGCTCCCTGAGGTTGGTGCGACCGCTGGGGGTGGCCCTCACTTGTTTATAACTAGCGCGGAGCATAGAGCTACCACACTTGCGCGGAGTGTGGGCATAACCGCTCCTCTGTCGTATCGGCCAGCGTGGAGCTTGGTGCTTCCACTGGTTCATGGGCACAACCGCTCCTCGGTCTTGCCAGCGCGGAGCTAAGCACTTCCACTGGATCATGGGAGGGGAGCCTCCCACCGGGAGAGACTCCCGGGCGTGTACAGCCCGTCCGGACACGTGGCTTGCATGGCGGGACAACCAGGGTGTATATGGGCCCTCCTCAGGTCGAGCTGAACGACTCTGAGGAAGTTCTCACGAGCATACGCATCACTCACGAGACCCTACCCTGAGGCGGGTTGCGCCTAAGTCTTCTTCTGCAAAACGTGAAAAGAGATGGGTTGCCTAGACCTGCGCCGAATGCATCTCCAGAGGGCATTGCATGAGAAGGCCGCAACACCAACGACCCTAGGAGGTGACGTTAGCGGGACCGGCCCGTAAGACAGAGCTCAGCCGCTGGATTTATCGATGTTGTAGGGACGGACCCGAGTACAGACGTCGTGCCCAGTCTTCTCATGCTATAGTCCAAAAGATAAACAACCGGCGCGCGGTTCCCATGGGAGCGAGGCACCTGCCACGGGCCCCTACTTACCCACCAACGATTAGCCCATGCGAGAACAAGGCACCAAGGACCACAAGAGGTGACGTCACGGGAATGGCTCGCGAGACAAAGCTCAGCACTTAGGTTTAGCGACGCTGCAGGGACGGACCCGAGCACAGACGTCGTGCTAGTCCTTAATCATGGGGCGGTCACGTAGGGCTCACAAGGGCTCATGACCTTAGTGGCGGTGAGGGTGCCAACCATATAGATGATGCAAAAGGAAGCAACCAGTTCTGATTCATGCGCAAAAAGAGACAGCTGTGGGGGATAAGCCCCCAGCAGCTCGAGGATGATGCAGCTCGAGGGGCGCCCTCGACAGAATACCTGAGACATCACCTGGTACTTGACGCTAAAGAGGAGTTGGGGTAGCTGGAGACGCGAGCCATGCAGGTTGCTCCTGAGGAGAGCCGAGCTCCCAAGGCCCACGGGCTCTGGAGGCCCTCAGTGGTCGCGGGGGTCCTGGTCCTGCTCCGTCAGGACCGCCTGCCGCTGAGCCTCCTGGGCCCCCATGACCTATTGTATGAAGTGCTGGTATGTGGCGGCCGCGTTGCGGAGGCTAGATGGGAAGGCCCTCCTCCAGCCGACCGCCATCGGCTGGAGGAGGCCCTGGGCGGCAGCCCTATTGAGGCTCGGGATGTCGATGCAGACGCGAAACTGGTTGCTTGGGTCTTGAGTAGGTGGGTAAGGTTCCTTGGTAGCTTGGTCGATATTGTCCCGAGCCCCCAGCATTATGAGCCTCACGCTGGGCTCATGACGACGCGCGGTGGGGCACGCTCGTGAGTGGTGCCCGGGCACCTCCCTCACGACCAGGTCCAGGGTCCCCCGGAGGGGAGCCCCCGAGCCCATCCTGAGAGGGGTGCCGGGCGCACCTCCCTATGCAGGGGCGGAGGGTGCCTCATCAGCAGGCGCGGAGCTTGAAGTGGTGCCGTCGGGAGCCCCTGAGGCCTGAGAGGCGGGCAGTTGCTTGTTCTTCTTGGGGGCGGTCATCACGGCGAAGACGGCTCTGTCTCCGTCGGAGCTCTCGATTGCCGTAGTCTGGTAGGCGCGCTCCAGAGAACACACTGCTTCCTTCTCGTCGCAGGCGATCGTGATGACTCCACCGCTTCCAGGCATCTTGAGGACATTGTAGCCATGATGGGTCGCCGCCATAAACTTGGAGAGGGCCGGGTACCCTAGTATGGCGTTGTACGGGAGGTTGATGTTGGCGACGCCAAAGTCGATGAGCTCGGTGTGGTAGTTGTCGCGGTCACCGAAGGTGACGGGGAGGCAGACCTGCCCCATCGGGAGGGTGGAGCCATCTGTGACACCATAAAATGGCTTGGTCAGGTGCAGCTGATCATAGGGTACTTGAAGAGTCTCGAAGATCTAGACGGAGAGGACGTTGAGCCCTGCCCCACTGTCGATGAGGGTCTTGGTCACGTGGACGTTACTGATGGACGGGGTGCAGAGCATCGGGAGAGTGCCCGGCGTGGCGGTGCACCTGAGCTGATCCTTGGGGTCGAAGGCGATGGTCTGCTTGGCCAACCTGAGGTTGCGCGCGGCGTCGGGCCTGGGGAGCGTTGCATTCACCTCACAAGCGAACTGCTTGAAGATGCGGTGAGAAGCCGGAGCATGGGCTCCTCCCAGGATGCACGCGACCCCATGTGGCTCCTGGAAGCCCCCCGCTTCGTCTCCCTGGCAGTCGTCGTTGTTCCTTCATGGTGGTGGTGGCAGCGGAGGCAGGCCCGCGTTGCCCTGAGGGCGACCCTCACGGGGCTGGTCATGCCAGGGGCGTTACGAGGCTGCTCCTGCCAATGGTCTTCACGAGGCTGATCACGCCATCCTTGGCGCGAGTTCTTGCTGTCCCAGCGTCCTCTGCCACGGCCTCCTCCGCGGCCATAGCCACGGTTGTCGAGCTCAGGGCGCTGCCCGACGCGCATCGCCCTGAGCCGTCCGTACTGCGTCTTCCATGATGTCCATAGCCATAACACCTGGTTCCACGGCCAGCACGGCTAGTCCCTTGCGCTTTGTTTCCTTGGCCTTGGTCTTCTTGTCGTCGGCCTTCGCCTCAGGCAGTTCCATGAGGGAGAGGCGGCCTTCCTCTGCCCTGGCGCACTTCGCCGTGAGATTGAACATCTCGAGGGCCGTGCACAGGTCCTCGTGGATGGCAAGCGCTTCCTTCATCCTGACGTCACGGACACCATCGGAGAACGCTGAGATGATGGCCTCGTCGGAGACCCTGGGGATCTTGAGGCGCACGGTGTTGAAGCATTGGATGTACTTCTACAGGGTCTCCCCAGGCTGCTTCTTCACGCGGCGCAGGTCTGCGGCCGTTGGAGCTCGGTCGCGGGTACCTTGGAAGTTGGCGACGAAGCGCTCGCGAAGCTCCTCCCAGGAGGAGATGGATCCTGGAGGAAGGTTCAGGAGCCAGGAGCGCGCACCATCCTTGAGGGCCATGGGGAACCAATTCGCCATGACCTGCTCGGTGCCGTTCGCCACCTCGATGCTGAGCTCGTAGAGCTGGAGGAACTCCGCCGGGTCGGCGGTGCCATCATAACGCGGAGGAAGATCCGGCTTGAACTTGCCAGGCTAGACGAGGCACCGTTGCTCAGGAGCTAGGGCGCGGCATCCAGCCATGCTCATGATTGCTGGCGCCCCCTGCGCCTGTGGTGCTGGATCTTGGGGTGCGGGCGCCACCACCTCCTGTGGGACGCGGTTCTGGTGCTGTTGAGCGGGGAGCACACGCACTTCTGCCTGGGGGCGCGGGACCACCTGACAGCTCTCCTCGTCGCGCGCGGGGGCCCTGCGGGGCTGTTCGTGCAGTGGAGCCTAGCGCCTGAGCCCCTGGCCGGCGCCGCACGGTGGAGGTGGCGGCGGAGCACCGTGGTCCTCGTTCCCCGCCATGGGCGACGGAGGGCGAGAGGAATGGGTCGGTGCGGGCGCCTCTCCTGCGGCGTTGACGAGCTCGGTGATGCAGTGGAGCCACGCGTCATAGAGGTCGTCCGCCGGACGGTAGCGTAGGAGCTCCCGCGCCATCAGTAGCGCAGGCTGCTGGTAGACCGGCCCGCGGCGTACCAGCGAGGATGACGCCGCGGCCGGCGATGGTGACGGGGTCGCCGTGCGGCATTCGCGCCGCACGGACAACGGCAGCGACGAGTCCTGCTGCTCGTGAACGGCTGGGTCCGTGGCCGCGTTGGCGACCGGCGAGTTGGGGCGGAGTGGTGCGCCGTTACCCGCGGGCGCCGTCTGAGCGACGTTGGTGGCGCGGCAAGCGGTGCGTGCTCGGCGAGTGTCCACCATGGTGGTGAAATGAGGTCGACGGAGAAGAGCAAAGCGAGGTCGTCGGAGAAGCGAGATTTCGACACGCCCCCTACCTGGCGCGCCAAATGTCGGATTTCGGGCTCCGCAAAACCCTTAAGATTCGAACACAGGGGCGTGATGAAGATCTCTCCCACTACATGTCTACCTAGCGCCTCGCTCTTCTCCTGGTGGTGGGAATGGAATGCAAGCAAGCAAACAAGTAGAGCACACAAGAGTTTACCCAGGTTCAGGCCACCTTGCGGTGTAAAACCCTACGTCCTGCTTTAGTGGATTGGCCTCACGAGGGCTCGAGTATGAACAAGTACAGTGGTTTCCTAAGCTCAGGAGGCGAGCTCAAGAAGGGTGAGGAGGCGGATGTTCTTGCTCCTTTTCTAGTCTAAGTCCCAATGGTCGATCCCCCTCTATGCTGGAACCCTAGCTACTTATATAGGCGGCCAGGGTCCTCTTCCCCCGAAATGTTTAGGAGGGAAGGGAATCCCACAACGGCCATTTGAGCGGGAACACAAGGACGCTCCTATCCTGACAAAAGGTGGTCTTCGCCTGCAAAGCGGGCAGGCGGTGACGTGGTGGTGGGCTCGGTGATGACATCCTTCCTGCCGTCCTTGCGGTCTTCGGTCTTGTTGCACCAAAGGGAAACCTTTGTCTTGCCCCTCGGGAACCTGCGCCTGTGCAGTCTCCTTTGCACCAATATGGAAACTGCGCCCGCTGGCACGGTTCGTCATGGCTTGCGTCACTGCCTCCTCCTGAGGCAGCCCTTGCCTTGAGATCTCCGCCCTCCCGAAGCAGCCTAGCCGAGGCCACTCTAGGGAGAGGTCTTGGTCGCCCCTCCGGAGCTGCCTACATGAGGCCGCTCCCTAAGGGGGTCTTGGTCGTTCTCCTCGCGAGGGCTGGCCCCCTCGCGAGGGTCTTGAGTAGACGATCGATCAGCTGGGCCCTACTGGGCCGTACCAGGAACGCGGCGTGGGCCGCATACAGGCAAATCTGGGTACCCTGGTTCCCAGTACGCCGACACACACAATACATAAATATAGCATTACATCATCCACATACAATCAAGGTCCGACTATGGAACCAAATAAAGAAAGACGACCCCTAATGTAATAGATCCCCGATCGCCCCAACTGGGCTCCTCTACTGATCGACAGGAAACGAAACAACACAACGAACAAGATCTTCATCGAGCTCCCACTTGATCTCTGTTGCGTCATCTGCACTGGTATCATCGGCACCTATGACTGTTTGGAAGTATATGTGAGCCACGAGGACTCAGTAGTCTCACACCCGCAAGATCAAGACTATTTAAGCTTATGGGTAGGAAAAGGTAGTGAGGTGGAGCTGCAGCAAGCACTAGCATATATGGTGGCTAACTTACACAAATGAGAGCGAGAAGAGAAGCAAAGCACGGTTGTGAACTAGAAGTGATCAAGAAGTGATCCTGAAACTACTTATGTTCAAGCATAACACCAACGCCGTGTTCACTTCCTGGACTCCGCCGGAAAGAGACCATCACAGCTACACACCCGGTTGATGCATTTTAATTAAGTTAAGTGTCAAGTTCTCTACAACCGGATATTAACAAATTCCCATCTGCCCATAACCGCGGGCATGACTTTCGAAAGTTCAAAACCCTGCAGGGGTGTCCCAACTTAGCCCATCACAAGCTCTCACGGTCAACGAAGGATATTCCTTCTCCCAGGACGACCCGATCAGACTCGGAATCCCGGTTACGAGACATTTCGACAATGGTAAAACAAGACCAGCAAAGCCGCCCAATGTGCCGACAATCCCGATAGGAGCTGCACATATCTCGTTCTCAGGGCAACACGGGATAGGTCAAGCTACGAGTAAAACCAACGCTCAAGTTGCCCCGAGGTGGCCCCGCAGGCTGCCCGGTTCGGACCAACACTTAGACCAGCACTGGCTCGGGGGTTAAAATAAAGATGACCCTTGGGTTGGCCGACCCAAGGGAAGGGTAATAGGTTGTTAGGAAAATGTAAAACCAAGGTTGGGCCTTGCTGGAGGAGTTTTATTCAAAGCGAACTGTCAAGGGGTCCCCATAACACCCAACCGTGTAAGGAACGCAAAATCAAGGAACATAATACCAGTATGACGGAAAGTAGGGTGGCAAGAGTGGAACAAAACACCAGGCATAAGGCCAATCCTTCCACCCTTTACCAAGTATATAGATGCATTAAAGTAAATAAGATATAATAATTATATCCCAACAATATCCATGTTCCAACATGGAACAAACTTCATCTTCACCTGCAACTAGCAACGCTATAAGAGGGGCTGAGCAAAGTGGTAACATAGCCAAACAACGGTTTGCTAGGAAAGGAGGCTTAGATGCTTGACATGGCAATATGGGAGGCATGATATAGCAAATGGTAGGTATCGCGGCATAGCAATAGAGCGAACAACTAGCAAGCAAAGATAGAAGTGATTTCGAGGGTATGATCATCTTGCCTGAGATCCTGCAAGGAAGAAGAACGAGTCCATGAAGAAGACGAACGGACGAAGTCGAACGGATCCTCACAAACGCGACGTTATCAGAACTAACCCGAAGAAGCAACACCAGAAAGAAGCAAACAACATAGTAAACAACATTCACATAAGCATGGCATGATGCAGAACCAAGTATGATGCATGTCCGGTTTAAAGAGGCATGGCATGGCAAAGTGCACAAACAATACTACAAATTAAGTGGAGCTCAATATGCAACGAGTTACATATTGATGAAACACCACATGACTTATTTAGTTCTCTCTCGGTTATCAACTCATCAATATTAAATGTTGTTGAACAAGGCAAGAGGTGAAGCATAAGAAAACTACCTATCTAGGCAAGTTTAAATGAGGCCGGGACAACAAACAACAATTCCGGAAAATCCTCACGTGCAAAATATGGATTTGGTACTGTTCTGCCCTAAACATAATTTTAGAATTGTTAAACATGCAAGAAGAGTGCACCATGTTAAACTAGGCATTTTTCCACCCCATCTACATATAACGTTTATTAAATTTGGAGCTACGGTTATTTAGTTATGAATTAAATCATTTTAACATGGCATTTATGCAAATTAATGCAAACAATATTTTTATAAAATTCATCATGGATGAAAGTTGCATATTGTTAAAGAACATGAAAATCTAAGCAAGATGCATATATGACATGTTTCATTTGGGTGCATGGATATTTAGATATGAGCATTGCAAATCAGTGGCAAAACTGTAATTATGCAATGCACTGGAAAATAATGAAATCCATAGGCAGAGGATAAAAATGCACGGGCCAGAAGTGGAATCGGGCCCAAGTGTGTGTGCAGAAGAAAATAGAAAAACGAGGTGCCTAGGGCTCGAACCCACAACCTCTCCAATGAAAACAGATATTGCTAGCCACCGTGCTAGACTGGTGTTTGTGTTACAAAGAGTGATTGATTGCTCTTTTGTGGCTGGGAAAAGAACAGCAGTTCAAAAACAAAACAAAGAAAAAGGGTACCACCTGGGGTTCGAACCCCAGATCGCCTGGATATGCCCGAGGTGCATTAACAACTGGGCTGCTGCTATACTGGTGCACAAATAGGGTTCAGGCTTAGATGAACTAAAGAAGGTCGGGGTTCTCTTCTAAATGGCGGACGGCTGATTCTCGTCAGCGACAGGAACAAGAAGCGGCGACTGCTGCGGCTACCAAGCGCCGGCGGGGGTGCGCAAAAGGCTTGCGGTGGTCGCGGTGGGATGTGCGCATGATGTGTGTGCTATGCAGGAAGGGCGCATGGGTGTGAGGAGCTTGAGCACCTCTTCCATGGCGTACAGGATGCAATCGACAGATGCAATCGGGGCAAGGCGAGGCCCTTGCGCCGGCATGCGAGGGGAACTGGCAAAGACGCGATCATAGAGGCTGTGTGTGGGATCAGCATGCAAAAGCTGCGTCACAAACACGAACTTGAACTCACGCCATGGCGCTCATGGCGACCGCGAGTTCCTGATAGTCTGGAAAACGTCTACGGGAACGAAACACACGGGAGAGGAAGGCTAAGAGGAGCAGATGGTCACTGTGGGGGTGATGCTGGAGTCGTACAGGTTCGCGGTGACCGGAGACAGCGGGAGGACGTGATGATCGACGGAGGCGCTCGGGTCTGTGAAGTAGAGGAAGCATAGGAAGAAGGGTAAGTCGTGGACGGAGTCCTTGGGCTCGGCTGTGCACGCGAATGACATCGGGGCGGCCTCCTCTTGCACCTAGACGAAGAAGCGGGGACCCAGGGGCTCTCCTATGCCGGCGATGAGCTCGTGGCCGCGCCGGCCATGGCTCATGGAGGTGGGGGAAGCAGGTGCGTGGGGAGTGGCCAACCTCCTGGCGGTGGCGGAGGAGGGAAAGAAGAGGATGGGGGAACCCTAGGGCGGAGGCTGCAGGGTCTAAAAGGAAGGGTGCGGGCGCTGTGGCTTGCCACCGAGGCCATGTGCGGGCGCCCATCTAGGTTTTACCGTGAGAGAGAGCGAGTGAGGGAGGTGGAAGGAAAAGGTGAGGGGGAGAGGATGACAGGTGGGGCCGGTGGGGTGCACAATTGGCATTGGGAGGATTTTTACCAAGGGAGGAGATGGTGGGCTACGGCGCTAGGCGGGAGCTAGGCCTCGGCTGCGCTCTAGGTAAGCCATTCTCTTCTCTTTAAATTTCTATTTATTCACATAAACAAAATAAACCGAATTTAAGAGAAAGGCGAGGGGTTATGGGAAGGAATATGAGAGATATAAACATATCTATGAACTCCTGGTTTTATGCACTATTTGAATAAATTGCTCTGGAAATTTTTAGAGGTAGAAAAATAATCCAAGTTTGAATTAAATTCAAACTTGACGCATTTTTGAACCCAACCAAAACCTCTTCAAATGAGGTGAAAATTGGCAGAGAGGGTTTAGGCATGGTGAACTAGCATTAGGAAAAGAATGAACATTTATGGAGGAGGGGAAAAGGTCACTTGCCAAAATGAAAGAAAGAAGAAGGAAGGAGGAGGTGATGATGCATGATCATACATGGAGCATCCAACAATGTAACATGCATAAATATGACAATGCACATGATGATTATGAGAATGCAAAATGACAAGAGGCACAAATGCAACATGACAAGGATGGGCATGGCAATGCAATATAACCAAATGATGAACATGATGCAAGAAGCAAAATATGACAATGACACTCATCCGATCATGGCAACAAACAGTTCAAACACACAACAACAACGAGATAAAAGGAAGGCATCTGGAGCCTTGGTCTCGGGGCGTTACAATTGATCTTGGTGATGCGTAGAATTTTTTTAATTTCATAACGATCCCCAACACTTTGTGTTGCGAGTTCGTCGAGTTAGTTCATGAGATCTCAGCTAAGTTGGGACGCGGATCGATAGGGGGGAGATCTTCGCGCGCACCCCAGTGTTCGAACCTTAAGGGTTTTGCCGGAACTCGTGATCCACCATCTCCACGCCCGCTCCCCATGGCGGACACCCCTCCAGCTGGATCTACCGGTGCCCACGGCGGTGCTCGGGGGATCCGAGCCCTTGCCCCCGCCTTGCGGCAGGTGCAGTGGCCATCCAAGTACAAGCCGGAGATGCCGCCATGCTAGGACAGCGCGGTGAACCCGTCGACTTTCCTGCTAGCATACGAGGAGGCCGTCTTGGAAGCCAGGGGCGACGACAAGATCATGGCCAAATGGTTCCTGATGGCCCTTGTGAGCGCGCTACGCGCCTGGCTCCTCCACTTGCCGGAGTCTTCAGTCGCGACTTGGGAGGAGCTGCGCAGCCTCTCTGTCACATGCTTCGGGGACCCGGAGACCCTCATCGTCTCAGCTCTTCTTGGCGGTTCGCAAGCACCACCCTCAGATCGGCACGTCAAGCCGTACCTTCGCCAAATCAGCATCGCTTGCAAGCGCCCAGGGGCTCCGCCCGGCTGGGCCGCGCCTGAGGCCAACCTCACCTTCGACTCGGAGGACCATCCCACCTCCACCGTCGGTTCGGGTGCGCTCCCGATGCTGTACGCCCCCACCATCTGCCACGTGTCCATCACCAAGACGCTCATCGATGGCGGCGCCGGCCTCAATGTGCTCTCCGTCGAGGCCTTTAGCCTCCTTCATGTACCGTTCGAGCAACTCCGCCCCAGCAAGCCCTTCTCGGGAGTTGGCGGGGGCCCCGCCCGCTCCCTAAGGCAGATCCTCCTCCCCGTGACCTTCGGCACGCGCGACAACTACCGCACCGAGCTCATCGACTTCGACATCGCCCGCATTGGCCTCCCATACAACGCCATCCTCGGGTACCCAGCTCTGGCCCAATTCATGGCGGCAACCAATCCTGCTTACAATCTCATGAAGATGCCGGGGAGCCAGGGTGTCCTCACCATCGAGGGGGACGCTAAGGAGGCCCTGGCGGTGCTCAAGCTTGCCCTCAAGGCCACCGCGATAGCACGACCCACCGCCACAGATACCTCCAAGGCCAAGGGAGCCATACCAACCAAGAAGAAGCAGTTCTTCACTCAGGCCAAGGCAGAAACCAAGCAAGTGTTGGTCGAGGAGGACGGGTCCTCAGGGGCAACCTTTACCATAGGCGCCAACCTCGAGCCTGCTCAGGGAGAGGCACTAGTGAAGTTTTTGTGTGCAAACAAGGGAGTGTTCGCCTGGGAGCCCAATCAGCTGGTAGGGATCCCAAGAGAGGTGATAGAGCACCGCCTGAAGGTGTGCCCCAACGTACGCCCTGTGAAGCAGAAGGCAAAGTGGTAGTCCACGGAGAAGCAAGCTTTCATCGTCCAAGAAACTCGCAAGTTGGAGGCTGCGGTTGTCATACGCAAAGTTTGGTACCCCGAGTGGCTGGTAAACCCCGTCGTCGTCCCCAAGAAAGGTGGGAAGGGGCGGACGTGCGTCGACTTCACCAACCTCAACAAGGCATGCCCACAAGATCCGCTCCTACTTCCACGCATCGACCAGATCATCGACTCCACTACCGAGTGCGACTTGCTATGCTTCCTGGATGCGTTCTCTGGTTATCACCAGATCAAGATGGCAGTAGAAGATGTGGAGAATATGGCCTTCCTGACCCCGTGTGGGGTGTACTTCTACACCTGCATGCCATCCGGGTTGCGCAACGCGGGCGCAACCTTCCAGCGACTCATGCACATCGCCTTAGGGAAACAGCTTGGGAGAAATGCTGAAGCCTACATCGACGACATCGTGGTAAAGTCTCGGGAGGCGAGAACCTTGATCCAAGACCCAGAGGAGACCTTTGAAAGCCTTCGCCAGGTGGACTTGTGGCTCAATCCGGAGAAATGCGTGTTTGGCGTCCCTTCCGGCAAGCTTCTGGGTTTCCTGGTGTCCCACAGGGGGATCGAGGCCAACCGAGAGAAGGTGAAGGCCATTGAAGACATGAGTCCACCGCAGACCCTCAAGGAAATGCAAAAGTTGGCTGGTCGGGTGACTACGTTAGGGCGCTTCATCTCCAAGCTGGGAGAGCGCACCCTACCCTTCTTCAAGCTGATGAAAAGGAAGGGCCCGTTCCAGTGGACCCCGGAGGCCGGCCAAGCTTTTCAAGACCTCAAGAGATACCTGACCAGCCCTCAAGTGATGGTAGCGCCTGATACGTCTCCGTCATATCTATTTTTTCCAAACACTTTTGCCCTTGTTTTGGACTATAACTTGTATGATTTGAATGGAACTAACCCGGACTGACGTTGTTTTCAGCAGAATTGCCATGGTGTTGTTTTATGTGCAGAAAACAAATATTCTCGGAATGACCTGAAACTCCATGGAACATCTTAGAAAAAATAATAAAAAATCCTCGCCAAAGATGAAGACCAGGGGGCCCACACCCTGTCCACGAGGGTGGGGGCACCACCTCTAGGGCGTGCCCCCTACCTCGTGGGCCCCCTGGATGTCCTCCGACGCCAACTCCAACTCTATATATTTTCTTTCGGAGAGAAAAAAAACAGAGAGAAGAAATCATCGTGTTTTACGATACAGAGCCGCCGCCAAGCCCTAAAACCTCTCGAGAGGGCTTATCTGGAGTCTGTTCGGGGCTCGGAGAGGGGGACTCGTCGCCGTCGTCATCATCAACCATCCTCCATCACCAATTTCATGATGCTCACCGCCGTGCGTGAGTAATTCCATCGTAGGCTTGCTGGACGGTGATGGGTTGGATGAGATTTATCATGTAATCGAGTTAGTTTTGTTAGGGTTTGATCCCTAGTATCCATTACGTTCTGAGATTGATGTTGCTATGACTTTGCTATGCTTAATGCTTGTAACTAGGGCCCAAGTGCCATGATTTCAGATCTGAACCTACTATGTTTTCATGAATATATGTGAGTTCCTGATCCTATCTTGCAAGTCTATAGCCACCTACTATGTGTTATGATCCGGCAACCCCGAAGTGACAATAATCGGGACCACTCCCGGTGATGACCATAGTTTGAGGAGTTCATGTATTCACTATGTGCTAATGCTTTGTTCCAGTTCTCTATTAAAAGGAGGCCTTAATATCCCTTAGTTTCCAATAGGACCCCACTGCCATGGGAGGGTAGGACAAAAGATGTCATGCAAGTTCTTTTCCATAAGCATGTATGACTATATACGGAATACATGCCTACATTACATTGATGAATTGGAGCTAGTTCTGTGTCACCCAATGTTATGACTGTTACATGATGAACCGCATCCGGCATAATTATCCATCACCAATCCGGTGCCTATGAGTTTTCCATATACTGGTTTACGCTTATTTACTTTCCCGCTGCTACCGTTACAATCACTACAAAATACCAAAAACATTACTTTTGCTGTCTTTACTTTTGATGCCGCTACCACCACTATCTTATTACTTTGCTACTAAACACTTTGCTGCAGATACTAAGTTTCCAGGTGTGGTTGAATTGACAACTCAGCTGCTAACACTTGAGAATATTCTTTGGCTCCCCTTGTGTCGAATCAATAAATTTGGGTTGAATACTCTACCCTCGAAAGCTGTTGCGATCCCCTATACTTGTGGGTCATCAAGACTAATTTCTGGCGCCGTTGCTGGGGAGCATAGCTCTATTCTTTGAGTCACTTGGGATTTATATCTACTGGACACTATGAAGAACTTGAAAGACGCTAAGACAACAATTTATCCCTCAACCACAAGGGGAGGTAAGGAACTGCCATCTAGCTCTGCACTTGATTCACCTTCTGTTATGAGTAGGCTAGCGACACCTAAACCTGCTTCTGCTATTCGTTCCAATATGTCGCATGTTATTGATGATGCCACTTCTACTATGCATGATACTTATGATGAAACTGCTTCTATGCCTGATACTACTGTGCCCCTTGGTGAATTTCTTGATGAACAAATTGCTAGGGCTAGAGAAAAAGAAATTATTGAATCTGAATACGATGATGATAGTGATGATGAAAATATGCCTGTTATTCCTGAGGGTTATCTTTTTGATATGGAATCTTCTGCTGCTATTTTAGCTTGCAGGGATAGATATGAGCTTAAGAGGTTATTAGTTAAATGGAACAAAGAATCACTTAGAGATAAAATGAAACCCGACCATGCTTTTGCTACTTCACCTATATGTGTTCCTGATAAGGATTATGAATTCTCTGTTGATCCTGATATAATTACTTTGGTTCAATCTGATCCATTTTATGGCTATGAATCAGAAACTGTTGTGGCACATCTTACTAAGTTAAATGATATAGCCGCCCTATTTACTAATGATGAGAGATCGCGTTACTTTTATATACTCAAAATATTTCCGTTCTCATTAAAGGGTGATGCTAAGATATGGTTTAATTATCTTGATCCTAGTTGTGTGCATAGTCCCCAGGATATGATTTATTACTTCTCTGCTAAATATTTCCCTGCTCATAAGAAAAAAGCTGCTTTGAGGGAAATATACAACTTTGTGCAAATTAAAGAAGAGAGTCTCCCACAAGCTTGGGGGAGGCTTCTCAAGTTACCTAATGCTTTGCCTGATCATCCTCTTAAGAAACCTGAAATACTTGATATCTTTTATAGTGGACTAACCGATGCTTCCAGAGATTACCTGGATAGTTGTGCTGGTTCTCTTTTCAGGGAAAGAACACTGGATGAAGCTGAAATTCTATTGAATAATATGTTGAAAAATGAAAATAATTGGGCACCTCCTCAGCCAGCTCCTGCTCCAATTAATGAGCCTATTCCTAAACCAACTCCTAAGAAGAGACGTGTTCTATTTCTCAGTCCCGAAGATATGCAAGAGGCAAAGAAATCTATGAAAGAAAAAGGTATTAAAGCTGAAGATGTTAAGAATTTACCTCCTATTGAAGAAATACATGGTCTTAATATACCGCCTGTTGAAGAAACATATGATCTCAATTCTTTATTTATTAAAGAATCTCCTGATCCCGATATCCCGACACAAGTAGTAAAGGTAAATTCTCTCTATAGATATGATAAAGCTGAAGTTCCTCCTACTAAAATTGCTAGTCAGTGCTTGGATGAGTTTGATAACTTTATGTTTAAGCAAGACGACTTCAATGCTTGTTTTGGTAGACAATTAAAAGAAAATGCTTATATGATTAGATGCTTGGGTGATTATATGGCTAATATTAAAGGTGAACTTAAACTTGTTAGCAAACATGCTTCTATGGTTACCACGCAAGTAGAACAAGTGCTTAAAGCTCAAAATGAAGTGCTTGATGAAATGAATAGTAAGAAAAATGATTATGTTGTTAGAGTGGCTACTAGAACTGGTAGAATGACTCAGGAACCTTTGTATCCTGAAGGCCACCCGAAGAGAATCGAGCAAGATTCTCAGAGAAATAATATTGATGTATCTAGTTCTTCTAAAAAGAAGAAAAAGAAAAATGATAGAACTGTGCAAACTTCTAGTGAACCTATTGCTGAACCACCTAATAATCCAAATGACATATCTATGTCTGATGCTGAAACACAATCTGGTAATGAACATGGACCTAATGAAAATATTAATGATGATGTTCATGATGATGCTCAACCTAGTAATGACAATGATATAGAAATTGAACATGCTGTTGATCTTGATAACCCACAATCAAAGAATCAACGTTATGATAAAAGAGACTTTGTTGCTAGGAAACATGGTAAACAAAGGGAACCTTGGGTTTAGAAACCCATGCCTTTTCCTCCAAAACCATCCAAGAAAAAGGATGATGAGGATTTTGAGCGCTTTGCTGAAATGATTAGGCCTATCTTTTTGCGTATGCGATTAACTGATGTGCTCAAAACAAATCCTTATGCTAAATATATGAAGGATATCATTACTAATAAAAGAAAGATACCGGAAGCTGAGATTTCCACCATGCTTGCTAATTATACTTTTAAGGGTGGAATACCAAAGAAACTTGGAGATCCCGAAGTACCTACTATACCTTGCTCCATTAAAAGAAATTATATTCAAACTGCTTTATGTGATCTTGGAGCCGGTGTTAGTGTTATGCCTCTCTCTTTATATCGTAGACATGACTTGAATAAGCTGACCCTACCGAAATATCTTTGCAAATGGCTGATAAATCAACTGCTATACCTGTCGGTATTTGTGAGGATGTGCCTGTTGTGGTTGCAAATGTTACTATTTTAACGAACTTTGTTATTCTTGATATTCCCGCGGATGATAGTATGTCTATTATTCTTGGAAGACCTTTTCTTAATACTGCAGGGGCTGTTATTGATTGCAACAAAGGCAATGTCAGTTTCATGTTAATGGTAATGAGCACATGGTACACTTTCCGAGGAAACAACCTCAAGTTCATAGTATCAACTCCATTGGAAAAATTCCATCGATTATAATTGGAGGTTTTGAATTTCCTCTTCCTACTGTCAAAAAGAAATATGATATACTTATTATAGGGGATGTGCATATCCCAGTTGAGGTAACTTAGTGTTATTCGAAATTTCTCCGGTTTCATGATTATCGGAATGAGTTTGTTAATGGACATACCGAAATATCTTTGCAAATGGCTGATAAATCAACTGCTATACCTGTCGGTATTTGTGAGGATGTGCCTGTTGTGGTTGCAAATGTTACTATTTTAACGAACTTTGTTATTCTTGATATTCCCGCGGATGATAGTATGTCTATTATTCTTGGAAGACCTTTTCTTAATACTGCAGGGGCTGTTATTGATTGCAACAAAGGCAATGTCAGTTTCATGTTAATGGTAATGAGCACATGGTACACTTTCCGAGGAAACAACCTCAAGTTCATAGTATCAACTCCATTGGAAAAATTCCATCGATTATAATTGGAGGTTTTGAATTTCCTCTTCCTACTGTCAAAAAGAAATATGATATACTTATTATAGGGGATGTGCATATCCCAGTTGAGGTAACTTAGTGTTATTCGAAATTTCTCCGGTTTCATGATTATCGGAATGAGTTTGTTAATGGACATACCGAAATATCTTTGCAAATGGCTGATAAATCAACTGCTATACCTGTCGGTATTTGTGAGGATGTGCCTGTTGTGGTTGCAAATGTTACTATTTTAACGAACTTTGTTATTCTTGATATTCCCGCGGATGATAGTATGTCTATTATTCTTGGAAGACCTTTTCTTAATACTGCAGGGGCTGTTATTGATTGCAACAAAGGCAATGTCAGTTTCATGTTAATGGTAATGAGCACACGGTACACTTTCCGAGGAAACAACCTCAAGTTCATAGTATCAACTCCATTGGAAAAATTCCATCGATTATAATTGGAGGTTTTGAATTTCCTCTTCCTACTGTCAAAAAGAAATATGATATACTTATTATAGGGGATGTGCATATCCTAGTTGAGGTAACTTAGTGTTATCCGAAATATTCTCCGGTTTCATGATTATCGGAATGAGTTTGTTAACAAGACTTGATCAACCTTGTTAGTGGATTCTTTTTGATTAGCATGAGATGGATGAAACTAGAAGCACAACCTTCTGTACCCTCTCTATATTTTCTGTTATTTAGTAGAAATAAAGTAAAAATAGTATTTTTCTGTCTGTTTCTTGGCTTATCCGTGTAATATAAAAATATCCCGAAAATAAAAGTCCTCAGAATGACATGCCAATTTAATATGATTTTTTCGGGAATATTTGAGGATTTACTGTGCAAAAATTACCGCGGGAGGAGCTGCCACCTGGCCACGAGGGTGGTGGGTGCCCCCCCTCTAGGGCGCGCCCCCTGCCTCGTGGGCCCACGGTGGCCCTCCTCCACTTATCCCAGCACCCATCTTCTTCCTCTGTCTCACAAAAACCCGAAAAACCAACTCAAGCACGAGTTCCAGCCACTTTTGCTGTGATTTTCGATCTCATTGCTCAAAGCACATCTCGCAAAACTGCTTGGGGAGATTGTTCCTTGGTATGTGACTCCTCCATTGGTCCAATTAGTTTTTGTTCTAGTGCTTTATTCTTTGCAAATTTGTGCTGCATAGGTGACCATGTTCTTGAGCTTGCATGTCAAATTTATATGGTCCCAAGTAGTTCTAATGCTTGATATAGGCTCTAGGCACCTGTAGGAGTAGTTGCTATCAGTTTTATTGAAGTTGGTTCACTTTTGTTTGAAGTTACTAAAAATTTCAGATTATTTCAGAAAATAATGAGGAGACTTTTGAGGGGTTCATCGAGCCGAAGCTCAAAGGATAAACAAAATGAAGAAGCTCAGAGGCCCAAATATAATTTGCCTCGTACCGTGGAGATCCGGCCATGTGAATGGCCCTCTGATAATTTCTTGAGAGAGAGGTCGGGATTTATGACGACTTCTATTCATTGATTAAGAGTGTTGGCCTCACCGACTTCGTCCGCGACCAACGTCCACAGTATCTCTTACTCACAAATACTTTTGTGCAAAACTTCTACTTTTTTCGTAAAGAGTCACCTCCTTTAGTAGAGTTTCATTTATATGACGTTGTGAAGAAAATGCCATTGTCTGAATTTTGCGCAGTCTGCAACATACCTCCTGATGGTATCTTAGAGGAACCACCTCGTAAAGAGTTGGAACCATTTATTAACCTTATCTCTATGGGAGAAACCAGGAAGGTTTCTGATGCAAGAATCACTAGCATACAATTTCCTGTGTTACGCTATTTTGCTTTATTTGCTAGTCAATGCTTGATTGGTCGTGGGAATTGTGGGAACCTTAGTGTTCCTGATATTATTATTATTATGTTCCATGGTTTATACCGCGACAACACTGTCAGTATGGGCGGAATTATTGCTAGGCGGTTGAGTCTGAACCGTACTAAAGGCCCCATCTTTGGAGGCATTTATGCTTCTCGCCTTGCTGCACACTTTAACATGGCTATTAGGCATTATGAGAAAGAAGAAAAATTGCTGCCTAATGCTTATCTAGACTATAAGAGCATGATAGCTCATGATTTTCTTGTTAAGGACAGGAATGGAGAGCTCAAATATAAGTTATACTTTGATAAACATTATCCTGAAACTATTACGTTGCCTGCTCCTTCTTTGTTTAATTTTGTAGGACCCTACCTCGTTACGTGGGCTGCCGTCCAAGCTTACAAGAATCCGGCACCAGCCCCGGAACAGGAACCACAAGATGAGCCTCCACGACAATCTGTTTATTCTTGGGATCCAGAGATGACTGTCAGCCAGTGGCAGTCAGAGTCTTCTTCATCATCACAGTATGATCCCAACTATTCTTCGTCGCAGTACGACCCCAGCTACACCTATGGGTATCCGCCAGGCTATCCCTGGCAATAGACCAACTTAGGCCAAAAGCCTAAGCTTGGGGGAGTACGTATTTCTCACCGACATTACATTTATGCTCACACACACTCATTGCTAGATGTTGGTGCTCATACTCTTTCACTGTAATATCCATGCTAGTTTATTTTCTTTTTCCTGCTTTCTTCTTGTGTGTTTGTTAAACCTTAAGAAAAAACCCCAAAAAATTAGTAGTAGTTTATTTTTCTGCTGTAGTAGTAATAATTAAGAATAAAACCCAAAAATATTTCCCGTTCTTCTTTTGCTTGTTGGGAGCTTTCCCGTGTAAATAGTTTTATTTCTTTTCTTTTCTTTGGGGGTCAGTAGGAGAAGACCATAATTAAATTGTTGAAGTGGCTCTTATATGCATTATTGTTGATTTAACCCAGAGCCCATATTGCCTTGTCTTCTCCTTTTTATTGAATGCTCGCAGATTCCATCTTAGTACAATGCACGTACACTCTTATTATTATTCACACCATTCGGTTGTGCAAGTGAAAGGCAATTATGATGATATATGATGGACTGACTGAGATGAGAAAAGCTGGTGAACTCGGCCTCTTTTGTTTTTGTAAATATGATGAGCCCCTCGTTCTTGATTCAGCTTATTATGAATAAACATGTTTGCAATGACAAATAGAGATCATAGTTGCTTGTGCCATGCTTGGTTAGCTATGAGTTATAATGATTTACCTTGTGTGCCAACATGCTATTGCGATGATTATGATGTGGTATGATGGGGTGGTATCCTCCTTTGAATGATTTAAGTGACTTGACTTGGCACATGTTCATGCATGTAGTTGAAACAAATCAACATAGCCTTCACGATATTTATGTTCATGGTGGATTATATCCTACTCATGCTTGCATCCAATGTTTATTAATTTTAATGCATGTACATGGCTGTTGTCACTCTCTAGTTGGTCGCTTCCCAGTCTTTTGCTAGCCTTCACTTGTACTAAGCGGGAATACTGCTTGTGCATCCAATCCCTTAAACCCCAAAGTTATTCTAGATGAGTCCACTATACCTTCCTATATGTGGTATCTACCTACCGTTCCAAGTAAATTTGTATGTGCCAAACTCTAAACCTTCAAATAAACATTCTGTTTTGTATGCTCGAATAGCTCATGTATCAACCAAGGCTGTCCTTATCTTCCATGTTAGGCGGGTTATTCTCAAGAGGAGTGGACTCCGCTCCTCACTCACGAGAAAATGGCTGGTCACCGGGATGCCCAGTCCCATGCTTTATGCAAACCAAATCAAAATTAATTGCAAACAAAACTCCCCCTGGGACCTGATGTATGTTGGAGACGCTCGTTGTTTCGAGCAATTCATGGATTGATGCTTGTTGGTGGAGGGGGAGTATAAACTTTACCATTCTGTTTGGGAACCGCCTATAATGTGTTTAGCATGGAAGATATCGCCATCTCTTAGTTGCTACGTTGACAATGAAAGTATACCGCTCAAAATACAATTTATCTCTATTTCCAAACCGAGCTCTGGCACCTCTACAAATCCCTACTTCCCTCTGCGAAGGGCCTATCCATTTACTTTTATGTCGAGTCATCACCCTCTTATTAAAAAGCACTAGCTGGAGAGCACAGCTGTCATTTGCATTCATCACTATTAATCTATGTTGGGTGTGACTATGATTGGATCTCTTTTACCGTGAATTACAATGTCTAGTCAGTCCTTGATCTTTAAATGTGCTCTGCATTTATGTTTTGCGGTCTCAGAAAGGGCTAGCAAGATACCATCTTGTTATATCATATTATGATTGTTTTGAGAAAGTGTTGTCATCCGAGATTTATTGTTATGACTTGCTAGTTGATTATGCTATTGATATGAGTAATTATGAGAACTGAGAATTATTGCAAATGTGGTTAGTTATGATCTATGCCGAAAACTTGAATACTGGCTTGACATAGTTACAACAACAAGAGCAAACAGAGTTTGTAAAAGTTTTTTTCTTTCTTTCAGTTTGTCAACTGAATTGCTTGAGGACAAGCAAGGGTTTAAGCTTGGGGGAGTTGATACGTCTCCGTCGTATCTACTTTTCCAAACACTTTTTCCCTTGTTTTGGACTCTAACTTGTATGATTTGAATGGAACTAACCCGGACTGACGCTGTTTTCAGCAGAATTGCCATGGTGTTGTTTTATGTGCAGAAAACAAATATTCTCGGAATGACTTGAAACTCCATGGAACATCTTAGAAAAAATAATAAAAAATCCTCGCCAAAGATGAAGACCAGGGGGCCCACACCCTGTCCACGAGGGTGGGGGGCGCGCCCCCCTCTAGGGCACGCCTTCCCTACCTCGTGGGCCCCCTGGATGCCCTCCGACGCCAAATCCAACTCTATATATTTGCTTTCGGAGAGAAAAAATCAGAGAGAAGAAATCATCGCGTTTTACGATACGGAGCCACCGCCAAGACCTGAAACCTCTCGGGAGGGCTGATCTGGAGTCCGTTCGGGGCTCCGGAGAGGGGGATTCGTCGCCGTCGTCATCATCAACCATCCTCCATCACCAATTTCATGATGCTCACCGCCATGCGTGAGTAATTCCATCGTAGGCTTGCTGGACGGTGATGGGTTGGATGAGATTTATCATGTAATCGAGTTATTTTTGTTAGGGTTTGATCCCTAGTATCCATTACGTTCTGAGATTGATGTTGCTATGACTTTGCTATGCTTAATGCTTGTAACTAGGGCCCGAGTGCCATGATTTCAGATCTGAACCTACTATGTTTTCATGAATATATGTGAGTTCCTGATCCTATCTTGCAAGTCTATAGCCACCTACTATGTGTTATGATCCGGCAACCCCGAAGTGACAATAATCGGGACCACTCCCGGTGATGACCATAGTTTGAGGAGTTCATGTATTCACTATGTGCTAATGCTTTGTTCCGGTTCTCTATTAAAAGGAGGCCTTAATATCCCTTAGTTTCCAATAGGACCCCGCTGCCATGGGAGGGTAGGACAAAAGATGTCATGCAAGTTCTTTTCCATAAGCACGTATGACTACATACGGAATACATGCCTACATTACATTGATGAATTGGAGCTAGTTCTGTGTCACCCTATGTTATGACTGTTACATGATGAACCCCATCCGGCATAATTATCCATCACTAATCCGGTGCCTACGAGTTTTCCATTTACTGGTTTACGCTTATTTACTTTCCCGCTGCTACTGTTACAATCACTACAAAATACCAAAAGCATTACTTTTGCTGTCTTTACTTTTGTTGCCGCTACCACCACTATCATATTACTTTGCTACTAAACACTTTGCTGCAGATACTAAGTTTCCAAGTGTGGTTGAATTGATAACTCAGCTGCTAACACTTGATAATATTCTTTGGCTCCCCTTGTGTCGAATCAATAAATTTGGGTTGAATACTCTACCCTCGAAAGCTGTTGCGATCCCCTATACTTGTGGGTCATTAGCGCCACGACCTCATGAGCCCCTAGTGCTCTATCTTGCTGCCACTCGGTACTCAGCCAGCGCGGCCCTGGTGGCAGTTCGGGGAGAACAAAAAGCCAAGGGCGCATCGTGCCACGCTATGCCTCCCGTACAGACGATGCAAGACCAGAAGGGCGCCACAAGGGCCGCAGCAGCAGCGGCAGAGGATTAGGCTTGGCAGGACGACACCCCCAAACTCGAGAAGACTTTGGCGAGCGACCAGGCATCGGGGGCTCTACGCCCTCAGGAGACACCCCAGCTTCTAGAAGACGCAAACCTCATCAGCACGCCTACCCTTGTCGAGCACCCGGTATACTTCGTCGGCACGGTGTAGCGGGACGCAAGAGCGTGGTACCCCATGCCTTAGAAGCACCTGCTCGCGCTCCTAGTGGCCTCGCGAATGCTGCGGCACTACTTCCAGGGCCACCCCATCAAGGTCGTCTCAGCTTACCAATTGGAGAGAGTGCTCAGGAGCCCCAACTCTGCCGGAAGAGTCGCTGAATGGAACATCAAGTTGCAAGCATTCCAACTGGAGTTCAGTACTACCAGGGTCATCAAGGGGGCCGCGCTCGCTGATTTCGTGGCAGAATGGATAGACGTCCCGACGCTTGAAGAAGGCGAAGACCGGTCCCTCTCGCCGGGAAGCGAGGCGCCTGACGGCTGGTTCATGTATTTCGATGGTGCCTTCGCGTGCCAGGGAGCGGGGGCTGGAGCAATACTCATCTCACCCACTCAGGAGAGGCTCTACTTCGTCGTGCAGCTCTGCTTTCAGCAGGGTGAGAAGGTCTCCAACAACATCGCAGACTGCGAGGGTCTCATAGCCAGCCTGAAGGCTGCGGCGGTGCTAGGGGTGAAGCGTCTCACTATCAGGGGCGACTCACAGCTCCTCGCCAACTTCTCCAACAAGGTATACGAGCCGAAGGACGAGCACATGGAAGCATACCTTGTGGAGTTGCGCAAGATGGAGAAGGAATTCCTGGGCCTGGAGTTGCAGCACGTGCCCTACGACACCAACAAGGAAGCAGACGACATTGCCAGGAGAGCATCCAAGCGACAGCCCCAGGAGCCTGGCGTCTTCGAGGAGCGGCTCTTCAAGCCATCAGCAATGCCGCCGCTTTCAAGAACAACTCAGCCTCGGGAGGAACTCCCGCAGCCGCCAGCCTCAGGAGCCCCAGCCTGTGGCCCGACCTCTGGAGCACGCCTACTCCTCGCGCTCGAGCCCAGGAGGGATGCTGGATCAAGGAATTCAAGGAATACCTGATGCAAGGGACGTTGCGAGAAAAGGAGGAGGACGCGGAGCGCGTGGCCTGTCAGGCCACGACATACTGCATCCAGGACGGTGAGTTATACAGAAAGTGACCAAATGACGTTACACTGTGTTGTATCTCTAGGGAACAGGGAAAAGAGCTGATAGCTGACATACATGGCGGAGACTGTGGGCACCACTCGTCGTCGCGAACCTTTGTCGGCAAGGCATTCCGAAGTGGATTCTACTGGCCTACGGCGCTCAACGACGCGGCTAAGCTGGTGAAGTCCTGCGAGGCATGCCAATTCCACGCCAAGCAGATCCATCAGCCAGCTCAGGGCCTCCAGACCATCCCTCTCTCATGGCCGTTCACGGTCTGAGGGCTGGATATTCTAGGCCCGTTCCCTTGGGCACTAGGGGGCTATCGATACCTCTACGTTGCCATCGACAAGTTCACCAAGTGGCCGGAGGTTGAAGACGTCCGTGCCAACCCAGCTGGCTCTGTAGTCAAGTTCATCAGGGGCCTCGTGTGCCGTTTTGGGGTCCCCAACCGCATCATCACCGATAACGGCTCGCGGTTCATTAGTAATCTCTTCAAGTCATATTGTGCTAACCTTGGAATGCATATCTGCTACGCCTCAGTAGCACACCCCAGGAGCAATGGTCAGGCCGAACGCGCCAACGCGGAGGTCCTGAAGGGCCTCAAGACCAGGACCTTCAAGAAGAAGCTCGAGGCCTGTGGCAGGGGCTGGCACGACGAGCTCCAGTCTGTGTTGTGGTCGATCCGCACCACCGCCACCAAGCCAACAGGTGAAACCCCGTTCTTCCTCGTCTATGAATAAGAAGCAAAATCCTCCCTCATGAGGTCGATCATCCCTCCGCACGAGTCCTGATGTTTGATGAGACACAGCAGGACGCCATGCGGGGGATGGACCTCGTGCTGGGGGAGGAACGACACCGTGAAGCTGCATTACGAGTGGCAAGATACCAGCAGGCGCTGCGGCGGTACCACTGCCGCAGCGTCCACTCCAGGACTCTTGAGGTGGGTGACCTCGTCCTGATGTGGGTGCTCTCCAGGGAGGGGCTGCATAAGCTCTCACCCATGTGGGAGGGCCCGTTCATGGTCGGCCACGTCTCCAGGCCTGGCGCCGCGCACCTGGAGACATAGGACGGGGTACCTGTCCAGAACGCCTCGAACATCCAACACCTTCGGAAGTTCTACCCATGAAGAAATGCCTAGTGCCTGTGAAGAAGGCCCGGTGCATGTGAAGAAAGGCCCAGTGCCTGTGAAGAAGGCCCGGTGCCTGTGAAGAAAGCCCTAGTGCCTGTGAAGAAGGCTCGATGCCTGTGAAGAAAGGCCCAGTGCCTGTGAAGCAAGGCCCCGTGCCTGTGAAGAATCGCCACCCGTGACACTCTCACGTAATAATGAGTGGGGCTGTACACGCCCCGGAGCCTCAGGAGAGCCGCCCTTGGGCCTCGGGGGCTCCCTCCCATGCCGAGTGGCAGCACTTAGTTCCGCGCTGGTGAGAAGACGTCGAAGACTAGACTAGGTCCTGGACGCGGCTTTTCATTTGCTTTCTGAAGTTGGTTCGCCCCTCTTTTAATTGAAATTTGCTTTCTGGTGTCTCTCGCTGGTCCCTTTTTTTTGCTTTCTGCCTCTGTTTCTTCCTTCGCCTCTTTGGTCGACCAGAACACTCCCTCACGAGGGGAATTAACAGGTACCTTCGTGAGCTTCCTCCTTCTGTCTTTTCGCGAGGCACCCTCGTTCGAGCCCACAAGCTGGCGCACCTCTCCTAATCTATGCTTCGCATCGCGATACCCGTGGGGCACAGACCCCAGCGCCCTCCTGAGCTCAGCCGGGCCCCTCCTCGCACTTCACGAAGGCGCGACAACGGGACGACCGACAACCGTCTTCGAACCAGGCACGGCAGCGGGCGGATGGTCGTAGACGCCACTGCTGGAGCTGTCACTTGGGGAAGAGCGGCCATAGCCGGACGAGACGCGGTCGGTGCCAAGGGCGGGTTCGCCCCCATCCTCGTCGCGGCCGTTGAGGGAGTCCTGGACTAAGGGGTCCTCGGGCGTCCGGCCTGTTATCTGTGGGCCGGACTGATGGGCTGTGGAGATACAAAGACCGAAGACTGTACCCATATCCGAATGGGACTCTCCTTCGCGTGGAAGGCAAGCTTGGCGAACAACTATCAAGATTCCATATTATGTAACCGACTCTATGTAACCCTAGATCCCCCCGGTGTCTATATAAACTGGAGGACTTAGTCTGGATAGGTAATACTCAATACCTTAGTCATACAGGCTAGGCATCTAGGGTTTAGCCATTACGATCTCGTGGTAGATCAACTCTTCTAATACTCATACCCATCAATATCAATAAAGCAGGATGTAGGGTGTTACCTCCATCAAGAGGGCCCGAACCTGGGTAAAACTTCGTGTCCCCTTGATACGTCTCCAACGTATCTATAATTTTTTATTGCTCCATGCTATATTATCTACTGTTTTGGACATTATTGGGCTTTTATTATCCACTTTTATATTATTTTTGGGACTAACCTATTAGCCGGAGGCCCAGCCCAGAATTGCTGTTTTTTGCCTGTTTTAGGGTTTCGAAGAAAAGGAATATCAAACGGAGTCCAAACAGAATGAAACCTTCGGGAACGTGATTTTCTCATCGAATAAGACCTGGGAGACTTGGACCCTACGTCAAAAAGGAAACAGGAGGCCACGAGGTAGGGGGGCGCGCCCACCCCTACCAGGCGCGCCCTCCACCCTCATGGGCCCCCTGTTACTCCACCGATGTACTCCTTCCTCCTATATATATCCATGTACCCCCAAACGATTAGATACAGAGCCAAAACCCTAATTCCACCATCGTAACTTTCTGTATCCATGAGATCCCATCTTGGGGCCTGTTCCGGAGCTCCGCCGGAGGGGGCATCGATCACGGAGGGCTTCTACATCGACACCATAACCCTCCGATGAAGTGTGAGTAGTTTACCTCAGACCTACGGGTCCATAGTTAGTACCTAGATTGCTTCTTCCTTCTCTTTGGATCTCAATACAATGTTCTCCCCCTCTCTTGTGGAGAACTATTCGATGTAATCTTCTTTTTGCGGTGTGTTTGTTGAGACCGATGAATTGTGGGTTTATGATCAAGTCTATCTATAAATAATATTTGAATCTTCTTTAAATTATTTTATGTATGATTGGTTATCTTTGCAAGTCTCTTCGAATTATTAGTTTGGTTTGTCCTACTAGATTGATCTTTCTTGCAATGGGACAAGTGCTTAGCTTTGGGTTCAATCTTGCGGTGTCCTTTCCTGGTGACAGTAAGGGCAGCAAGGCACGTATTGTATTGTTGCCATCGAGGATAACAAGATGGGGTTTCTTCATATTGCATGAGTCTATCCCTCTACATCATGTCATCTTGCTTAAGGCGTTACTCTGTTTTTAACTTAATACTCTAGATGCATGCTGGATAGCAGTCGATGAGTGGAGTAATAGTAGTAGATGCAGACAGGAGTCGGTCTAGTTGTCTCGGACGTGATGCCTATATACATGATCATACCTAGATATTCTCATAACTATGCTCAATTCTGTCAATTGCTCAATAGTAATTTGTTCACCCACCGTAGAATATTTATGCTCTCTCGAGAAGCCACTAGTGAAACCTATGGCCCCCGGGTCTATCTTTATCATATTGATCTCCTACTACTTAGTTATTTCCTTTGTTATTTACTTTGACTTTATTTTACTTTGCATCTTTATCATAAAAATGCCAAAAATATTATCTTTATCATATCTATCAGCTCTCACTCTCGTAAGTGGCCTTATAGGGATTGACAACCCCTATTTGCGTTGGTTGCGAGGATTTATTTGTTTTGTGCAGGTACGAGGGACTCGCGCGTAGCCTCCTACTGGATTGATACCTTGGTTCTCAAAAACTGAGGGAAATACTTATGCTACTTTGCTGCATCATCACTTCCTCTTCGGGGAAAACCAGCGCAGTGCTCAAGAGGTAGCAAGAAGGATTTCTGGCGCCGTTGCCGGGGAGGTCTTCGCAAAAGTCAACATACCAAGTACCCATCACATACCCTTATCTCCCCATTACATTATTTTCCATTTGCCTCTCGTTTTCCTCTCCCCCACTTCACCCTTGCCGTTTTATTTGCCCTCTCTCTCTATCCTCCCTCTCATTCTCTATTTGCCTCTTTTTGCCTGCTTGCTTTTTTTTGCTTGTGTGTTTGTTTGCTTGCTTGTCACGATGGCTCAAGATAATACTAAATTGTGTGACTTCACCAATACCAACAACAATGATTTTATTAGCACTCCGATTGCTCCTCTTACTGATGCTGAATCTTGTCATGAAAGATCCGTTTTCCGGCCTTCCTAGTGAAGATGCCGCTACCCATCTAAATAGCTTCATTGATTTGTGTGACATGCAAAAGAAGAAAGATGTGGATAATGATATTGTTAAATTGAAGCTATTCCCTTTTTCGCTTAGAGATCGTGCTAAAGCTTGGTTTTCGTCTTTGCCTAAAAATAGTATTGATTCATGGAATAAGTGCAAAGATGCTTTTATCTCTAAGTATTTTCCTCCTGCTAAGATCATCTCTCTTAGAAACGATATTATGAACTTTAAGCAACTTGATCATGAACATGTTGCACAAGCTTGGGAGAAAATGAAACTAATGATACGTAATTGCCCTACTCATGGTTTAAATTTGTGGATGATTATACAAAAATTTTATGCCAGATTGAATTTTGCTTCTAGAAATCTTTTAGATTTGGCTGCATGAGGCACTTTTATGGAAATCACTTTAGGAGAAGCTACTATACTCCTAGATAATATTATGGTTAATTATTCTCAATGGCATACTGAAAGATCTACTAATAAAAAGGTGCATGCGATAGAAGAAATTAATGTTTTGAGTGGAAAAATGGATGAACTTATGAAATTATTTGCTAATAAGAGTGTTTCTTCTGATCCTAATGATATGCCCTTGTCTACTTTGATTGAAAATAATAATGAATCTATGGATGTGAATTTTGTTGGTAGGAACAATTTTGGTAACAACGCATATAGAAGAAATTTTAATCCTAGGCCTTATCCTAGTAATCCCTCTAATAATTATGGTAATTCTTGCAACAATTCTTATGGAAATTATAATAAGATGCCCTCTGATTTTGAATCTAATATTAAAGAATTTATTACTTCGCAAAAGAATTTTAATGCTATGATTGAAGAAAAATTGCTTAAGATTGATGATTTGGCTAGGAACATTGATAGAATTTCTCTTGATGTTGATTCTTCGAAACTTAGATCTATTCCACCTAAGCATGATATCAATGAGTCTCTCAAAGCCATGAGAATTTCCATTGATGAGTGCAAAGAAAGAACCGCTAGGATGCGTGCTAAGAAAGATGCCTTTATAAAAGCGTGTTCTTCTAGTTCCTATGAAAATAATGATGAAGATCTAAAATTTATTGATGTGTCCCCTATTAAATCTTTGTTTTTCAATATGAATCTTGATAATGATGGGACTGAATATGACCCACCTTTACCTAGAAGGCGTTCTAAGAATTCGGAATTTGTTGATCTTGATGCTAAAATTGATAAAAGTGGGATTGAAGAAATTAAAATAGTAGATGTTGCTAAACCCACTATTATGGATCTCAAGGAATTTAACTATGAAAATTGCTCTTTGATTGATTGTATTTCCTTGTTGCAATCCGTGCTAAATTCTCCTCACGCTTGTAGTCAAAATAAAGCGTTTACTAAACATATCGTTGATGCCTTGATGCAATCTTATGAAGAAAAACTTGAATTGGAAGTTTCTATCCCTAGAAAACTTTATGATGAGTGGGAAACAACTATTAAAATTAAAATTAAAGATCATGAATGCTATGCTTTATGTGATTTGGGTGCTAGTGTTTCGACGATTACAAAGACTTTGTGTGATTTGTTAGGTTTCCGTGATTTTGATGATTGCTCTCTAAACTTGCACCATGCGGATTCCACTATTAAGAAACCTATGGGAAGAATTAATGATGTTGTTATTGTTGCAAATAGGAATTATGTGCCCATATATTTTATTGTTCTTGACATAGATTGCAATCCTTCATGTCCTATTATTCTTGGTAGACCTTTCCTTAGAACGATTGGTGCAATTATTGATATGAAGGAAGGAAATATTAGATTCCAATTTCCATTAAGGAAAGACATGGAACACTTTCGTAGAAATAAAATTAAATTACCTTATGAATCTATTATGAGAGCCACTTATGGATTTCCTACCAAAGATGGCAATACCTATATCTATCCTTGCTTGTTATGCCTAGCTAGGGGCGTTAAACGATAGCGCTTGTTGGGAGGCAACCCAATTTTATTTTTATTCCTTGCTTTTTGCTCCTGTTTAGTAAATAAATAATTTATCTAGCCTTTGTTTTGGTTGTGTTTTTTGTGTTTAATTAGTGTTTGTGCCAAGTAGAACCGTTGGGAAGACTTGGGGAATGTCTTGTTGAACTTGCTGTAAAAAATAGAAACTTTGGCGCTCACGAGAACTGCTGTAATTTTTATTTGGAAAGTGCTATTGAGTTAATTATTTTTTAAGATGATTAATATATAAATGCCTCACGTCCATAAATTTAGTTTAGAATTTTGGGGGTTCCAGATCTTTCGCTAGCTACAGATTATTACAGACTGTTCTGTTTTTGACAGATTCTGTTTTTCATGTGTTGTTTGCTTATTTTGATTAATCTATGGCTAGTAAAATAGTTTATAAACCATAGAGATGTTGGAATATAGTAGCTATAACACCAATATAAATAAATAATGAGTTTATTACAGTACGTTGAAGTGGTCTTTTGTTTTCTTTCGCTAACGGAGCTCATGAGATTTTCTACTATAAGTTTTGTGTTGTGAAGTTTTCAAGTTTTGGGTAAAGATTTGATGGATTATGGAACAAGGAGTGGCAAGAGCCTAAGATTGGGGATGCCCATGGCACCCCCAAGATAATATAAGGACACCTAAAAGCCAAAGCTTGGGGATGCCCCGGAAGGCATCCCCTCTTTCGTCTACTTATATCGGTAACTTTACTTGGAGCTATATTTTTATTCGCCACATGATATGTGTTTTGCTTGGAGCGTATTGTATGATTTGAGTATTTTCTTATTAGTTTACCACAATCATCCTTGCTGTACACACCTTCTGAGAGAGCCATACTTGATTTGGAATTTGTTAGAATACTCTATGTGCTTCGCTTATATCTTTTGAGTTATATAATTTTGCTCTAGTACTTCACTTATATCTTTTAGAGCACGGTGGTGGATTTGTTTTATAGAAACTATTGATCTCTCATGCTTCACTTAGATTATTTTGAGAGTCTTAATAGCATGGTAATTTGCCTATCCTAATATGCTTGGTATACAAGATTAACAATAAAACTTTCTTATGAGTGTGTTGAATACAATGATAAGTTTGATGCTTGATAATTGTTTTGATATTTTTTTTGAAAGATCCAGCACCTGCTGGAATTTCATTGATTTAGCAGAGGAGAGAAGTTAAGATGAAATACAGAGTTTTTGTCACCACCCTGCCCTAAGGCCGAAGGAAAGAAAGAGACTAAATTCTCCCAGTAGGGGGCCCGAGAAGGCACTCTAAACTTTTGGCCCAGCAATGCTCCGGAGTTCTAGTGATCGCGTGACCCGTCTGAGAATATCTTTAGGTGATGCAGTTTTCCCCTTGAAAATATAGTCATTTCTCTCCCTCCATATTTCCCAGCAGGTGAGCATGATGATGGAGGCTGCGGCCTTTCGAGTCTTCTCATTTGCAAACTTCTGCAGGCATAGTTGCACTCTTTGCATTGAGTTTCCCGTGTTGTTCCATAAATCAGGGATCAGAGGGCCGCAGCCATTCCGGGTCGCCATCCTCCTCCAAGTGTCCAAGGCCAAGGTGCACTCCCAGAAGAGGTGCACCTATGTTTCCAGGTGCCTGATGCACAGGGGGCAGAAATATCCATTTGCCCAGCCCCGGCGCTGAAGTCTATCATTGCACCACAATCGATCCAGGTGCAGCAGCCAGGAGAAGATCTTCATCTTCCCGGGTGCCCAGGGCTTCCAGATGGCAGAACCGAGATCATTTCTTGCGGGTGTTTGAAACTGCATGCTGTAGGCCGAACTCGCCGTGTATTGACCTGAACTGCTCTCTGCCCATGTGATCGAGTCTTCGGAGCCTGCTGGTAGGGTCACATTTTGGGCCGCCAGCAGCCGCTAGAGGGAGAGGAAATCTGTGACGATTGCTGCACGGTCTCCATGCCTGAGATCCTTTACCCAGGTGTGATTTTCCAGGGCAGTGGCCACCGATCTGTTCTTTCGACGGGAATGAGCATACAGGGCTGGGAAGACTTGCCTGAGAGGTCCAACATCCAACCAATGATTTTGCCAGAATGATGTCGTGGCTCCGTCGCCGATTGTGACTCTAGTTGCCTGGTTGAATAGCTTGTGATCCTTCTCATCGCATGGCACCGGGGTGCCAACCCATGGCTGACAGGGCTGCTGCCAGGATAGCCATAACCACCTTAGCAGAAGAGCACGGCTAAATTTAATCATGTTTAGAATGACCAAACCTCCATGCTGCACCGGCGAGCACACTTGGGGCCAGCTTACTTTGCATTTCCCACCGGTCAGCTCCTCATCCCCCGCCTAGAGGAAACGCCGGCGCGCCTTGTCAATGTCCTTGAAAAATTTAACTGGCGCCCTGAGGACGGACAGTGCGTACGTCGGCAATGCCGTCAGGACGCTTCTAACTAAAACCCTCTGGTCGACGATTGACAGCAGACGTCCTTTCCATCCCGCGAGGCGTGCATGGATCCTATCTAGAATGAACTGCAGGTGCATGATGCGCAGTCTGGAAATGGTAATCGGGAGACCTAGATACGTCAATGGGAAGCCTAGAATCTTCCCAGTGAAGTTTTGAAGCACGTGTTGCAGATCAAGGTCCTCGCATCAAATTGGGGCGACAGAAGTTTTGTCCGGGTTTATCCTTAGGCCCGTGGCGTCGCCAAAGAGTGCAAAGAGACACATCAGGTTGTCAAACTCCTATCTAGTTGGGTTTGCGAAGAGGATCGCGTCATCTACGTAGAGGCTAACTCTTGCCATGATTTTCCTGTCTGGGAGGGTAGTGAGGATGCCTTGCTTAGTTGCAGCTAGAAGAAGGCGATGGAGTGGGTCTATTGCTAAAATGAACAGCAGCGGCGAGAGCAGGTCCCCCTGGCGAAGGCCGCACGCGTGCTCGAAGATCTTTCTCGACACACCGTTTAGGAGGCACGACGACGATGATGAGGATAGAAGAATGGAGATCCAGTCTCGCCATCTAGGCTAAAACCTAGCCTCTGAAGAAGCTCTAGCAAGTAATCCCATGCTACAGAGTCGAAGGCCCTAGCTATGTCGATCATAATTAGGAGCGCTGGTTTCTTAGTACGGTGTTGGGAGCGGACGCAGTTCTGAACATATGAGGAGTCCTGAATGCTCTTCTTTCTCTGAAATGCACTTTGGGCGGGCGGCACAATGTCATGCAGAACCCCGGCTAGACGTAGAGCAAGCACTTTTGCCAGCAATTTTCCTATGGAGTGAATCAAACTTATCGGCCGGAAATGGCCGATCTTTGATGCCCTATCCTTCTTAGGCAGGAGCACGATCACAGCTGTGTTTATTGACTCGGTGTTTGTTCTGTCCAGGTGGTAAAGCTTCTCAAAAACCCCCATCACATCCTCTTTGATGGTCAACCAGCATGATCTGAAAAACCCTCTCGAAAACCCGTCGGGGCCTGGCGCCTTCTCCGCCGGCAAGGCTTTGATGGCCTTCCACACCTCCCCCTCAGTGAATGGCAAATGTAGGGTGTCCCCCTGAACTTGCGGCAGGTTGAGCATCACCCAGTTGATGGTGTTGGATCGATTTTTCCTTGTGCCAAGAAGCCCAGAGAAGTGTTCATGGACGAGGTGAGCTTTGTCCTCATGGGACGAGGCGATGCGATTTCCCTGGGATAGTGAATGCACATAGTTCTTCCGTCTTCTGGAAACCATCCTTGCATGAAAAAGCTTTGTGCTTGCATCTCCAGTGCACAACCAAGTGATACGAGAGGCCTGGCGCTTTCGTGTTCTTTCAATGGCCACAAAGCCCAGAATCCTCTGCTTGAGCATCTTGCGAAGCTTGATCTCCTGCTCGGAAAGCTGCCTGCTTTCTTGTGCCACATCCAACCTAAGAACTACTCCTGAAGCAATGTGCAGTTTCAGCCTTGCATTACTGAAAAGAGATCTACTCCACACCTTGAGGTCTACTGCCACTCTCTTCATCTTGATTTTGATGCGGACGAATGGGCAAGTGTGGTTAACAGGACGTTGCCATGCTCTCTGGACTGTTTCCTGGAATATTGGAAACTTAGGCCAAAAATGCTTGAATCTAAACTTAGTTGTTCTAGGCGGGGCAGCCGCGCAAGCTAGCACCAGGTGGGAGTGATCAGAGATGGAGGTTGACGCTGCCATAAGCAGATACTCCTAGTGGTCCATCTCCCACGGTATGTTGCAAAAAAATTTGTCAATGCTGCACATTGTTGGCTGAACACGCTCGTTTGACCATGTGTACTTTCTGTTTTTGCATCTGATTTCCTTCAGACCCACGCAATCAATCGCATTTATGAACTTTCCCATCATGTGCCTGTTAATCTTGCAGTTATTCTTATCCCTTGCTTTGTAAATGTTGTTGAAATTTCCGAAGATAAGCCGTGGTTGATTTGCCGTGGGAGCAGTGGTAGTCATCTCATGAAAAAAATCCTCTTTTTCGCTATCCTCCACCGAACCGTAGACATTTGTGAGCCAGTATGCTTCTGACGAAGAATGCAGTGTCACTTTGGCCGTCAGGGAGAATTGGCCAACATCCTGAGTTTCAACTTTTAGCACCGACTCATCCCAGAAAATGGCCAATCGCCCTCTTGAGCCTGCTGCAGGCAAAACTGCGCATCCATCTAGGGATGAACCACCAATCTCCCTGGCTAGCTCATGAGACCATTGCTCGATCTTGGTTTCTTACAGACAGAGGATGCCTAGTTTATTTGCCAACACTACCTCGTTCACAGCCGTGTGTCTGGCCAGCACATTGAGGCCTCTAACGTTCCAAGACATAATCGTAGGGTTGTGATTATTCATCCAGGAAACTGAGATGCTCCGCAAACTGAATATCATTACTAAGAAACATGAGGTACACCATCCAACTAGCAAGGGGGCGACGACATCCACCAATAGACCCCAAATCATGTCGTCGTCTAACTATCCTAACCACTACCTGAGCACTAACAATGCACAACATCATCGATCCTAACTCTAACCAGCTTAAGGCTGGCCGCCTGCGGAGCCTAACTACTGAAACAGCTAACATGATCAAACATCAACCTCCTCGGTCATAGCAGCGGTGCCAGGCATGGCGGCAGCGATGCGGAGAGCGGCCTCATCCAGGTCTGTGAGCTTGGCGATGGCCTAAATGTCGCTGTCGGATAGGGGCTCATCGAAACGCTTGATGAGAGTGGTCACAGCGCCCAGCGTCATCCTGTCCTTCGGGCCTAGGGCTCCCAGCTCCTGGATCAGCCTGAGCGTAGCCCGCTGCGCCACCGGCACGGTTGAGTGAAAGGCAGCCTGCTTGGCACTCTGCCTTCTCAGGGTTGGAGTGGCGCGCGTCTTTGGGGGAGCGGACGAGCGACGGTTGCCACGGGGCGGGAGAGGGCCAAGGACCGCAGGTTCCAGGGCGGAGAAGAGGAGCTGCGGGTCCCTGTTTTCGTCCTCCCCGATCCCCATGGCCTGAACCCAGCTGGACACTGCGCTAACCTGCACGTCCAGGGCAGCGGAAGGAGCGGAGTGGCAACCTTGCAGGGAATCAAACTCCAGGGGTCTCTCCAGGGTGGCCTTGATGGAGGCGTCGAGCTCGAGCTGAATGCGGTCCACACATGTCGGAGAGGGAATGAACTAGCCCGCAAGAATGTCGCCGACAGGATCAGAGGTGGGCGGTGGAGGAGGGATGGCCTGACGAAGCGGAGCGGTAGGGGTGGCGGAGAAGGCCGCCGGCTCATGCTCGCGCCTGGAGTTGCTATGGCCCCTGGAGGCGCCACCGTGATGGCGGGGCACCGGGGTCCTGCTGCGCTGCCTGGATGAGCCCTCGGCGTGCTCCTTCTCCTTGCCCTTGCTCGATCGGCCCCTGCCGAGAAGGCTGTCGTGCCAGGAGCGGCGCCCTCTACCACCGTCCCCGTGGCCGTCGTGGTCGTGGTCCCGCTGGTGATCGCCGGAGGAGAAGTCGCGGCAGCCCGAGGACAGCACGCGGGGCACGCTCCTGTGCCCACGCGCCTGCCCGTCTTCCACCCCCGTCGACCACACCCCGGTGTTAGTGTAGGGGAGCGGCTCCCCACAGTCGGAGTCCGAGGAGGGGATGCCGCTCTGACCGGAGTGTGAAGATGGAGGGGAGTGGCGCGGCGCCCAGTCCTCCACCCTGTCAACGTGGATGAGGAGGTCGTAGCGGCGCACACCGGGCGGGGGCGCCATCTTGCGCTCGGGGGGGGGGGGGGAGTAGCCCAGGAGCTCCTCGACGCGGCCAGCGTAGCGCCTCAGCACCCACAGGGTGTGGGTTGGCGGGATGTGCACCACGTCCCACACCCAGACCCAGCAGGCGAAAAGTTTGGTGGGGTCGCGCTCGTGAATCCTGCTATCGAGGCGGTCGACGCGGCACATCTTCCCCAGCACCTCCTCAGCCCCCTCCAGCGACCAAAATTGCATCGGCAGGTTCTCGACGACGATGCGCACGTGGAGGGAGAGGTTGAGCAGCGCTGCGTGATCGTCTTCGTGCCAGGGGTTGATGACGAGGCGGACTCCGTCGACCATAACGAAGCCCCTCGCCACGTCGTTGTCGCGGAGCGCTGGAAGCTCGAAGTAGATGAAGAAGGGCTCGGGTAGTGGGTCGTGACGCGCAGAAGGTGTGGCAGTACGCGTAGTTGCTCCTCAAAAGCGCGCCCCACCAGCAGAGGGCTTGCCGCGCCAGGCTCCTCCGGCGCGGTCAAGGTGACCGCGTGCTGGCGTAGGACGAACACCTGGTGGTCCATGGCCGGGGAAGAGACTACCACGTCGTGGTTGGTGCGAGGGCGGCGGGATGGGTCGGAGTGGGCGAAGCATGCCTAGTCGGACCTGGCCGAGGCGTGGGTGGAGCGGGCAGGGAGCGGATGTCGTGGAGGGGTGGGAAAGCGGAGCCGGTCCCGGACTGGCGCCAGAGCTTGGTGAGGGCCTAGTCTATTCTTAGCAGATCTGCCTAGGTCGCCGTTTCTAGGATTTTGAGGGCATTCCTTCCCAAAGTGGCCGGTGTGCTTGCAAATGATGCAGCGGAGGGGATCTCTACAGTCTTTTCGGTGGTGGAGCGAGCTGAGGCAGCGGAAAGAGAGCCCATGGAAGCGCTTTAAGAAGGCCTCGCGGCCGGGGTTGGAGGCCGGGGCGCCAGCAGCGGAGTGGCGCCGGCGCACACTGTTGCCCGACGGGCTAGAGAGGTGGCGCTGGATCTTAGCCTGTTTCTTGGAGAGAACCTCGATCCACCCACCGTCCGAGCCCGGAGAGGAAAGGGGAGCGGGGGAGGGGGGGCTGTCAAACCACGATGGATTTGAGCCTCTGCTCCCCAGAGAGGGGGAGCGCGGGTGGATCCGCTGGGCAAAAGGGAGCCGGTCTGTGGGAGCCCTCCCCCCAAAGCAGGATTCGCGGCGCAGACGAGGGATCTGGCGTAGCCGCATTGCAGGGAGCGCCACTAGCTGGATCTGGCACCGAGGCCGTTGTCCCCCATCCCGCGCTATCGCAGGAGAGGCGCCTTGAAAAGCGGCCGGATCCGCGGGATTGCGAGGAGCGAGAGCGGCGACGGCCCATGGGGAGGGAGGGGGGCCGCCCACCTGGGGGTGGACGGCGTTGGTGGTGGCCGCCGCGGCCGGAGTGGCGCGTGGCGCGGGTCGTGTGGGGAGGGAGAGCTCAACCTTATGATCTAATTTGGTTGTGGCTTTCAGGAGGATGTTTGTTGTTTTGAGATATGAAGATGGTGATATTAAAGTCGTGCTAGTTGAGTAGTTGTGAATTTGAGAAATACTTGTGTTGAAGTTTGTGATTCCCGTAGCATGCATGTATGGTGAACCATTATGTGATGAAGTCGGAGCATGATTTATTTTTTGATTGTCTTCCTTATGAGTGGCGGTCGGGGATGAGCGATGGTCTTTTCCTACCAATCTATCCCCCTAGGAGCATGCGCACAATACTTTGCTTTGATAACTTGCGATTTTTGCAATAAGTATATGAGTTCTTTATGACTAATGTTGAGTCCATGGATCATACGCACTCTCACCCTTCCACCTTTGCTAGCCTCTCTAATACCGCGCACCTTTTGTCGGTATCATACACCCACCATATACCTTCCTCAAAACAGCCACCATACCTACCTATTATGGCATTTCCATAAACATTCTGAGATATATTGCCATGCAACTTTCCACCGTTCCATTTATTATGACACACTCCATCATTGTCATATTGCTTAGCATGATCCTGTAGTCGACATCGTATTTGTGGCAGAGCCACCGTTCATAATTCTTTCATACATGTCACTCATGAGTCATTGCATATCCCGGTACACCGCTGGAGGCATTCATATACAGTCATATTTTGTTCTAAGTATCAAGTTGTAATTGTTGAGTTGTAAGAAAAATATAAGTGTGATGATCATCATTATTAGAGCATTGTCCCAGTGAGCAAAGGATGATGGAGACTATGATTCCCCCACAAATTGGGATGAGACCCTAGACGAAAAAAAGGAAAAGAGGCCATAAAAGAAAGAGAAAAGGCCCAAATAAAAAAATAATGAGAGAAAAAGAGAGAAGGGACAATGCTACTATCCTTTTACCACACTTGTGCTTCAAAGTAGCACCATGATCTTCATAGTAGAGAGTCTCTCATGTTATCACTTTCATATACTAGTGGGAATTTTTAATTATAGAACTTGGCTTGTATATTCCAATGACGGGCTTCCTCAAATTGCCCTAGGTCTTCATGAGCAAGCAAGTTGGATGCACACCCACTTAGTTTCTTTTTGAGCTTACATATACTTATAGCTCTAGTGCATCTGTTGCATGGCAATCCCTACTCACTCACATTGATATCTATTGATGGGCATCTCCATAGCCCGTTGATACGCCTAGTTGATGTCAGACTATCTTGTCCCTTTTTATCTTCTCCACAACCACCACTCTATTCCACCTATAGTGCTATGTCCATGGCCCACTCTCATGTATTGCGTGCAAATTGAAAAAGTTTTAAGAATGTCAAAAGTATGAAACAATTGCTTGGCTTGTCATCGGGGTTGTGCATGATTTAAATATTTTGTGTGCTGAAGATGGAGCATAGCTAGACTATATGATTTTGTAGGGATAACTTTCTTTAGCCATGTTATTTTGAGAAGACATAATTTCTTAGTTAGTATGCTTGAAGTATTATTATTTTCATGTCAATATGAACTTTTGTCTTGAATCTTTCGGATCTGAATATTCATACCACAATTAAGAAGAATTACATTAAAATTATGCCAAGTAGCACTCCGCGTCAAAAATTCTGTTTTTATCATTTACCTACTCGAGGACGAGCAGGAATTAAGCTTGGGGATGCTTGATACGTCTCCAACGTATCTATAATTTTTTATTGCTCCATGCTATATTATCTTCTGTTTTGGACATTATTGGGCTTTATTATCCACTTTTATATTATTTTTGGGACTAACCTATTAACCGGAAGCCCAGCCCAGAATTGTTGTTTTTTGCCTGTTTTAGGGTTTCAAAGAAAAGGAAATTCAAACGGAGTCCAAACATAATGAAACCTCTGGGAATGTGATTTTCACATCAAATAAGACCCGGGAGACTTGGACCCTACATCAAGAAAGGAAACAGGAGGCCACGAGGTAGGGGGGCCCGCCCACCCCAACCAGGCGCGCCCTCCACCCTCGTGGGCCCCCTGTTGCTCCAGCGACGTACTCCTTCCTCCTATATATATCCACGTACCCCCAAACGATCAGATACGGAGCCAAAACCCTAATCCCACCGCCGTAACTTTCTGTATCCACGAGATCCCATCTTAGGGCCTGTTTCGGAGCTCCGCTGGAGGGGGCATCGATCACGGAGGGCTTCTACATCAACACCATAGCCCCTCCGATGAAGTGTGAGTAGTTTACCTCAGACCTACGGGTCCATAGTTAGTAGCTAGATGGCTTCTTCTCTCTTTTTGGATCTAAATACAATGTTCTCCCCCTCTCTTGTGGAGAACTATTCGATGTAATCTTCTTTTTGCGGTGTGTTTGTTGAGACCGATGAATTGTGGGTTTATAATCAAGTCTATCTATGAACAATATTTGAATATTCTCTGAATTCTTTTATGTATGATTGGTTATCTTTGCAAGTATCTTCGAATTATCAGTTTGGTTTGGCCTACTAGATTGATCTTTCTTGCAATGGGAGAAGTGCTTAGCTTTGGGTTCAATCTTGCGGTGTCCTTTCCCGGTGACAGTAAGGGCAGCAAGGCACGTATTTATTATTGCCATCGAGGATAACAAGATGTGGTTTTCTTCATATTGCATGAGTCTATCCCTCTACATCATGTTGTCGGATTTCGGGTTCCGGCGGACCCTTGAGGTTCGAACACTGGGGTGCGCGCGGAGATTTCACCTTCTACCTACCTGCAGCCTTCCGCCTCGCTAAGATCTAAGCTATGGAAAGAACAGCACAAGAGACACAGGGTTTATACTGGTTCGGGCCACCGTTGTGGTGTAATACCCTACTCCAGTGTGTGGTGTGGTGGATTACCTCTTGGGCTGATGATGATGAGCAATACAAGGAAGAACAGCCTCGCGAGGGTCTGTTCTTGGCTGGGGGGATGAACAGCTAGGAGGAGTTTAGTCACCCTTCTCTCTCTCTCTTCTCGATTCTCTCTCCGATTTCCATCATAGCTAGTTTCTCTCTTGGCTTCTAGATTCTCCCTTCTTGATTCTGATCCTCCTACCCTGGGGGTGGCTAGTCCTATTTATAGGCAAAGGCCCTGGGCCTCTTCCCAAATATTGAGTGGGAAGGGCGCCAACAATTGGCCATTTTGAAGGGGAACACCTGGTACACTTATCCTGACTAAAGTTGGTCCTCGCCTGCCAAAGGCTCTGGTGGTGACGCTGGCTTGGGCTCCACAATGACTTCCTCCCTACCGTTGGACTAGTCTTGGTCTCGTTGCACCGAAACGGGTGCCTTTGCTTGATGCTCTCGCCTGCGCTTGCTCCCTTTGCACCAAAGAGGAAAAGAGGACACTGCGCGGGCTGGCGCCCGCCTGGCACCCTTGGTCGTCATGGCTTGCGTCACGGGCACCTCGTGAGGTACCCCGCCTTGACCTCTCCGCCTCCTCGCGAGCCAGCCTGATGAGGCCGTGCCTGAGGAAGCTCCGTGTCGTCTGCCCAGCGAGGCTTGGCCCCTCGCGAGGGTCTTGGGTCTGTGTTGATGAAGATGGGCCGTGCTGGGCCCCCCTTTGAGCCACGCCGCAGGCCGCAGGCAGGCAAGTCTGGGGACCCCCGTTCCCAGAACGCCGACAGTAGCCCAGGGGCGCAAGGCGCGCCCGGACTTGGCCGTGCAGGGAGGCGGAAGGGCAAGAGCGAAGCGCCGCGGGCCCTAACAGCCTGCGGCCTTGGGCGCCGCGTGGCGGTTGACTGGACGTGGGCGCCTCAGCAACCGCGCGAGTTGATAAAGGAGCGGCATCTGCCTAGGCTTTGCTTTTTTTGCTTTCTCCGGTTGCTGCTCAGATCCCCTTTCTTGCGCCTCTCCTTCCTTCCTCCAAAATTTCCAGATCTACTCCGACCGCGTGACCTAGGAAGCCATGGCGCCTTGTCAGTCCCCGGCCGGAGCTTGGTACTCGTGTGCCCTGGACTCGCCGAATGTGTCGGAGGCAAACCTCGCTCGGTTGCGCCGGATGGCGGCGGCGCGGGGCATCGACGGGGCGAAGGTGTTCAAGGCTGGCTCTGCCACCCCTAAGGGCCAAGGGAGCACCTTCTATCCGCTCTTTGTAAGCGCCATTGCTGCTGGCCCGGTGCCTCCCTTCTCCGAGTTCATCTTCTCTGTCCTCCGCCATTATAAGCTACAAGCTCTGCATCTCCACCCCAACTCCGTCCTTCTCCTGGCAATCTTCGCCTATTACTGCGAGGCTCACGTAGGGGTGCAGCCCTCAGTGGCCTTGCTGCGCCACTACTTCTACCTCCGGACCTCTCGCGGTCCTGCTTCCGCGTGCGCGAGCTTCATCGCGTACGGTGGCGCCATTGCCATTTCGAACCCCGGGAAAAGGATTGAGGGCTTCAGGAGCAAGTGGGTCTTGGCAGATGCTGGGCATATCCACCCTCGACTGATCTTGCCCATGGAGCAACCCAAGAGCTCCGGCGATTGGGGTCGAGCAGAGCTCGCGGACCCCCGCGCGAAGCTGGTGTTGGAGAAGATGGACGCGGATCTGAGGCCGGCCAACACGGCGGCGGCGAAGCTGACCGGCGCGTCGCTGCTGAGGGAATTCCTAGAGCACCAGCTGGCTCTGCTTCGGCAGTACTCACTTCCGATGTGGAGGCCCCATCCGAGCCCCACGGCCTTGGCCGACGAAGATCTGGCTGCGGTCCTCCAATCTCTGGTCGGGGGCGATGTGGCAAGGTTGGAGGGCGCTCCTACGCCCTTGTTCGTCTGCGATGACTAGGAGCAGGTAGTGGAGTCCATGCCCGTCTTCAACGGGGACGGGCCCATGCCCATGGAAACTCCCGGGGAATCGGTGGACGTGTCCTCCGACGACTCCAGCAAAGAGGAGGAAGGAGGGGAGCGGGAAAAAGGGCCTGACTCCGAGGCGACTGACGGAGAGTCGAGGGCTCCCCTCCCCCGGCGCAGGTCCCGCGCTCTCCGCCTCTTTCCGAGCGATGACGACGAGGATGATGACGAGCAGGGCGGCGGGAGCTTGCGCCCGATCCCGAAGAAGGACAGGACCGGGCTGATCTCCCACGGGTCTGCCCCGGCCCCGAGGCGGACCGCAGACGCGCCTTCCGCTCCCGAGCTTCCCAAGGTTGACCCTTCCAGCCGGCTTTGAGGCTTCAAATTTGGCCAGAGGCTGCCTGAGCTCACTGGCGACGACCCGTAAGCTCTTGATTCTTGTCTTTATTTCTTGTTCTGCTGCTGAGGCTTGACGTCCACATCTCTTCGACAGGCTGGCGCCCGCAGCAAAGAAGCCGAAGGGAGCTCCTAAGGTTCCATCTGTGGCAGCGCCTCTGCCCGCGAAGGAAGGTGACCGCGACACACGGGCTTCTCCTGCTCGGTCGTCCTCGCGAGGCCTGGCTGAGCCGGCTGGGGCGAGCTCAGCCCCCATGGCCCAAGTGACTCCCGAGGTGCCTTTGCCTGCTGCCGCCACTACAGCCGTTGGGGCGCAGCAGGCTCCGCCTCAAGATGCTATGGTCATGCTGCAACATTCTCCTCCTACTCCACCGACTGCTGTCTCTCCGACTCCTCCTGCCGTTCTGGATCATGCTGCTGCTGAGCTGGACCGGCTGCGGCAGGATCTTCTTGGCGCCGACCCTCGCTTCGTGGCCGGGCGCTTGGAGCTGGCTTCACGATGGATTTGCTCCGACACTTCGATTCGGGCGGCGCTGGTCCAGGCCTCGACGGCTTGCAATGAGGAGAGGCAGGCCGTCCTTGAGGCGAAGGCTGCTCGTGACGCAGCCCTGGGGGAGGTGGTCGATGTCCGTGGTCACTGCAAGGCGCTGGAGGACGAGCTGCAAGGCCTGCGGGACCAGCCCGCAAAAGAGGCCCGCCTTCGCCAAGAGCAGGAAGAAGGCGGGAAGGCTCGCGAGGCGGCCGTCAAGGAGAGGGAGGTCAAGCTCAGGAGGCGCCGTGACCGCCTAGGCGCGCTGGAGCAGGAGTTGGGGGCGAGGAAGGTCGAGCTGGACGACAAGGCCCAGGTTCTTGCCGAGGACCGCGTGGCCTTCGCACAGATGGAGGCGAAGGCCCGCTCCTCGCTGAGGACGCTTTACGACAGCGGCTTGGAGAGCCCGCTGGCTGGCGCCGAGGACGACCCCGCCAAGCTGCTTCCCTGCCTGGTTCATGCTCTTTAAGATGTCGCCCTTGGCCTTGGCCCCACGGCCGAGGCCGAGGCGCGTGTCCTGCCTTCTGCAGCGCTGACGCGGGTCCTCACCCACATCTACCTTCGCGATCCCGGCGTCGACCTCGACAGCCTGCTGGAGCCAGTAAGCGGCGAGCGTGCCGCTGCCGTTGCCGAGGCCGTGAAGGGTCACGTGGAGGCTCTGCTGGGGAAGTTTCGGGCCTTCAGCACCAAGCCGAAGTAAGGCGCTGCCGACCCCGCTGCTCCATGAGGCGAACCCACTCCGCGCTGCTCCACCGCCGACAAGTGACTCCGTTGTGGCTCCTGTCCTTCCTTTAATTCCTACACATGTATCATGCCTCGGGGAGGAGTTTAAACTTGCGTTTGGCATTGAGATAACAGTGTGGACTATAATATTTGCTTTTGAATTCCTTGAAATTTACGCTTTTCCTTCCTACTTGCTTATGTTCTACGCCGGCAGAGCCCGGTCGCGATGCTCAGGAGTCCCCCTTGCCGCACGAACAGCAAGTAGGGAGGTGTGATGTGGGTGGATCTACCGTTCTACGTCTGCAGAGCCCGGTCGTGCGCATACCTCAACCGCCATTGGCCTTTCGGAACTAAGGAGTGAGGGGCTACTTGACCAGTTAGGCTCCTGAGTCACGATGCTCAGGAGTCCCCCTTGACGCTCAAACGGCCTTCGTACCTTGGCTCCGCTCGGGGAGAGACGCGCGACGAACCAGGCCCGGGGGGGGCCTGGCTGGGTGGCGTGCGTCTGGGCGTAACCCAGGCGCAGCCCCCGTGCCCAGCCCCCTCGTGAGGCACTCCCGAGGGGAGGCATTACGATGAGGCTAGACACTTAGCTCTGGGCTCCCTGAGGTTGATGCGGCCCGGGGGCCGCCCTCAGTTGTTTATCACCAGCGCGGAGCATAGCGCTTCCGTATGTGTACGGGCATAGCCGCTCCTCGGCAGTGTCGTCAGCCAGCGCGGAGCATGGTGCTTCCACTGGTACGTGGGAGGGGGCTCCCCTCCGGGAGGAGCCCCCGGGGCGTGTAGAGCCCCGGCCTGACACGTGGCTGGCACGGTAGGGCCTGGCGAGGTGTATCTGGGCACCCGTGAGCCAGCGCGGGACTCACGGGGCCCTACCTCTAGGCGGGTTGCGCCTGGCACTGGGCCTTATCTTGTGATGTGTCCCTGCAAATTTGGTTAGATGCCGGCACTCTACGTCCTCGGGTCCCGGCCCTCGAGCTGGTCTCAGCCGTCGCTGGTATGCCAGGTCGCGATGCCGTTGACAAGGCCAGAGGGTGAGGGCTGGAGAGCCAGTAAGAGCCCTGAGTCGCGATGCTCAGGTACCCCCCCCTTTAATGTGCAAGTGGTCGGCATGGAGAAGAAGAGGTGCCGTGGACAGGCATCAAATAATCAAGCATGGTGGGTCGAACGCATAGCCGGAAATAAACGCAAAAGGGATACATGCCGCTGGGTCTGGCCCGAGCGACTTGGGGATGATGCAGCCCGTGGGGCGCCCCCAACAAAGCAAGCTAACAACATGAAACAAAAGGGATACATGCTGCAGGGATGGACCCACGCGGCCTGGGAATAATGCAGCCCTGGGGGGCGCTCCCAGCTGGAAATGAAATTTGAAAGATGTCACCTGATGATGTTGAGGATGAAGGAGTGTTGGTGTAGCAGACTCGGTGGGTTGAGGAAGCCGATCCTCACGAGCCCCCAGGCCCAGGGGCCTTGGGAGGCTCCGGAGGCACTGGTGGCTCCTCGCGGACCATCTCCATCTCTGCCAGGGCCGCGGAACGCCTGGCCTCTTGAGCCTCCATGATACCCCTCATGAGGCGCTGGTATGTGGCAGCCGCGTTCGGCAAGCCGTAAGGCATGCGAACATAGTTGTGGGGTGGACCTTCGTAGTGCCCCACTCGCGAGGGCCAGAGGCGCTCCAGAGAGGCGACTCGATTGAGCCCTGGTATGTCGATGCAGACGCGCAGCCCACCATCCTCGCCTGGATGGGGAGCCACAGTTGGTAGGCGGCGACCGCATTTCTTGACTCTTGACTCCTGTAGCTCCTGAATGGCCTTGCTGACGAACTCCTGAGGGTCTGGCTCTCCTTGCCTTACTCCTTCTTGAGGGAAACGTGCTTCGAAACACGCCTCCATGTGGTGCCCAAGCGCCTCCCTCATGAGCTTAGCCAGGTTGGTGGCCCTCCAGGGGAGAGCCCCCGAGCCCTGCCTGAGGAGGGCGCCGGGCGCGCTTTCCTATGCGATGGAAGGAGGTTCCCCCTGGGCAGGCGCGGGCCCTGAGGGGCCTGCCTCCTGAGGGGCCGGGCCGGACGATGTCTTCTTCTTCTTGGGGGTGGTCTCGGGAAGCCTCCTGCTTCCGTGATCCGGGTCTTCCAGTGACGCGGCCTGAAAGGCTCATTCCAAGGAACACACCGCGT